>NC_061513.1:199329108-199514509 GCF_022539505.1 Lolium rigidum
AGCATGTGCCCCTCCTGGCGACAACCAAAGCATATTACCCTTGGCTTTCTACAGTCCTTGGCAAAATGCCCTGGAAGTCCACAGATTCGACAGACCATTGGATTGGCGGTCTGGAAAGCTTGGTTCCTCCTACTACCGTAGTAGTTACTGTTGTTGTTGTTGTTGTTGTTGTTGTTGTTGTTGTTGTTGTTGTTGTTGTTGTTGTATCTAGGCTTGAAACTCAAGCTGGTATTGGGCTTGTTGCTAACAAACCTCTTAGGCTCAAACTTGGCCTTCTTCCTCTTCTCTTCTTGCAGTTGTTTGAAGTCATCTTCCAGAGTGATGGCAGCATCCACCAACTCTTGGAACTCAGTTGCTCTCATCATTCGGAGCTGTACTTTGAACTGGGGACTTAACCCCCTCAGAAACCTTTTCTTTTTCTTGTCCTCGGTATTGACTTCTTCCACTGCATACCGAGACAACTTGGAGAATTCCCTGACATAGGTCAGGATGGCCTTGTCCTTCTGCTCGAGACTTTCAAATTCTCGACGCTTCAGTTCCACAATACTTTCAGGGACATTGGATTCCCTGAACTTCCTTGTAAACTCCTCCCATGTGAACACCTTTCCCGCCGGGTAAACGGCTACAATGTTATCCCACCATGATGCGGCGGGTCCACACAACAGATGTGTAGCATAACGAACCTTCTCCTGGTCATTACCTCCAACGGTATTGAGCTTTCTCTCAGTATCCATAAGCCAATCTTCCGCGTCCATCGGCTCGGGCGCGTATGCAAAAGATATTGGCTTAGTGTTTTGGAAGTCTGCTAATGTGACTCCCGGGTTCTCAGGTCTCTCCACCCTGTTTTGCTGCAACAAATCATGAAAGAATTTGTTCTGCTGCTCCAGTGTTACACGTTGTCGCTCCTCTACCAGCTGCATGTACTGGATAAAGTTTTGCTGCGTCATGGGTGGTGGTGGTGGTGGAAACTGATCTCTGGCTGCACCCTCAGCCTCTTCCTTTTGTTTTGCTTCGCGCTCCATGCGCTGTGCTTCGAGTCTCGTCTCCTAGCGTTCCCGACATAACCCCCTAGTTACGCAACACAAGATGATACTCATAATTACTCCATGCGCAAGTTTTACGAGCTCAACATTGTGCACGGAACTAGTCACGCAATGGAAATCAAGAAGCAAATCCAAATCATACAAAACATATACCCTGTATATACATGCATAAGTGGTCTTATTACAATACTCAAGTCGATGTGAGCATGCAAACTCACTTATTAAAGTATATGTACAAATTCATACAAATATTACAAACTATAATACACGTGGTACTTGTGTATTATAGCCTCGCCTCCCTTGGTGGACTCTAGTCGATCTTCACTCCCGGTACATTCCGGGCTTCCATCCGGTCGAACGTGTCGTCCTCCTGATAGACCCTGGAACATAAGGTCTCCCCGTTGGCTTGTAATCCGAATCCGATGATGATCCTAAGGAGAAATCAGTGTTCACAAACTGATCGTTGAGTGCATCATAGTCCACCCATCGGGTGTACTCTCCTGTAGCCACACCATAAGGGTTACCAAAACTCATACCCGACTCAACTTGTGTCGGATATCCTCCATCCACTCCTTCATTAGTAGGATAGCTCTGGTTCTGGGTTGTTGCGTCATCATTCCTCTCCCCATCATAATACTCAGTAGTACTATGAGTTCCAGTATCCGATCCCCAACGCCAACCCCTAGAATTCTCGATAGGAGTCTCGGAACGCTGCTTGTTTCCGGATTCCTCTCCGCCTTCGTATCCCCCATAGGAACTACCCAGATAGTTCCCAGGTGTAACAGGGTAGGTTCACGTGCAAGTGGATCAATACTGATGTAGTCACCGGCTGAATAAGCTGGTGTGTGCACCACATTCTCCATAGGTTCTTTCCCCCTACTCTCCTCCTTGGGTTCGGTGAATTCCTCAAGCATCGTATCAATTGCTCCTATCGGATGATGATTCAAGCGAAAGAGTAATGATATGAAGTTACGGCTATTGTCCATGTATTTGGCTGCTTCGGCTGGTTTGCTTTTGGCATATTTGAAATGGTTCAGCATGGGATCATTGTCCTCCTCCATATGAGGAATGTGTGTAAATTCGGAACCCATAAGCTCTTTCGTCTTATGCTCCCGAATATCGGTTATGGCTCTCATAACAGCTATATGGTAAGCTGTGTTGGTTGTCCTAGCTTCACCAGCTGGCATGACTACGCTCATTCCCAAAGATTCGGGAAGTCGCAGTCCTACCCTGCACTTGGCCAATACGGGACCATCATAGAACATGTACTTCTTTCTCGGAATCCGGGGATCGCACCCAAATTCCAGTAACATGGCTCGTAGGATATCAGCAAGTCCTCCTTGGTACTCGTTCGGTGTGGAATCCATAACTTTCACGTTTCTTCCCGGTCGTGAACTTGCCATGTTGGCTGTAGAAATAGAAGGATTATAAGATTAGTAATAATGCATCATAATAGAGATAATAAAGAATTATCGCACTAAAAGATATGATTGTTGTATTCTCAATTGAATATACACCATATTTTTAGAGAATTCTTTACTAATCCTATTTGACACCTAACGTTTGGTCCCATTTACTAGGTTCCAACCTAAGGTCAAAGCTTTTGCTCTGATACCAAGCTGTGGTGACCCCGCATACCACTTGCATGTTGTAGTATGCCGGTCGTTGATATAACATTCACGAAGTACCATTCCGCAAATATTACATCCCTCGAGTAGTACAACAGAACATAGCGGGGTCCATAACTCATTCACATATTATTACAATTAACATACACATGTCGTCTTGGAGCTCCTCTTGGGTCCTAAGAGGAATACTCCTGGGTTCGAGGTGAACCCAACTTAACTTACAATACCGAGTTTCATTAAACTAAACATTTATTTCATCGAGCAGCTAAATACTAAGAGTTCGAGGCTGCTCGGTTACTACTACTAGCGAATATCCCTAGGCTTGTTCTCCTCCGGAAGCCTCTCCGGATCCGTAGACGATGAGGTAGTCTACGCCTTCAACTCCTCCCGAGAGGTCCGGTTCCTCGTAGCCGATGATCTCGGCTCCTTCATTGTTGTCGTAGTCCTCCTCCGGACGATTCGGACAATCTAAGCATGGGATTTAAGAGTGGTATGAGTACGAGCGTACTCAACAAGTTCATTATAGATAAGAGGTGTTTAATGCACTAGCTACGATATTAGACCAGAAAGTCTAATACCAATGCAAGTTTTGGTAAACATTTCTTCAAGAGATTGCTTTTATTCCAAAGAGCTATGTCCGTCGGCCTTCACCGGTTTACTAGAACTTCATGGAGCTCCTTTCCGGCCGCGTTCGCAGTTCCTTATCCCGGAACGAGGAGTGACGAGTCACGATTCTTTACACTCTGCAGAGGTGTGTTGCTTTACCCATAAGAGATCTTAACCTTGGTGCCAACCGGGCAGCTTTCCCGTCCACACTTCCTTCGGTGTGAGGCCCGGTATAAGGTCTAGCCAATCATGTTCCTCCGCTACCTCGAACACCCACCCTTTGTTGCATGCCCCGACCCTGGGTCCTCGCCGGTCCCATTATTCCCACTCACGGGTGGACCCCGACCACGACGACAGTTTGGGATCAAACCAAACTCCTTCGCCGGTAGCTGCAACCCATCATAGACCGCAATACCGTGGGGACTTAAGGCTTCCCCAGCCAACCGCTTGCACTTCGAGCGACAAGTGTCTACGGACTATGCCGTGGGGACTTAAGGCCTCCCCAGCCAACCGCTTGCCCTGACAGATACAAGTGTCTACGGTAAAGCGCATCCGTTGATGAACGAGAGGTGGAAACACTTTTGACTACTCCGTCCCACTCCGGATCTTATGGTTAACACGGGTATTACGGCACAAGAATCACTGGCGACATTTGTTGTTTAATCCTAGATGGATATAAACCCGTGCAATGGAACCTCCACCATATCAACACAATCCATGGTTCCATTGCCCACCACATAGTCATATTCATAGTTATGAAAGTAGTGGTTTTGGTTTTTATGCAATAGTGATAACCATAATACTTTGCAAGTAATTTGATAGAAATACTCAAATGACATGAGCAAGTGATGAACTTGCTCGAACACCGCAAAGTTTTGCGGTTGGAAGGTGTGGACTGACCCTTGTCCTCTGTCTCCGAAAAATAGCATCATTGTCCGATAAGGGCAATGGTTAAAGAAGCAATTATGCATGATTCCAGTTTTAGGGTTTGTTCCCCCCTTCCGATGTCGTTGTTATTTTATGAGAGGTTAATACTAAGATAGATTTGGAGATACTCTATTTATGATAAATACAACCTTGAAATATTGTCAAGGTGTTTTTAAAGTCCAATTGCATTAATGGACTTATTTTTATTGTTGAAAATAATATGTGTGATTTAAATCATTATTTAAATCCTCAAATTAAGACTTATTCTTAATTGTCTTCAAAAATTCTCTTTGATATTTTATTTAGATAGAGAATTTTATGCTGATTGATTTTCATATTTTTAATTATTTTTTTAGAGCTCTTATCAATTTTCTATTAAATTTCCAAGTTTTCTTGTTTTAAATGAAATTGTGAACTGTCTATATTGCCCCTGGGCCCACCTGTCAGTGGAGCCCAGTGGTTGGGCTAGACCAGCTCGGGTCCAACCGACCCGAGCGGTCGCTTGCTCACTCCCTCTTCCCGCCGTCCGTCCTCCCTGGCCGCGTCTCTAAACCTGGGACATTACACCCGCCGTCCGTCCTCCCTGGCCGCGTTGCGCCGGCAAGGTGTGTTGTGGGTATACTTCATGGGTGTACCATCGACAGTGCCTAGATCCGGCAAGCTCGGGTGGTCCACAATCGGTGATGTGGCATGTGGCCCATCGGGCGGCCCCCAGTTGCTGTTGATCATGAAGGATGAAGTCCAGCCCAGGATAGGGAAGCCGGATCCTAACCGACCTTTGGAGGAGGCCGGATCCGTGAAGGCCCATGAGGAACCCAGATCCAGTACGACGTAAATGGAAGGCGGATCCTTGACGTACACGGCAAGACATTGTACCGTAGTTAGGCAACTTGTAATCCGGCTAGGACTCTCCATGTAAACGCCAGATCCGTGCGCCTTTATAAGCCGGATCCCGGGAGCCCTAGAGGCAGAACGACAACTCATTGTAACAACGCGAGGGTCTGGAGGCCGGAACCGGGAGGGTTCCGCCATGGGAAGCTACGACGAATCCATCGCTGTGGGGCGCGTCCTTTACGCCGGGAACTTTCTGATCGTCCCTCGGGATGAATGTTGGATTCCGGCTAGGACCAACCCCGTCAAGCTCTCCATCGTCCTGATTGGCGGCATTCACATCTTCATCAGCGAGACCGTCGATTCCGACGGGAACGCACTGGTAAGTAACGCTGATGCGACCGCCGCTGAGCAGGACGCAGTCGCGAAGATCCGATCTGAGATGCAGGAACTTCCTAAGGAAGATTCCGCCTTAGATCTGGAAAAATCAAAACCCACCCAATCCGCTCCTGAGCAGGAAATAAAGGTGGAAGACCAATGCAGATCCGCCTGGGTCTCCCAGGTGTTAGAAAAGCAAAGGTGTCACTTCGTGCACTTCTTAGCCCATACCGCCGGAGCCACCCCTCTAGAAGCCGGAGCAGGTCCCGAGCAGGTTAAGGCACCGGAAAACAGCGACGCTCCGGATCAGCAGGAGGCTGTCGGAGAAAGCGACGCTCCGGGTGAAGAATCGATCGTGGGCAACCTAAGCCCAATTTCCGACGATACCTCCTCCATGGATACTGAAGAGTTCGATCGCAAGCTGAAGGAGCTCGGAGGCGGTGATCAATCTGAAGTTGAATCCGCCCAGCCTAAGCAGGTCCTCGCAACCTTGGCGGCGCTGGACCAACGAGAATCAGAAGACGAGCATACCCAATCCGATCCACAGCCATCCAATGCAGGATCTCCGCTATCGCGGGAACGACCGCATAAGGAAGTCTTGTCCCCAGAAGAACTGGTTGATCAGGCAGGTATGGATGCAATCGCACACTCGGATATCCTCAACAAACCTATAACTCCTGAAGATGCAGATCCAGAAGCTCTAGAAGCTAAGAGGCAGGAGATGCTGGCAACAGCCAAAAAATTCGCCACCACCGCAGCAGCAATGCTGGACGAGAGGAAAGAGGCCGCGCACTTCGTGGACAATTTTCTCAAGCGAGAACGTCAGGTTGACGAATCACTGGAAAAAGTCAAGCACCTCCGGAAGCACTGGGAAGACAAGATCAACGAGGCTCAACAGGAGGCTGAGAGAATCAGGCGAGAAGCTGTAGCTCCCCGCAAGATCACATTCGCAACTCCCACTAAGCAACAGCCATTCGCAACTCCAAAGGATAACATGAAAAAGGCTGCGAAGATCTTGAAAAAGAAGGACGAGGAGATTGATATCGACTACGTCCGTACACTCGTTGCCTCAGCAATGAAGCAACAGAGTAAGGCAGATACTTCGCGTAGGTTGGAATCCAACCCGGAACACTGTGTGTCTACCGCACAGAAGGACGCCCATAACAATCGCCATCACGATGATGAATCACGCACCGGATCTTCGGAGCGCAGGAGGAGAACTAGAGAACAGCCAAATCCAATCCCTGTACCTTCAAAGACACCTCCGTCAGATCCAAGGAAGGGAAAGGATGCGAGATACACTGGTAGGGACAAGTACCAGAATCCGTCACCTCCGCCCAACGGATACCCGCGTCCTCCACTCCCTCGCCGCCGTAGTCCAGCCGGAAACACCAGACCCCATGGGCCAGGTGGAATCAACATCCGCGACAACGTGGCCCCTCGGAGGAACAGGAGCAGAGAACGAACGCCGGAACCCCGTCGGAGCCGACACGAGGACCGCGACTCGGAACCACGCAGAAGCCGGAACGACGAAGGCAGTCAGCACCATGGTGAAGGCAGCCACCGAAGCCAGAGTCAGCACCGAGAAGGGCGAGGAGAATCAGCAGGCGGAAGCAAGAGGTCGTATCGGCCCCCTCGCAGATCTCCCTCCCTCCCCACCACCTAGCGGTGGAGGCGGAGGTGGAGGCGGTGGTCGGAGATCTCGCTCGCTCTCAAAATCTCCCCGCGGCGGCTCGCGTGATGCACGGGAACGTCTCAATGAATACAGAACTGACTACATCGGCCCAAAGTGCTTTGGCAAGATGATTCGAGAGGAACCAAAGCCAAGGATGAACCTCAAGCTACCCGGAAACCTGAAGCATTATGATGGCACCGAAAGGCCGGATACCTGGATTGAGGATTACTACAATGCAGTAACCTTTGCTAAGAAACTAAAATCAAAGGAAGAAGAACACTATAATAAATTCAGTGATTGGATGAAACCTTTATTCCTGCAAATACCTTTGACTGATGCTATTAAATTGCCTCCTTATTCAAAGTATATGAAAGATATTGTCTCTAACAAAAGGAAAATTCCTAATGAGGAGATTTCCACTATGCTTGCTAATTACTCTTTTAATGGTAAGGTTCCAAAGAAGCTTGGCGACCCGAGTATTCCGACTATTCCTTGTTCTATTAAGAATAATTATGTTAGAACTGCTCTATGTGATTTGGGAGCGGGTGTTAGTGTTATGCCTTTCTCTCTTTATAAGAGACTTTATTTAGATAAGTTGATACCGACCGATATATCTTTGCAAATGGCTGATAAATCTACTGCTATTCCTGTTGGTATATGTGAGGATGTTCCTGTTCAAGTTACTAATAACTGCTTGATATTAACTGATTTTGTTGTGTTGGAAATGCCTGAAGATGATAATATGTCTATTATTCTTGGGAGACCTTTTCTTAATACCGTAGGGGCTGTTATTGATTGCAATAAAGGAAAAGTTACTTTCAATGTTGATGACAAGGAGCATACCGTTTATTTTCCCAAGAGGATTGAGAAAGCATGTGGAGTTAATACAATTTCTAATGTGAGAACTATCAAAGTGGGAACTATTGATTGTCCAATATATGAGCCTAAAGAAGAATATCAAACTCTTGTGATTGGATCCATATCAATACAATACAAGGTAACATGATTGATTTGAGGTTTAATTCTTCTTATGCTATGTAAAATTTATTTGGTGGCAAGACTTGATCAACCTTGTTAACAAATTCATTTTATATGCATAGAGGAACTAAACAACATCTCTTTCTTCCTCTACTTGATCTACTTGTTGTAGCACTTTTGTTTTGCAAAGTTCTTTAGTTAATTAGAGATTTTAAAAAATTTCCTGCCCAGTAATAATAATTTTGACACCCGTAAATGTGCATTTTTCAAAGTTTTCAAAAATTCACAAAAATTATACCATTGGTCCTATTTTTCGACGAGGCACCCGGGAACACCTGGGATGACCAGTGGGGCACCCCAGGGTGGCACCCCACAGGCCGGCGCGGCCAGCAAGGGGGGCGCGCCACCCTGGTGTGTGGGCCCCTCCTTGCCCCACTTCATCATCTCTTCCTCCCACTATCCTCTCTCTCCCGAAAAACTCGCACCAGGTTCCTCTCACTCGCGTTTTTGCTCAAGAGCTCCAGATTTCTCGATCTCTTTGCTCAGCCCAGATTTCTGTCTGAAATTTGGCACATTTGCTCTTCGGTATGTGACTCCTTCGATTATCCAAGTAGAATTTTGTTTGGTGGAGTATATCTTGAATATTTTGCTGCTGTAGGTAACATGTTTATTGAGCTTGCATGCTTGTTCTAAGTGGTATAAACTAGTTTTGATGCATGTTTAGTACTCTAGCAAGTTCCTATATAGTTCCCCTCAATTATATGTCACCAAATCAAGTTTTATAATGTTTGTTGAAAAATTTCAGAAAATGAAGATGGATAATTGTAACTTTGGAGAAGTGTTTGAAAGAGAGACAACAAGCACGGGGAGGCCCTCGAGGTCATCCACCCGATTTCAGGCAATCCTATAATGAGGACCTCATCGCACCAAGCTTCGCACCCGAAGAGGACAATGGAGTCCCTAATGCTGCATCCTTCCCATGTTATGACTTTTTGAGTAATGCAGGGTTGTTGGATGATTTCTTGACCCTCGTCGATAAGGCAGGTTTAACCACCTATGTGGGAGATGAGAGTGAGCAATACTACACGCTCACTAAAATCTTTGTAGAGAGCTTCAAGTTCAACAATAAGCACTTTCGCCCGACTGTAGAATTTAAGATCTATGGTAAACCTATTACTATGAAGTTGGAAATTTTTTTGTGCTGCATTGGGTATTGCCCCTGTAGGTACAGCAAGGAAGATCGAGGACAACCCCAAGGAATTGCTGGAGCTCTATCGAGGAATCACCAATGATGATTGTCGCACCATTCAGCGTGGCAAGATAAGAAACATTCAACTCCCCGCCATTAAGTATTTTGCTTATTACATAGGTACTAGCATTCTGGGTAGGGAGAACACTAGTAACATATCTAGCTATCACCTTGGTTTCTTAATTGCTGCACTCACTCGGGGACACGCCTTATCATCTTGGTGCTCTTGTTGCTCGCCGCTTGTCTAACAAGGGGCCTATATTTGGAGGAATTATTGCTTCGCGCGTTTTAGCATATTTAGAGCTTCCTCTTGACCCTAATGATGTAAAAATAACTCCTATGAGGCTCGATATTGCTGCTATGAAGAGTCATCAATTTGTTACAACCGACTCTAGTTTAGATAAGATTGTCTATAGAATATTGTTTGCCGACGGGGAAGAGAGGGAAATCCTTTTGCCGCAGCCAGATTTGTTCAGTATTGACAGGAAACCATGGTCGCGCACTAAGGAGGAGGTGGATGAGCAATTGAAGATACAAGGCTTCCACCAGCAGCATGACTCCAAGGACGCCGAGCCCTCCTACGACTACACCGTCACGTATCCGGGTGCTTCTTCCAGCACATACCCGGAATATGATCCATCTTCGTCGTACTACGGAGGTGCTACTTCATGGGCACCATGGGATTGATCTCCACTTAGGCCAAAAGCCTAAGCTTGGGGGAGGTATACCGGCATCACTCATTCTTTGCATATTATGGTTGCTGGATACCTGTATATACCTGTTTAGTTTCTTTGAGTGGTTTTCTAATGAGAGGAAGATGATATTTGGGGAAGTGCTGCCTGAAAACAGATTCTGGACTGTTACTAAAAAAAATCGTGCGCACAGACAGAACGTTATTTTGAGCTGCCAATTTTTTTGCATGTTCCCCAGGTTGTTATCTAACTTTCATTAGTTGAACACTTTTCGAGCTGAGCAGCGTAAGAATTTCTTTAAAATCGATTACTCTACTGCTGTCAAGTTTTGGCAGATTTCTGCCATCTTGCTTTTCTGTGTTTCTTTTAGTTTTTATTTTCTTGTTCTTGCTTTGTTTCTTTCCTAAAACACAAAAAGACCAAAAATATTTCTGTTGTTTCTCTTCACCATTTGTTTACTTTGGTTTCTTGCTTTTATCTTGCTTTATTTGCTATCGTTGGTTTGCTATAAGAAAATCCAAAAAGATTTTGCTTTGTTTGCTTGTTTCCTTTTGTTCTTGCTTCCAAATTCGAAAACACCAAAAATATTTGTTGTTCTTCTTTTGTTTTGTAAAGTTCTTTATGAGTTCAATGGTCTTCGGTGGCTGGAGCGTGGTTTTCATTCCATATTATTCAAGCTACACAAGTGAAAAGGCAATAATGACGATGTTCGACGATCTGATTGTGGTGAGAGGCTGGTATGAACTCTATTTGTTTTCATTTTTTACATATACTCATCCATGTGAGCATGCTTAGTTGGTTCATGTGAGGTATATGTCATTTAAGAAAGTCTAGTAGTTCATGATCTCTCATGATTAGCTCCAATTTATTAATATGAGTAGCATGTCATAAATATTTGCTTGCATTGCTTTATTCATAGATAGGTATGACATTGTGGTATCCTCCTCTGAATAATTCTCTTGAATCAACTTGGCACATGCTCACGCATGCATATGACTGAACAAAATGTCGGTTAAGCCTCGATGATTTACTTTACCTCGAGTTCTTGTATCACTTTTATGCCTCCGTTAATTTATTTTTGTCGCAAGCATGATTATGACGAGTTATTGCTATCTTGATTGTCGCTTCCCGGTCTATTGCTAGCCTTCACTTGTACTGAGCGGGAACGCTGCTCGTGCTTCCAAACACATGAAAACCAAGTTATTCCGAGTGTCCACCATAAATACCTATGCATGGCATTTCAAACCATTCCAAGTAAATTCTCATGTGCTACCTTTAAACCTTCAAAATGCTTCGCAATTTGTGTTAATGTTTTATAGCTCATGAGGAAATATGTGGTGTTTATCTTTCAATCTTGTCATTTACTCTCGACGGACTTTCATAATGGACTAGTGGCACATCCGCTTATCCAATAATTTTGCAAAAAGAGGCGGCAACGGGGTTCCCGACCCCAATTAATCAACTTTCATTAATAATTCTCTTCACATGTTTTGCCCTGATTCATCAGTAAGCAACTTAAATTGCAAATACACACTCCTCCATGGTATGTGATTGATGGAAGGTACCCGAGGATTCGGTTAGCCATGGCTTGTGTAAGCAAAGGTTGGGGGAGTGTCATCCCTAATAAAACTAAAGTACGTGTTTAAACAAAAGAGAAGAGGGATGATTCACCTTGCTGGTAGAAATAACGTCCTTCATGGGAGCCGCTCTTGAAAGTCTGGTTGACGAGGTAGTTAGAGTACCCACTATCATTCGTTGACAACAACAAACACCTCTCAAAATAATTTTACTCCTGTTTTACAAATGAAAAGCTCTAGCACATGTTAATCCCTGCTTCCCTCTGCGAAGGGTCAATCTTTTACTTTTACATTGAGTCTCCATCCTTTCTTTAAGCACTTTCTTGAGAGCACAACTGTCATTCTTAGTATAATATGCTTGTCCCAAAATGTGATTAATTGTGGTATGACTTTGATGCTTTTATCTTTGATAATCTCTATTTCCAGTCTTCTCATGAACTTCAAAGGTGCCCAAGCATTTATGTTTTGCTGTACAAATACGGGCAAGTGAGATACCACTTTATCATATCATTCTATGAACATTGCAATCCTGCTGATAGACATGATTCATGATGCTCATTATTAGTTTGTTGGTACCTTTTCCATGATTGACATAGCTATTAGATGATTTTATTTGCATGTATCTTATTATGAACTGCTTAAGTACTTGCCATATCATGAGAATATTTACATCATATGAAGAAATGTGTTCGTGAAAGTTCTTTTATCGCACTCAGTTGTCAACTGAATTGCTTGAGGACAAGCAATAAGCTAAGCTTGGGGGAGTTGATACGTCCAAAACGTATCTACTTTCCCGAACACTTTTGCTATTGTTTTGCCTCTAATTTGTGTATTTTGGATGCAACTAACACGGACTAACGCTGTTTTCAGCAGAACCGCTTCGGTGTCTCGTTTTTGTGCAGAAATCCAACTTTCGGGAAAATCCTCGGAATTTATGCGAAGGTCCTATTTTCCCGGAATATTGGCGGAGCCGAAGGGCAAGCCAGGTGGGGGCCCGAGGGCCCCACACACTAGGCCGGCGCGGCCCAGGAGGGGCCCGCACGGCCCTAGTGTGTGGCGGCCTCGGCTGGCCCCCGACGCCCTCCTTCGGACTACTTATTGCCTTCGACCTAAAAACGCACGGGGAGAAGTCGGAAAACACCAGAAACCTTCCAGTACGCCGCCACCGTCGCGAAACTCCGTCTCGGGACCAGAAACTCCGTTCTGGCACTCCGCCGGTACGGGGAATTGGAGGAGATCATCGCCATCATCACCACCGACGCCTCTCCATCGACCAGCCATGTTTCCCCCATCCATGTGTGAGTAATTCCCCCGCTGTAGGCTGAAGGGGATGGTAGGGATTGGATGAGATTGGTCATGTAATAGCATAAGATTGTAAGGGCATAGTGCCTAGTGTCCGTAATTGGTACTTTTATGATATTGTTGCAACTTGTTATGCTTAATGCTTGTCACTAGGGCCCGAGTGCCATGATCTCGGATCTGAACATGTTATCAATTCATTATGATATTCATTGCTTTATGATCTTACCTGCAAGTTGTATACACGTATTGTCTGTCCGGAACCCGAGGCCCCAAAGTGACAGAAATTGGGACAACCGAAGGGGATGGCGGTGATATGAGGATCACATGTGTTCACGGAGTGTTAATGCTTTGCTCCGGTGCTCTATTAAAAGGAGTGCCTTAATTTCCGAGTAGATTCCCTAGAGGCCCTGCTGCCACCTAGCTGGTAGGACAAAAGATGTTGTGCAAGTTTCTCATTGCGAGCACGTACGCCTATATATGGAACACATGCCTATTGATTGATTAGTACTTGGATACCGTTTTATTATTATCTGCAAATGCCCTGCTTTCATTGTTACATGAGTTTCTCTCATCCATGCAACGCCCGTTCATCCATCCCTGTGCCTACAGTATTTTAATCCTGTTGTTTACTATAATCACTACTGCTGTCCTTGTTACTCTGCTGCTATTATTTCACCACTGCTACTGCTATAAAACTGTTACTACTGATAAACTCTTGCGAGCAAGTATGTTTCCAGGTGCAGCTGAATTGACAACTCCGTTGTTAAGGCTTTCAAGTATTCTTTGTCTCCCCTTGTGTCGAATCAATAAATTGGGTTTTACTTCCCGCGAAGACTGTTGCGATCCCCTATACTTGTGGGTCATCAAGACTATTTTCTGGCGCCGTTGCCGGGGAGCATAGCTTTATTTGGAGGTTCACTTGGATTGATATTGTTTGCTGCAAATTCTCCATCATGGGTAAACCTCGCGATCCTAAAGTCGCCATATTACCATCCACTACAAGAAAAGGTACAACTCTGAGTACCTCTGCTGCTCTTGATTCACCATCTGTGATTGATAAACTTGTTTCACTGCCACATGCTTCACATGCTGGTACTTCTGCTAGATCTGAAAATTCTTATAATATTGATGATGCTTCTGCTGTGCTTGATGATAGTGGTTCATTGAGATCTTTTCTAGATGCTACAATTGCTAGGTCTAGACAAATTGAAAATGCTGAAACTCCTAATGAAAATGCTGCTACACCTGTTAATTCACCTGAGTCTGTTGAATACTCTAGTGATGATCTTGATGAAGAATATGTAGAACTTGATGATGATTTTATTGATAAATGCAATGCTACTACTGATGCAAGAAAAATTAAGAAGCTGCTTGCACAACACACTGTTAGATATAAACTGTCTCCTGATCCTAAATTTGCCACATATCCTATAAACATTAAGGATAAGGATTATGATTTTTCTCTTGATTTGTCTCATATATCTATTGTTGAGAAAACACCTTTTTGTGGTACTGAAAAAGAAAGTGTTGTAGAACACATGATTGAGCTATCTACTCTTAGTAGCTTGTTTTCTGATGATGTTAAGAAGCGTACTTATTTCGTTGCTAAAATTTTCCCTTTCTCATTAAAGGATGATGCTAAAACTTGGTATAATAATTTGCCACCTGATTCTATTAATAGTCCAAAAGAATTGCTTGATGTTTTCTTCCGGAAATACTTTCCTGCTAGTGCTCAACATATTGCTTTGCAGAGAATTTATAATTTTGATCAGGAAGATGGAGAGAAATTGCCTGTGGCTTGGGCTAGATTTTTCTCTCTCATTAGAGCTCGGCCTGACCATGATTAGGAAAAGCATGATTTACTTGATATATTTTATAGTGGACTAACCATTGAGTCTAGGGCATACCTGGATAGTTGTGCTGGTTGTGTTTTCAGGAAAAGAACTCCGGACGACGCTGAAGAATTATTGGCGAGAATAGGCCGGAATCATGATGATTGGTCTACACCTGAACCAACCCCGACACCAATATTGAAGAAGAGGGGTATGATTAAATTAAATGATGAAGATATGAGGGAAGCCAAGAAATATCTTAAAGAGAAGGGTATTAAATCTGAATATGTGAAGAATTTACCTCCCATAGAAGATTCATGTAAGAGCACTCCCCCTTCATCCATGATTGAGGTACACTCTCTTGAACGCTTTACTAGAGAAGATATTCCATATTCAAAACCTCCTGCTCAATGCTTAGATGAGTTTGATAATTATATTGTTAAGCAAAGTAATTTTAATTTGAGAGTAGAGAATCATTTAATGGAAAATTCTCGAGCTATTGGTGAATTGCATGGTATTGTGGAGAGAACCTCCAATGATGTTAAGATGCTTGTTAAACATTTTCAAATGGTTCAAACTCAAATTGATCAACTCACTAAAGTGCAAAATGACTTGTTAAAAGATAATTCTAAAGAAAAGCATGCTTATGAAGTAACAACTAGAGGCGGTGTTTCTACCCAGGATCCTCTATATCCTGAAGGGCACCCCAAAAGAGTTGAACAAGATTCTCAACGAACTGAAACTAGTGCTCCATCTAAAAAAAGAAAAAGAAACATAAAACTGTTGTAGAATCCTCTGAGCCTGTTAATGATCCTAATAGTATTTCTATTTCTGATGCTGAAACTGAAAGTGGTAATGAACATGATAAAGATAATGATAAGAATGATGCTTCGATAAAGAAGAGGTTGAAGAAGAACCTGAAAAGCATGCTAAAAATAAAAAGTATACTAAAGAAGATTTTATTGCTAAGAAACATGGTAGTGAAAGGGAACCTTGGGTTCAAAAGCAAATGCCTTTTCCTGCTAAGAAACTAAAATCAAAGGAAGAAGAACACTATAATAAATTCTGTGATTGGATGAAACCTTTATTCCTGCAAATACCTTTGACTGATGCTATTAAATTGCCTCCTTATTCAAAGTGTATGAAAGATATTGTCTCTAACAAAAGGAAAATTCCTAATGAGGAGATTTCCACTATGCTTGCTAATTACTCTTTTAATGGTAAGGTTCCAAAGAAGCTTGGCGACCAGTGTATTCCGACTATTCCTTGTTCTATTAAGAATAATTATGTTAGAACTGCTCTATGTGATTTGGGAGCGGGTGTTAGTGTTATGCCTTTCTCTCTTTATAAGAGACTTTATTTAGATAAGTTGATACCGACTGATATATCTTTGCAAATGGCTAATAAATCTACTGCTATTCCTGTTGGTATATGTGAGGATGTTCCTGTTCAAGTTACTAATAACCGCTTGATATTAACTGATTTTGTTGTGTTGGAAATGCCTGAAGATGATAATATGTCTATTATTCTTGGGAGACATTTTCTTAACACCGCAGGGGCTGTTATTGATTGCAATAAAGGAAACGTTACTTTCAATGTTGATGACAAGGAGCATACCGTTTATTTTCCCAAGAGGATTGAGAAAGCATGTGGAGTTAATACAATTTCTAATGTGAGAACTATCAAAGTGGGAACTATTGATTGTCCAATATATGAGCCTAAAGAAGAATATCAAACTCTTGTGATTGGATCCATATCAATACAATACAAGGTAACATGATTGATTTGAGGTTTAATTCTTCTTATGCTATGTAAAATTTATTTGGTGGCAAGACTTGATCAACCTTGTTAACAAATTCATTTTATATGCATAGAGGAACTAAACAACATCTCTTTCTTCCTCTACTTGATCTACTTGTTGTAGCACTTTTGTTTTGCAAAGTTCTTTAGTTAATTAGAGATTTTAAAAAATTTCCTGCCCAGTAATAATAATTTTGACACCCAGAAATGTGCATTTTTCAAAGTTTTCAAAAATTCACAAAAATTATACCATTGGTCCTATTTTTCGACGAGGCACCTGGGAACACCTGGGGATGACCAGTGGGGCACCCCAGGGTGCACCCCACAGGCCGGCGCGGCCAGCAAGGGGGGCGCGCCACCCTAGTGTGTGGGCCCCTCCTTGCCCCACTTCATCATCTCTTCCTCCCACTATCTTCTCTCTCCCGAAAAAACTCGCACCAGGTTCCTCTCACTCGCGTTTTTGCTCAAGAGCTCCAGATTTCTCAATCTCTTTGCTCAGCCCAGATTTCTGTCTGAAATTTGGCACATTTGCTCTTCGGTATGTGACTCCTTCGATTATCCAAGTAGAATTTTGTTTGGTGGAGTATATCTTGAATATTTTGCTGCTGTAGGTAACATGTTTATTGAGCTTGCATGCTTGTTCTAAGTGGTATAAACTAGTTTTGATGCATGTTTAGTACTCTAGCAAGTTCCTATATAGTTCTCCTCAATTATATGTCACCAAATCAAGTTTTATAATGTTTGTTGAAAAATTTCAGAAAAGGAAGATGGATAATTGTAACTTTGGAGAAGTGTTTGAAAGAGAGACAACAAGCACGGGGAGGCCCTCGAGGTCATCCACCCGATTCGAGCAATCCTATAATGAGGACCTCATCGCACCAAGCTTCGCACCCGAAGAGGACAATGGAGTCCCTAATGCTGCATCCTTCCCATGTTATGACTTTTTGAGTAATGCAGGGTTGTTGGATGATTTCTTGACCCTCGTCGATAAGGCAGGTTTAACCACCTATGTGGGAGATGAGAGTGAGCAATACTACACGCTCACTAAAATCTTTGTAGAGAGCTTCAAGTTCAACAATAAGCACTTTCGCCCGACTGTAGAATTTAAGATCTATGGTAAACCTATTACTATGAAGTTGTAATTTTTTTGTGCTGCATTGGGTATTGCCCCTGTAGGTACAGCAAGGAAGATCGAGGACAACCCCAAGGAATTGCTGGAGCTCTATCGAGGAATCACCAATGATGATTGTCGCACCATTCAGCGTGGCAAGATAAGAAACATTCAACTCCCCGCCATTAAGTATTTTGCTTATTACATAGGTACTAGCATTCTGGGTAGGGAGAACACTAGTAACATATCTAGCTATCACCTTGGTTTCTTAATTGCTGCACTCACTGGGGACACGCCTTATCATCTTGGTGCTCTTGTTGCTCGCCGCTTGTCTAACAAGGGGCCTATATTTGGAGAAATTATTGCTTCGTGCGTTTTAGCATATTTAGAGCTTCCTCTTGACCCTAATGATGTAAAAATAACTCCTATGAGGCTCGATATTGCTGCTATGAAGAGTCATCAATTTGTTACAACCGACTCTAGTTTAGATAAGATTGTCTATAGAATATTGTTTGCTGACGGGGAAGAGAGGGAAATCCTTTTACCGCAGCCAGATTTGTTCAGTATTGACAGGAAACCATGGTCGCGCACTAAGGAGGAGGTGGATGAGCAATTGAAGATACAAGGCTTCCACCAGCAGCATGACTCCGAGGACGCCGAGCCCTCCTACGACTACACCGTCACGTATTCGGGTGCTTCTTCCAACGACATACCCGGAATATGATCCATCTTCGTCGTACTACGGAGGTGCTACTTCATGGGCACCATGAGATTGATCTCCACTTAGGCCAAAAGCCTAAGCTTGGGGGGAGGTATACCGGCATCACTCATTCTTTGCATATTATGGTTGCTGGATACCTGTATATACTTGTTTAGTTTCTTTGAGTGGTTTTCTAATGAGAGGAAGATGATATTTGAGGAAGTGTTGCCTGAAAACAGATTCTGGACTGTTACTAAAAAAAATCGTGCGCACAGCCAGAACGTTATTTTGAGCTGCCAATTTTTGTGCATGTTCCCCAGGTTGTTATCTAACTTTCATTAGTTGAACACTTTTCGAGCTGAGCAGCGTAAGAATTTCTTTAAAATCGATTACTGTACTGCTGTCAAGTTTTGGCAGATTTCTGCCATCTTGCTTTTCTGTGTTTCTTTTAGTTTTTACTAGGACAATGCCCGCGCGTTGCTGCGGAAAAGTAAAAAAATATGTTGGTTTTAAAATAGAAATAAAAACTACTGTATCAACATTTTAGAATAAACTAAATTGTGACGATCCTGCATAAATTTGAAATTTTATTAGTTGACTATTAAAAATAAATAAATAATGCATATATATACATAGGTAGATCCGTGAGATAGATAGGAACAATGCTCATTACCTTAGGTGAAGCTCCAATCATAACGATCAAAATGTTACATTATTGGTGTTGATTTAAAATGTGCATGAGAAAAACTTCTTTGGCGTGCATGCATCATCATTATTCGTAGACCAACTCGTATTGTTAGCTCGCCCTTCCTTGACCACCACACCCCTAAACTCAACTTCACATGCCCCTCATCAGCGCACATGTATGTCACCCCAGCGCTACGCACGACGATGAACATGCCATTCTCGTCTGATCGTGCTCGAAGTGAGCAAGGGGCGAGCGGGAAACAAGAGCCCTGATGAGCACTCGCTCGCTGACTCAAGAAAGACGAAAACACCATCGAAGGAAAACTATGTGTGAATTGTTTTTTTTTAAATTTAGGCAGTGGCAGCGCCCTAAATTTGATTAAAATGTAAGGGCAACTATAAAATGGACAAGGAAGAGGAGAGAAATCTTGCTTCTTTTATTAGTACGTAAAAAACAAAGATAAATATATAGGTATATAAGGAAAAAATGCACTTGTGTTGAACCATGGGAGTAAAAAAGCCACACCGCAAAAAGCAATTATTTTTATCAAATATATTTTTAGATTAACGGGACGAAGCAAATCTTCATCCAAATTCATCTAATTTTGGGAACAATAAAAGTTAGAAATTGCTTAGGTGGGAAATTCCTCGAACACGTAGAGTGAAAAATCAGAGTAGAAGGCCAAGGGAAGTTCTCATATTAATTTGTTCATCTAAATAGTTCGTCCCCTAATGTTCTTGCGTTTCTACTCCTGCTTCCCGAGGAACTCCCTTTCATCAGGTCACGCACGGTGGCGGCGGCAGATCGATTATGGTGGTCGACGGACGGCCGTGTGAAACCATTTTTTTCGTTCAGCTGCGCTCTACCGCGGGTCTCGCTCGGCGGACGGACGACTGCTGAATTTCCGTGCTCTGTTTTCTTTCTCGCCTTTCCCTTCCGATCAGCTGTGGGTTATCCTTCCAATTCGGATGGGTCGGATGCGGAGCTGACCCAGCAGCGCAGCTCGTGGCCATCATGGCGCAAGTGGGGACAAAACAACCAGCGAATCTAACGTATACCAATGAACCGAACGATACAATCGGCCCACCCAGTGCGCAGCAAAGAAACGGATCTGAGATCCTTGACGAAATTTTCGTCCAAGAACTCATGTAATCCTCAGATCCAATTTCATAATTAAGAGAGCTGGGCTCTCCACGCCCGACGGTTGAAGGCCAGGCACCACCGCATCCTTCGCTTCTCGACGGACTACAGCTGAGTGGAAGGTTTGTGGTGGCCATATCTGGGGTAGTGGAGGCCTAAGGTACCAGAGTTGGTTAGGCGAGGAGCGACGCGCGTCTTCCCTAGCGGCAGGGGGCCGATGCGTGCACAACGGCGACGGGAGGTCGGCCGGGAGCGGCGCTGAGCGCTTCGCTTTGGGCGGAGCTGACGCGTCGAGGTGTAGCCGACAGTCATGAAGCGGACCTGCGTCACCAGCTGTGCTCTCACCGGGAGGTTGGGGAATCGGAAACAGAACACGCCAACCGGTGCGGTGGCAGTTTGTAGTATTATGTGATTTGGTGGGAGGGTAAATCCGTCCGAAAAAATGTTGGACCGCAAGAAACCTTATTTTCTTTATTATTAGGTTTAGATTTAGATTTAGATTTAGATTAGATTTTCTTGTTCTTGCTTTGTTTCTTTCCTAAAACACAAAAAGACCAAAAATATTTCTGTTGTTTCTCTTCACCATTTGTTTACTTTGGTTTCTTGCTTTTATCTTGCTTTATTTGCTATCGTTGGTTTGCTATAAGAAAATCCAAAAAGATTTTGCTTTGTTTGCTTGTTTCCTTTTGTTCTTGCTTCCAAATTCGAAAACACCAAAAATATTTGCTGTTCTTCTTTTGTTTTGTAAAGTTCTTTATGAGTTCAATGGTCTTCGGTGGCTGGAGCGTGGTTTTCATTCCATATTATTCAAGCTACACAAGTGAAAAGGCAATAATGACGATGTTCGACGATCTGATTGTGGTGAGAGGCTGGTATGAACTCTATTTGTTTTCATTTTTTTACATATACTCATCCATGTGAGCATGCTTAGTTGGTTCATGTGAGGTATATGTCATTTAAGAAAGTCTAGTAGTTCATGATCTCTCATGATTAGCTCCAATTTATTAATATGAGTAGCATGTCATAAATATTTGCTTGCATTGCTTTATTCATAGATAGGTATGACATTGTGGTATCCTCCTCTGAATAATTCTCTTGAATCAACTTGGCACATGCTCACGCATGCATATGACTGAACAAAATGTCAATTAAGCCTCGATGATTTACTTTACCTCAGAGTTCTTGTATCACTTTTATGCCTCCGTTTATTTATTTTTGTCGCAAGCATGATTATGACAGTTATTGCTCTCTTGATTGTCGCTTCCCAGTCTATTGCTAGCCTTCACTTGTACTGAGCGGGAACGCTGCTCGTGCTTCCAAACACATGAAAACCAAGTTATTCCAGAGTGTCCACCATAAATACCTATGCATGGCATTGATACGTCCCCGACGTATCCATAATTTCTGTCGTTCCATGCTTGTATTATGACAATACTTACATGTTTTGCTTGCACTTTATGATGTTTTTATGCATTTTTCGGAACTAACCTATTAACAAGATGCCACGGTGCCGGTTCTCGTTTTCTGCTGTTTTTGGTTCCAGAAAGGCTGTTCGGGCAATATTCTCGGAATTCGACGAAACGAAGACCAAACCTCCTATTTTTCCCGGAAGCATCCAGAACACCGAAGAAGAGTCGGAGAGGGGCCAGAGGGCCACCACACCATAAGGCGGCGCGACCTGGCCTGGGCCCGCGCCGGCCTGTGGTGTGGCGCCCCCAGGTGCCCCCCTGCGCCGCCTCTTCGCCTATAAAATCCCTTTCGACCTAAAAACACCGTACCACTTGACGAAACTCCAGAAAGACTCCAGGGGCGCCGCCGCCATCGCGAAACTCCAATTCGGGGGACAAAAGTCTCTGTCCCGGCACCCTGCCGGGACGGGGAAGTCCCCCGGAAGCCATCTCCATCAACGCCATCGCCACCACCATGCTCCGTGAGTAGTTCCCCCATGGACTACGGGTTCTAGCTGTAGCTAGTTGGTATTCTCTCCCCCATGGACTACGGGTTCAATACAATTATCTCATGAGCTGCCTTACATGATTGAGATTCATCTGATGTAATCGGTGTTGTGTTTGTCGGGATCCGATGGATTGTTACATTATGATTGTCTATCTACAAAGTTTATGAAGTTATTGTTGCTGCAATCTTGTTATGCTTAATGCTTGTCACTAGGGCCCGAGTGGCATGATCTTAGATTTGAGCTCTATACTTATTGCTTATATTGTATCTACAAGTTGTATGCACATGTCACTGTCCGGAACCAAAGGCCCCGAAGTGACGAAATCGGGACAACCGGAGGGGATGGCGGTGATGTGAGGGACACATGTTTTCACGGAGTGTTAATGCTTTGCTCCGGTACTCTATTAAAAGGAGTACCTTAATATCCGAGTAGTTTCCCTTGAGGCCCGGCTGCCACCGGCTGGTAGGACAAAAGATGTTGTGCAAGTTTCTCATTGCGAGCACGTACGACTATTATTGGAAAACATGCCTACATGATTAATGATCTTGATGTTCTGTCTTAATGCTATTTCAATCCTATCAATTGCCCGACCGTAATTTGTTCACCCAACACTTGTTATTGGAGAGTTACCACTAGTGTAGATAGCTGGGAACCCCGGTCCATCTTTCATCATCATATACCTGTTCTACATGTCATTGGAAGTAGTATCAACTATCTTCCGGTGCCATTGCTCTCATATTGCTATTACTCGCTGCTTGTGTTATTGTTACTATTGCTCTCATATTACTCGCTACTTTCACATCACCCTCGTTACCAGTGCTTTTCCAGGTGCAGCTGAATTGACAACTCAGTTGTTAAGGCTTATAAGTATTCTTTACCTCCCCTTGTGTCGAATCAATAAATTTGGGTTTTACTTCCCTCGAAGACTGTTGCGATCACCTATACTTGTGGGTCATCAGGCATTTCAAACCATTCCAAGTAAATTCTCATGTGCTACCTTTAAACCTTCAAAATGCTTCGCAATTTGTGTTAATGTTATATAGCTCATGAGGAAATATGTGGTGTTTATCTTTCAATCTTGTCATTTACTCCTGACAGACTTTCATAATGGACTAGTGGCACATCCGCTTATCCAATAATTTTGCAAAAAGAGCTGGCAACGGGGTTCCCAACCCCAATTAATCAACTTTCATTAATAATTCTCTTCACATGTTTTGCCCTGATTCATCAGTAAGCAACTTAAATTGCAAATAGACACTCCTCCATGGTATGTGATTGATGGAAGGTACCAGAGGATTCGGTTAGCCATGGCTTGTGTAAGCAAAGGTTGGGGGAGTGTCATCCATAATGAAACTAAAATACGTGTGTAAACAAAAGAGAAGAGGGATGATTTACCTTGCTGGTAGAAATAACGTCCTTCATGGGAGCCGCTCTTGAAAGTCTGGTTGACGAGGTAGTTAGAGTACCCACTATCATTCGTTGACAACAACAAACACCTCTCAAAATAATTTTACTCCTGTTTTACAAATGAAAAGCTCTAGCACATGTTAATCCCTGCTTCCCTCTGCGAAGGGTCAATCTTTTACTTTTACATTGAGTCTCCATCCTTTCTTTAAGCACTTTCTTGAGAGCACAACTGTCATTCTTAGTATAATATGCTTGTCCCAAAATGTGATTAATTGTGGTATGACTTTGATGCTTTTATCTTTGATAATCTCTATTTCCAGTCTTCTCATGAACTTCAAAGGTGCCCAAGCATTTATGTTTTGCTGTACAAATACGGGCAAGCTAGATACCACTTTATCATATCATTCTATGAACATTGCAATCCTGCTGATAGACATGATTCATGATGCTCATTATTAGTTTGTTGGTACCTTTTCCATGATTGACATAGCTATTAGATGATTTTATTTGCATGTATCTTATTATGAACTGCTTAAGTACTTGCCATATCATGAGAATATTTACATCATATGAAGAAATGTGTTCGTGAAAGTTCTTTTATCGCACTCAGTTGTCAATCGAATTGCTTGAGGACAAGCAATAAGCTAAGCTTGGGGGAGTTGATACGTCCAAAACGTATCTACTTTCCCGAACACTTTTGCTATTGTTTTGCCTCTAATTTGTGTATTTTGGATGCAACTAACACGGACTAACGCTGTTTTCAGCAGAACTGCTCCGGTGTCTCGTTTTTGTGCGGAAATCCAACTTTCAGGAAAATCCTCGGAATTTATGCGGAAGGTCCTATTTTCCCAGAATATTGGCGGAGCCAGAAGGGCAAGCCAGGTGGGGGCCCGAGGGCCCCACACACTAGGCCGGCGCGGCCCAGGAGGGGCCCGCGCGGCCCTAGTGTGTGGCGGCCTCGGCTGGTCCCCGACGCCCTCCTTCGGACTACTTATTGCCTTCGACCTAAAAACGCACGGGGAGAAGTCGGAAAACACCAGAAACCTTCCAGTACGCCGCCACCGTCGCGAAACTCCGTCTCGGGACCAGAAACTCCGTTCTGGCACTCCGCCGGGACGGGGAATTGGAGGAGATCATCGCCATCATCACCACCGACGCCTCTCCATCGACCAGCCATGTTTCCCCCATCCATGTGTGAGTAATTCCCCCGCTCGTAGGCTGAAGGGGATGGCAGGGATTGGATGAGATTGGTCATGTAATAGCATAAGATTGTTAGGGCATAGTGCCTAGTGTCCGTAATTGGTACTTTTATGATATTGTTGCAACTTGTTATGCTTAATGCTTGTCACTAGGGCCCGAGTGCCATGATCTCGGATCTGAACATGTTATCAATTCATTATGATATTCATTGCTTTATGATCTTACCCGCAAGTTGTATACACGTATTGCTGTCCGGAACCCGAGGCCCCAAAGTGACGAAATTGGGACAACCGAAGGGGATGGCGGTGATATGAGGATCACATGTGTTCACGGAGTGTTAATGCTTTGCTCCGGTGCTCTATTAAAAGGAGTGCCTTAATTTCCGATAGATTCCCTAGAGGCCCGGCTGCCACCGGCTGGTAGGACAAAAGATGTTGTGCAAGTTTCTCATTGCGAGCACGTACGACTATATATGGAACACATGCCTATTGATTGATTAGTACTTGGATACCGTTTTATTATTATCTGCAAATGCCCTGCTTTCATTGTTACATGAGTTTCTCTCATCCATGCAACACCCGTTCATCCATCCCTGCGCCTACAGTATTTTAATCCTGTTGTTTACTATAATCACTACTGCTGTCCTTGTTACTCTGCTGCTATTATTTCACCACTGCTACTGCTATAAAACTGTTACTACTGATAAACTCTTGCAAGCAAGTCTGTTTCCAGGTGCAGCTGAATTGACAACTCCGCTGTTAAGGCTTTCAAGTATTCTTTGTCTCCCCTTGTGTCGAATCAATAAATTGGGTTTTACTTCCCGTGAAGACTGTTGCGATCCCCTATACTTGTGGGTCATCAATGTATAGTGTGGAAGATGATGTTTGTTTGCGAAGAACAGTAAAGAACAAGTATTGCAGTAGATTGTATTTCAGATGTAAAGAATGGACCGGGGTCCACAGTTCACTAGTGGTGTCTCTCCCATAAGATAAATAGCATGTTGGGTGAACAAATTACAGTTGGGCAATTGACAAATAAAGAAGGCATAACAATGCACATACATATATCATGATGAGTACTATGAGATTTAATCGGGGCATTACGACAAAGTACATAGACCGCTATCCGACATGCATCTATGCCTAAAAAGTCCACCTTCGGGTTATCATCCGAACCCCTTCCGATATTAAGTTGCAAACAACGAGACAATTGCATTAAGTATGGTGCGTAATGTAATCAACAAAAATATCCTTAGACAAAGCATTGATGTTTTATCCCAAGTGGCAACAAGCACATCCACAACCTTAGAACTTTCATCACATCGTCCCGGATTCAATGGAGGCATGAACCCACTATCGAGCATAAATACTCCCTCTTGGAGTTACAAGTATCAAATTGGCCGAGCCTCTACTAGCAACGGAGAGCATGCAAGAACATAAACAACATATATGATAGATTGATAATCAACTTGACATAGTATTCCATATTCATCGGATCCCAACAAACACAACATGTAGCATTACAAATAGATGATCTTGATCATGATAGGCAGCTCACAAGATCTAGCATGATAGCACAATGAGGAGAAGACAACCATCTAGCTACTGCTATGGACCCATAGTCCAGGGGTGAACTACTCACACATCGATCCGGAGGCGATCATGACGATGAAGAGTCCTCCGGGAGATGATTCCCCTCTCCGGCAGGGTGCCGGAGGCGATATCCTGAATCCCCCGAGATAGGATTGGCGGCGGCGGGGTCTCTGGAAGGTTTTCCGTATCGTGGCTCTCGGTACTGGGGTTTTCGCGACGAAGGCTTTAAGTAGGCGGAAGGGCGGAGTCGGAGGGCTGACGGGGGCCCCACACCATAGGGCGGCACGGGGCCACCCTTGGCCGCGCCGGCCTATGGGGTCGGCGCCCCGTCGCCCCACTTCTTTTCCCTTTCGGTCTTCTGGAATCTTCGTGGAAAAATAAGACCCTGGGCGTTGATTTCGTCCAATTCCGAGAATATTTCCTTTGTAGTATTTCTGAAACCAAAAACAGCAGAAAACAGCAACTGGCTCTTCGGCATCTCATCAATAGGTTAGTGCCGGAAAATGCATAAAAATGACATAAAGTGTGCATAAAACATGTGAGTATCATCATAAAAGTAGCATGGAACATAAGAAATTATAGATACGTTTGATACGTATCAAGCATCCCCAAGCTTAGTCCCTACTCGCCCTCAAGTAGGTAAACGATAACAAAGATAATTTCTGAAGTGACATGCTATCATAATCTTGATCAATACTATTGTAAAGCATATGAGATGAATGCAGCGATTCGAAGCAATGGTAAAGACAATGAGTAAACAAATGAATCATATAGCAAAGACTTTTCATGAATAATACTTTCAAGACAAGCATCAATAAGACTTGCATAAGAGTTACTCATAAAGCAATAAATTCTTAGTAGAAAACTTTGAAGCAACACCAAGGAAGATATAAGTTTCAGCAGTTGCTTTCAACTTCAACATGTATATCTCATGGATAATTGTTAACACAAAGTAATATAACAAGTGCAATAGGTAAACATGTAAGAATCAATGCACACAGTTGATACAAGTGTTTGCTTCTAAGATAGAAAGAAGTAGGTAAATGATGGCGTGTATTTCACACGTTCGCTGGGCAACCCCAAGAGGAAGGTATGATGCGCACAACAGCAAGTTTTCCCTCAGAAAGAAACCAAGGTTTATCGAACCAGGAGGAGCCAAGAAGCACGTTGAAGGTTGATGGCGGCGGGATGTAGTGCGGCGCAACACCGGGGATTCCGGCGCCAACGTGGAACCTGCACAACACAACCAAAGTACTTTGCCCCAACGAAACAGTGAGGTTGTCAATCTCACCGGCTTGCTGTAACAAAGGATTAACCGTATTGTGTGGAAGATGATTGTTTGCAGAGAAGTATTGCAGCAGATTTGTATTTCAGTATTAAAGAATGGACCGGGGTCCACAGTTCACTAGAGGTGTCTCTCCCATAAGATAAAAGCATGTTGGGTGAACAAATTACAGTCGGGCAATTGACAAATAGAGAGGGCATAACAATGCACATACATGGTATGATAAGTATAGTGAGATTTAATTGGGCATTACGACAAAGTACATAGACCGCCATCCAACTGCATCTATGCCTAAAAAGTCCACCTTCGAGGTTATCATCCGAACCCCTTCCAGTATTAAGTTGCAAAGCAACATACAATTGCATTAAGTATGGTGCGTAATGTAATCAACAACTACATCCTCGGACATAGCGCCAATGTTTTATCCCTAGTGGCAACAAGCACAACACAACCTTAGAACTTTCATCACATCGTCCCAGGTGTCAATGCGAGCATGAACCCACTATCGAGCATAAATACTCCCTCTTGGAGTTAAAAGCAAAAACTTGGCCGAGCCTCTACTAGTAACGGAGAGCATGCAAGATCATAAACAACACATATGTAATAACTTGATAATTAACATAACATGGTATTCTCTATCCATCGGATCCCGACAAACACAACATAGAGTATTACAGATAGATGATCTTGATCATGTTAGGCAGCTCACAAGATCCAACAATGAAGCACAATGAGGAGAAGACAACCATCTAGCTACTGCTATGGACCCATAGTCCAGGGGTGAACTACTCACTCATCACTCCGGAGGCGACCATGGCGGTGTAGAGTCCTCCGGGAGATGAATCCCCTCTCCGGCGAGGTGCCGGAGGAGATCTCCGGAATCCCCCGAGATGGGATCGGCGGCGGCGGCGTCTCGCATAGGTTTTCCGTATCGTGGTTTTTCGCCTCGGGGGTTTCGCGACGGAGGCTTTAAGTAGGCGGAAGGGCGAGTCGGGGGCCGACGAGGGGCCCACACCACGGGCGGCGCGGCCCCCTTGGCCGCGCCGCCATGTGGTTTGGCCACCTCGTGGCCCCACTTCGTATGCTCTTCGGTCTTCCGGAAGGTTCGTGGCGAAATAGGCCCCCGGGTCTTGATTTCGTCCAATTCCGAGAATATTTCGTTACTAGGATTTCCGAAACCAAAAACAGCGAGAAACAAAGAATCGGCACTTCGGCATCTTGTTAATAGGTTAGTTCCAGTAAAATGCACGAATATGACATAAATTGTGCATAAAACATGTAGGTATCATCAATAATATGGCATAGAACATAAGAAACCATCGATACGTCGGAGACGTATCAAGCATCCCCAAGCTTAGTTTCGCTCGTCCCGAGCGGGTAAAACGATAACAAAGATAATTTCTGAAGTGACATGCCATCATAACCTTGATCATACTATTTGTAAACATATGTAGTGGATGCAGCGATCAAAACAATGGTAATGACATGAGTAAACAAGTGAATCATAAAGCAAAGACTTTTCATGAATAGAACTTCAAGACAAGCATTAATAAGTCTTGCATAAGAGTTAACTCATAAAGCAATAAATCAAAGTAAAGGTATTGAAGCAACACAAAGGAAGATTAAGTTTCAGCGGTTGCTTTCAACTTGTAACATGTATATCTCATGGATAATTGTCAACATAGAGTAATATAACAAGTACAATATGCAAGTATGTAGGAATCAATGCACAGTTCACACAAGTGTTTGCTTCTTGAGGTGGAGAGAGATAGGTGAACTGACTCAACATAAAAGTAAAAAGAATGGTCCTTCAAAGAGGAAAGCATCGATTGCTATATTTGTGCTAGAGCTTTTATTTTGAAAACATGAAACAATTTTGTCAACGGTAGTAATAAAGCATATGAGTTATGTAAATTATATCTTACAAGTTGCAAGCCTCATGCATAGTATACTAATAGTGCCCGCACCTTGTCCTAATTAGCTTGGACTACCGGATCTTTGCAATGCACATGTTTTAACCAAGTGTCACAATGGGGTACCTCCATGCCGCTCTGTACAAAGGTCTAAGGAGAAAGCTCGCATTTTGGATTTCTCGCTTTTGATTATTCTCAACTTAGACATCCATACCGGGACAACATGGACAACAGATAATGGACTCCTCTTTAATGCATAAGCATGTGGCAACAATTATTATTCTCATATGAGATTGAGGATATATGTCCAAAACTGAAACTTCCACCATGAATCATGGCTTTAGTTAGCGGCCCAATGTTCTTCTCTAACAATATGCATGCTCCAACCATTAAGGTGGTAGATCTCTCTTACTTCAGACAAGACGGACATGCATAGCAACTCACATGATATTCAACAAAGAATAGTTGATGGCATCCCCAGAAGCATGGTTATCGCATAACAAGCAACTTAATAAGAGATAAAGTGCATAAGTACATATTCAATACCACAATAGTTTTTAAGCTATTTGTCCCATGAGCTATATATTGCAAAGGTGAATGATGGAATTTTAAAGGTAGCACTCAAGCAATTTACTTTGGAATGGCGGATAAATACCATGTAGTAGGTAGGTATGGTGGACACAAATGGCATAATGGTTGGCTCAAGGATTTTGGATGCATGAGAAGTATTCCCTCTCGATACAAGGTTTAGGCTAGCAAGGTTATTTGAAACAAACACAAGGATGAACGGTACAGCAAAACTCACATAAAAGACATATTGTAAACATTATAAGATTCTATACCGTCTTCCTTGTTGTTCAAAACTCAATACTAGATGTTATCTAGACTCTAGAGAAACCAAATATGCAAACCAAATTAGCAAGCTCTAAGTATTTCTTCATTAATGGGTGCAAAGTATATGATGCAAGAGCTTAAACATGAGCACAACAATTGTCAAGTATCAAATTATCCAAGACATTTTAGAGTTACTACATGTAGCATTTTCCAATTCCAACCATATAACAATTTAACGAAGAAGAAACTTCGCCATGAATACTATGAGTAGAGCCTAAGGACATATTTGTCCATATGCTACAACGGAGCGTGTCTCTCTCCCATAAAGTGAATGCTAGGATCCATTTTATTCAAACAAAACAAAAACAAAAACAAACCGACGCTCCAAGCAAAGTGCATAAGATGTGACGGAATAAAAATATAGTTTCGGGGGAGGAACCCGATAATGTTGTCGATGAAGAAGGGGATGCCTTGGGCATCCCCAAGCTTAGACGCTTGAGTCTTCTTAGAATATGCAGGGGTGAACCACCGGGGCATCCCCAAGCTTAGAGCTTTCACTCTCCTTGATCATATTGCATCATACTTCTCTCTTGATCCTTGAAAACTTCCTCCACACCAAACTCGAAACAACTCATTAGAGGGTTAGTGCATAATAAAAATTAACATGTTCAGAGGTGACACAATCATTCTTAACACTTCTGGACATTGCATAAAGCTACTGGACATTAATGGATCAAAGAAATTCATCCAACATAGCAAAAGAGGCAATGCAAAATAAAAGGCAGAATCTGTCAAAACAGAACAGTCCGTAAAGATGGATTTTATTAGGCCACCAGACTTGCTCAAATGAAAATGCTCAAATTGAATGAAAGTTGCGTACATATCTGAGGATCATGCACGTAAACTGGCTTAATTTTCTGAGCTACCTACAGGGAGGTAGACCCAGATTCGTGACAGAAAAGAAATCTGTAACTGCGCAGTAATCCAAATCTAGTACTTACTTTTCTATCAAAGACTTTACTTGGCACAACTAAATTCAAAACTAAGATAAGGAGAGGTTGCTACAGTAGTAAACAACTTCCAAGACACAAATATAAAACAAAAATACTGGAGAAAAAACATGGGTTGTCTCCCATAAGCGCTTTTCTTTAACGCCTTTCAGCTAGGCGCAGAAAGTGTAACTCAAGTATTATCGAATGATGGAGCATTGATATCATAAGCTCCCCCATTTGCAGTGGTACTAGGGGCTTTGTCAATTTTAGGCCTATAATAATATTTCTTTGGTTTAGGCACTTTAGAGGTATACATAAATTTTTGCTCCTTTCCCACATAAGCTTTCTCTCTAAACTGTAAAGATGAAAAGGTTGAACCCAAGGTTCCCATAGCTTTTTCAAGTTCGCCAATCCTATTAATTTGATTATCATGGTCAACACAAGTTCCTAGGACACTAATTCTTTCATCAATTCCTCCTAAGGATTTATCAAGTTTATCAGTTTTAACAAGTAACATCTCCAACTTAGTTTCAACACTAAAAATTTTCTCTAAGGTTTCCAATTTTTTCATAACATCCTCAAGGGAGGTTTCAATTTTAATTTCATTAACAGGTGGTTTTCCAAATAAACTCTCAATAATGCAACTAGCTTCTAAAACGGGAGCACCTAGGAAGTTACCTCCCGCGAGACAATCAAGAACATATCTATTCCAGACTAGAGATACCAACATAAAAATTCCCGAGTAGGATAGTGGTGGAGTGTTTCTTAGTGCACCTATTATGGGCATCACTAATTCTATACCAAGCATCTTTTAAACATTCTCCTCCTTGTTGCTTAAATGAACGAACTTCAACTTCAGGATTACTCATTTTAGCAGTAGTAAATAAAGCAAACTAGATAAAGTAAATGCAAGTAAACTAATTTTTTTGTGTTTTTGATATAGAGTGCAAGACAGTAAATAAAGTAAAGCTAGCAACTAATTTTTTTTGTGTATTGATATAAGTGCAGCAAACAAAGTAGTAAATAAAATAAAGCAAGACAAAAAACAAAGTAAAGAGATTGGGAAGTGGAGACTCCCCTTGCAGCGTGTCTTGATCTCCCCGGCAACGGCGCCAGAAAATATGCTTGATGGCGTGTATTTCACACGTTCGCTGGGCAACCCCAAGAGGAAGGTATGATGCGCACAGCAGCAAGTTTTCCCTCAGAAAGAAACCAAGGTTTATCGAACCAGGAGGAGCCAAGAAGCACGTTGAAGGTTGATGGCGGCGGGATGTAGTGCGGCGCAACACCAGGGATTCCGGCGCCAACGTGGAACCTGCACAACACAACCAAAGTACTTTGCCCCAACGAAACGAGTGAGGTTGTCAATCTCACCGGCTTGCTGTAACAAAGGATTAACCGTATTGTGTGGAAGATGATTGTTTGCGAGAGAAAACGAGTAGAACAAGTATTGCAGCAGATTTGTATTTCAGTATTAAAGAATGGACCGGGGTCCACAGTTCACTAGAGGTGTCTCTCCCATAAGATAAAAGCATGTTGGGTGAACAAATTACGGTCGGGCAATTGACAAATAGAGAGGGCATAACAATGCACATACATGGCATGATAAGTATAGTGAGATTTAATTGGGCATTACGACAAAGTACATAGACCGCCATCCAACTGCATCTATGCCTAAAAAGTCCACCTTCGAGTTATCATCCGAACCCCTTCCAGTATTAAGTTGCAAAGCAACGGACAATTGCATTAAGTATGGTGCGTAATGTAATCAACAACTACATCCTCGGACATAGCGCCAATGTTTTATCCCTAGTGGCAACGAGCACAACACAACCTTAGAACTTTATGTCACCGTCCCAGGTGTCAATGCGGGCATGAACCCACTATCGAGCATAAATACTCCCTCTTGGAGTTAAAAGCAAAAACTTGGCCGAGCCTCTACTAGTAACGGAGAGCATGCAAGATCATAAACAACACATATGTAATAACTTGATAATTAACATAACATGGTATTCTCTATCCATCGGATCCCGACAAACACAACATAGAGTATTACGGATAGATGATCTTGATCATGTTAGGCAGCTCACAAGATCCAACAATGAAGCACAATGAGGAGAAGACAACCATCTAGCTACTCGCTATGGACCCATAGTCCAGGGGTGAACTACTCACTCATCACTCCGGAGGCGACCATGGCGGTGTAGAGTCCTCCGGGAGATGAATCCCCTCTCCGGCGAGGGTGCCGGAGGAGATCTCCAGAATCCCCGAGATGGGATCGGCGACGGCGGCGTCTCGGTAAGGTTTTCCGTATCGTGGTTTTTCGCCTCGGGGGTTTCGCGACGGAGGCTTTAAGTAGGCGGAAGGGCGAGTCGGGGGCGACGAGGGGCCCACACCACAGGGCGGCGCGGGCCCCCTTGGCCGCGCCGCCATGTGGTTTGGCCACCTCGTGGCCCCACTTCGTATGCTCTTCGGTCTTCCGGAAGGTTCGTGGAGAAATAGGCCCCGGGTCTTGATTTCGTCCAATTCCGAGAATATTTCGTTACTAGGATTTACGAAACCAAAAACAGCAGAAAACAAGAATCGGCACTTCGGCATCTTGTTAATAGGTTAGTTCCAGAAAATGCACGAATATGACATAAAGTGTGCATAAAACATGTAGGTATCATCAATAATATGGAATAGAACATAAGAAATTATCGATACGTCGGAGACGTATCAGTAAACTGACTCAACAATAAAGTAGAAGAAAAGCCCTTCGCAGAGGGAAGCATGGATTACTATTTTTGTGCTAGAGCTTTTCATTTTGAAAACATAGAAACAATTTTGTCAACGGTAGTAATAAATCATATGTGTTATGTATAAGATATTCTATAAGTTGCAAGCCTCATGCATAGATTACCAATAGTGCTCGCACCTTGTCCTAATTAGCTTGGATTAACATGGATTATCATTGCATAACATATGTTTCAACCAAGTGTCACAAAGGGGTACCTCTATGCCGCCTGTACAAAGGTCCAAGGAGATATATCGCATTTGATTTCTCGTTTTTGATAGATCTCAACTTAGACATCCATACCGGGACAACATAGACAACAGATAATGGACTCCTCTTTTAATGCATAAGCATTCAACAATAGATAATATTCTCATGAGAGATTGAGGATTAATTGTCCAAACTGAAACTTCCACCATGGATCATGGCTTTAGTTAGCGGCCCAATGTTCTTTTCTAACAATATGCATACTCAAACCATTTGATCATGAAAATCGCCCTTACTTCAGACAAGACGAACATGCATAGCAACTCACATGATATTCAACAAGGGTGTAATAGTTTATGGCGTCCCCAGAAACATGGTTACCGCTCAACAAGCAACTTATTAAGAAATAAGATACATAAGTACATATTCTTCACCACAATAGTTTTTAAGGCTATTTTCCCATGAGCTATATATTGCAAAGACAAAGGATAGAATTTTTAAAGGTAGCACTCAAGTAATTTACTTTGGAATGGCAGAGAAATACCATGTAGTAGGTAGGTATGGTGGACACAAATGGCATAGTTTTTGGCTCAAGGATTTGGATGCACGAGAAGAATTCCCTCTCAATACAAGGTTAGGCTAGCAAGGTTATTTGAAGCAAACTCAAGTATAAAACGGTACAGCAAAGCTTACATATGAACATATTGCAAGCATTATAAGACTTTACATCGTCTCCTTGTTGTTCAAACACCTTAACCGAGAAAATATCTAGACTCTAGAGACCAATCATGCAAACCAAATTTTAACAAGCTCTATGTAGTTCTTCATTAATGGGTGCAAAGTGCATGATGCAAGAGCTTAAACATGATCTATATGAGCACAACAATTGCCAAGTATCAAATTACTCAAGACATTATACCATTTACCACATGCAGCATTTTCTGTTTCCAACCATATAACAATGAACGAAGCAGTTTCAACCTTCGCCATGAACATTAAGAATAAAGCTAAGAACATATGTGTTCATACGAAACAGCGGAGCGTGTCTCTCTCCTAAACAAAGAATGCTAGGATCCGATTTTATTCAAACAAAAACAAAACAAAAACAAACAGACGCTCCAAGTAAAGCACATAAGATGTGACGAAATAAAAATATAGTTTCACTAGAGGTGACCTGATAAGTTGTCGATGAAGAAGGGATGCCTTGGGCATCCCCAAGCTTAGATGGTTGAATCGTCTTAAAATATGCAGGGATGAACCACTGGGGCATCCCCAAGCTTAGACTTTTCACTCTTCTTGATCATATTGTATCATCCTCCTCTTTTGACCCTTGAAAACTTCCTCCACACCAAACTCAAAACAAACTCATTAGAGGGTTAGTGCATAATTCATATATTCAGAGGTGACATAATTATTCTTAACACTTCTGGACATTGCACAAAGCTATTGAAAGTTAATGGAACAAAGAAATCCATCAAACATAGCAAAACAGGCAATGCGAAATAAAAGGCAGAATCTGTCAAAACAGAACAGTCCGTAAAGACAATTTTTTTTGGGGCACTTAACTTGCTCAGATGAAATTGCTCAAATTGAATGAAAGTTGCGTACATATCTGAGGATCACGCACGTAAATTGGCAGATTTTTCTAAATTTCCTACAGAAGGGGCTGCTCAATTTCGTGGCAGTAAGAAATCTGTTTCTGCGCAGTAATCCAAATCTAGTATTGACTTTACTATCAAAGACTTTACTTGGCACAACAATGCAATAAAATAAAGATAAGGAGAGGTTGCTACGGTAGTAACAACTTCCAAGACTCAAATATAAAATAAAAGTGCAGAAGTAAAATAATGGGTTGTCTCCCATAAGCGCTTTTCTTTAACGCCTTTCAGCAAGGCGCAGAAAGTGTGAATCAAGTATTATCAAGAGACGAAGCATCAACATCATAATTTTTTCTAATAATAGAATCATAAGGTAACTTCATTCTCTTTCTAGGAAAGTGTTCCATACCTTTTTTGAGAGGAAATTGATATTTAATATTACCTTCCTTCATATTAATGGTAGCACCAACAGTTCGAAGAAAAGGTCTTCCCAATATAATGGGACAAGATGCATTGCATTCAATATCCAAGACAACAAAATCAACGGGGACAAGGTTATTGTTAACTATAATGCGAACATTATCAATCCTCCCCAAAGGTTTCTTTATAACATGATCAGCAAGATTAACATCCAAATAACAATTTTTCAATGGTGGCAAGTCAAGCATATCATAGATTTTCTTAGGCATAACAGAAATACTTGCACCAAGATCACATAAAGCATTACAATCAAAATCATTGACCCTCATCTTAATGATGGGCTCCCAACCATCTTCTAACTTTCTAGGAATAGAAGTTTCAAGTTTTAGTTTCTCTTCTCTAGCTTTTATGAGAGCATTTGTAATATGTTTTGTAAAGGCCAAATTTATAGCACTAGCATTGGGACTTTTAGCAAGTTTTTGTAAGAACTTTATAACTTCAGAGATGTGACAATCATCAAAATCTAAAACATTATGATCTACAACAATGGGATCATTGTCCCCAATATTTTGAAAAATTTCAGCAGTTTTATCACAAACAGTTTCGATGAGTTTTAGCGAGTTTCGAGCAATTTTGCACGCTTTGCACTAGGAGTAGAAATATTGCCAACACCAATTATTTTACCATTGATAGTAGGAGGTGTAGCAACATGTGAAGCATTAACATTACTAGTGGTGGTAATAGTCCAAACTTTAGCTACATTATTCTCTTTAGCTAGTTTTTCGTTTTCTTCTCTTTCCCACCTAGCATGCAATTCAGCCATCAATCTAATATTTTTATTAATTCGAACTTGGATGGCGTTTGCTATAGTAAATTTTTTATTATCATTAGGCATAACTTTCAATTTTAAAAGATCAACATCAGAGGCAAGACTATCAACCTTAGAAGCAAAAATATCAATTTTACCAAGCTTTTCCTCAACAGATTTGTTAAAAGAAGTTTGTGTACTAATAAATTCTTTAAGCATGGCTTCAAGACCAGGGGGTACACTCCTATTATTGTTGTAAGAATTCCCATAAGAATTACCATAACCATTACCATTAGCGAAGGATATGGCCTATAGTTGTTACCGGAATTATTCCTATAAGCATTGTTGTTGAAATTATTACTTTTAATGAAGTTCACATCAACATGTTCTTCTTGGGCAACCAATGAAGCTAAAGGAACATTATTAGGATCAACATTAGATCTACCATTCACAAGCATAGACATAATAGCATCAATCTTATCACTCAAGGAGGAGGTTTCTTCAATAGAATTTACCTTCTTACCTTGTGGAGTCCTTTCAGTGTGCCATTCAGAGTAATTTATCATCATATCATCAAGAAGCTTTGTTGCCGCCCCCAAAGTAATGGACATAAAGGTACCTCCAGCAGCTGAATCCAATAGGTTCCGCGAAGAAAAATTCAATCCTGCATAGAAGGTTTGGATGATCATCCAAGTAGTTAGTCCATGGGTAGGGCAATTCTTCACCAAAGATTTCATTCTCTCCCATGCTTGAGCAACATGTTCATTATCTAATTGCTTAAAATTCATTATGCTACTTCTCAAAGATATAATTTTAGCGGGAGGATAATATCTACCAATAAAAGCATCCTTACATTTAGTCCATGAATCAACACTATTCTTAGGCAAAGATAGCAACCAATCTTTAGCTCTTCCTCTTAAGGAGAAAGGAAACAATTTTAATTTTATAATGTCACCATCTACATCCTTATACTTTTGCATTTTACAAAGTTCAACAAAATTATTAAGATGGGCAGCGAGCATCATCGGAACTAACACCGAGAAAATTGCTCTCTCATAACAAGATTTAGTAAAGTAGGTTTAATTTCAAAGAATTCTGCTGTAGTAGCAGGTGGAGCAATATGTGTGCATAAGAAATCATTATTATTTGTGCTAGTGAAGTCACACAACTTAGTATTCTCAACAGTACCCATTTTAGCAGTAGTAAATAAAAGCAAACTAAATAAAGTAAATGAAAGTAACTATTTTTTTGTGTTTTCAATATAGAGAACAAGACAGTAAATAAAGTAAAACTAGCAACTATTTTTTTTGTATTTTTTATATAGAGAGCAAACAAAGAAGTAAATAAAATAAAATAAAGCAAGACAAAAACAAAGTAAAGAGATTGGATGTGGGAGACTCCCCTTTGCAGCGTGTCTTGATCTCCCCGGCAACGGAGCCAGAAAACTGTCTTGATGGCGTGTAAGACACACGTCCGTTGGGAACCCCAAGAGGAAGGTGTGATGTGTACAGCGACAAGTTTTCCCTCAGTAAGAAACCAAGGTTATCGAACCAGTAGGAGTCAAGGAACACGTGAAGGTTGTTGGTGGCGGAGTGTAGGGCGGCGCAACACCAGGGATTCCGGCGCCAACGTGGAACCTGCACAACACAATCAAAGTACTTTGCCCCAACGTAACAGTGAGGTTGTCAATCTCACCGGCTTGCTGAAAATAAAGGATTAGATGTATAGTGTGGAAGATGATGTTTGTTTGCGAGCAGTAGATTGTATTTCAGATGTAAAGAATGGACCGGGGTCCACAGTTCACTAGTGGTGTCTCTCCCATAAGATAAATAGCATGTTGGGTGAACAAATTACAGTTGGGCAATTGACAAATAAAGAAGGCATAACAATGCACATACATATATCATGATGAGTACTATGAGATTTAATCGGGGCATTACGACAAAGTACATAGACCGCTATCCAACATGCATCTATGCCTAAAAAGTCCACCTTCGGGTTATCATCCGAACCCCTTCCAGATATTAAGTTGCAAACAACGAGACAATTGCATTAAGTATGGTGCGTAATGTAATCAACACAAATATCCTTAGACAAAGCATTGATGTTTTATCCCAAGTGGCAACAGCACATTCACAACCTTAGAACTTTCTGTCACTGTCCCAGATTCAATGGAGGCATGAACCCACTATCGAGCATAAATACTCCCTCTTGGAGTTACAAGTATCAAATTGGCCAGAGCCTCTACTAGCAACGGAGAGCATGCAAGAACATAAACAACATATATGATAGATTGATAATCAACTTGACATAGTATTCCATATTCATCGGATCCCAACAAACACAACATGTAGCATTACAAATAGATGATCTTGATCATGATAGGCAGCTCACAAGATCTAACATGATAGCACAATGAGGAGAAGACAACCATCTAGCTACTGCTATGGACCCATAGTCCAGGGGTGAACTACTCACACATCGATCCGGAGGCGATCATGGCGATGAAGAGTCCTCCGGGAGATGATTCCCCTCTCCGGCGGGGTGCCGGAGGTGATCTCCTGAATCCCCCAAGATGGGATTGGCGGCGGCGGCGTCTCTGGAAGGTTTTCCGTATCGTGGCTCTCGGTACTGGGGTTTTCGCGACGAAGGCTTTAAGTAGGCGGAAGGGCGGAGTCGGAGGGCTGACGGGGGCCCCACACCATAGGGCGGCGCGGGGCCACCCTTGGCCGCGCCGGCCTATGGGGTCGGCGCCCCGTCGCCCCACTTCGTTTCCCTTTCGGTCTTCTGGAATCTTCGTGGAAAAATAAGACCCTGGGCGTTGATTTCGTCCAATTCCGAGAATATTTCCTTTGTAGGATTTCTGAAATCAAAAACAGCAGAAAACAGCAACTGGCTCTTCGGCATCTCGTCAATAGGTTAGTGCCGGAAAATGCATAAAAATGACATAAAGTGTGCATAAAACATGTGAGTATCAGCATAAAAGTAGCATGGAACATAAGAAATTATAGATACGTTTGAGACGTATCAACGCCTTCGAGAAGCACTTCATGGGCACCTACAAAAGACCTGCCACAACAAGCGATCTACAGGCCTGGATCCAGAAGAAGGGCGAAACATCAAGAAACTTTCTCACACGATGGTTGGCAACCAGGAACGAGTGCGAAAACGTGGATAATACCACAGCTATGCACGCCTTCATAGGTGGATTGCAGAGAGGAGGACTGCTGCGGTACAAGCTCACTTGCTTGGTTAATGCAAATAAACTGACCTTGGATGACATGATCACCATCGCCAGCGATCACACTGCCGCCGATGACGACGCAGGCGGAGATCTCGCAGCTACAACAATTCCCCTGCATCAGCAAAACAAGAACCGTGATAACGGTAACAGCAGCGGCAACAAGCGGAAAAATCCTCCCGATGACCAGAAGAGTGGCGGATCCAAAATGGTCGCCATGGCTTTCCAGCGCGGAGGTCAAGGAGGCGGAAGAGGCTGCGGTCGCGGAGGCGGAGCCGGCAGGGGCCAGCAGCGTGGTGATGAGGTCACCGCCGCCGGAACCCGCACCCCCAAACCTACGAGGAGTACAGAGACATGCCCTGCCTGGCCCATCTGGATCCGGCTACGGGAAAGTCTACTGATACGTCGCAAACGTATCTATAATTTTTGATGTTCCATGCTTGTTTTACATCAATTACTATATGTTTTAAGGGACTAACCTATTAATAGTTGCAAAAGTGCACAAGTTCTTGGTTTCAACTTTGTTGTGCAGGAAATAGGCAAATATGGAAGGAAATAGCTCATTATGGTGAAATCTGGAATTTCCTGGAATCTGTCCCTGCTGAACACTTTTCAAAGATCGCTTCGAAACTCCATCAAAACGACGTCCAATGGAAAAGTCGTAAACTACAAAGTTGTAGAGAATTTCAAAGCGAACAATTTGGACATCTTATTCGTCCAGAACGGACAACGGATGCATCCGGCAGAGCAGAATTACTGCAAAGGTTCGTGCAGTCTCGGGACTCCGAAAGTTGGTGACGTATTTGACACAAATTCTTTCCATACCTGGATATTTCGGCCCAGCCACGAGTTGTGAGGCTCACGAAGGACAGAGGGGAGTCCTAGGAAGGTTCTAGAGGTTCCCAATAGCCCTTGGATCAAAGGGGCATCCATCCCATGGCCTAGATTGCATCTCCAACACAATATATTGATGGGAAACCCTATTTTTGGAGGCCGCCAGGCATTGTCACGAAAATCCTCCTCCTTGGAAGCAGGCAAGGAGGGGGAAACACTCATCTATACTAGCACTAACTAAAGGAAGTAGAAGGCTAAGGGGCGGCGCTCCCCATGATGCCGGCGGCGGGGAAGGAGTCCCCCGCGCCGCCGCCGCCGCCCACGCCTCCGCCTCCCGGCGCTCCTCGCTGAGCCCTCCAACGTCTTCACCGCCATCTCCATCACCAACTCCTCATTGTATTCAGTGGTCCATCCTCTCACAAACCTCTGTACCGCCCTATGTAAACATGGTGTTTGATGCTATAAGTTATAATCCTATGATCTATGTCATGTTGCCATAGTTTATTTGTTCTTTGATTGATTGATTGTTTCTCTTTGGTTTCATTAGAGTTGTATGTTGATATGTTACCGTTCTTGGTGCCCATTATATTTGTGCGCACATGGATAAAGCACCATAGGGTTGGTAGTACTTGTATACTAGAAGGGGGAAGTTCTGCTGGAGTGACAGAAACCTAAGGACGCGAACCAGATAGTTGCATGTATGGGAGTAAGAGGACCATTTACTTAAGGCTATTGTTGGGGAAACCTTAATGCTTGCTATTATTTACGGATGTTTGCTAGCAAGCCAATCATATAGTACTTGTAATCCCGGAGGGAGAGCATGTATATTTAGCCTCTCCTACATAGAAAGCTGCATCGAAGACATTGAACCCAAGATCTTCACTGATTGATCTTGGACAAAGCCACCACTATTACCACCGCCTTTACAAACTCATGGTACAGTTAGTTTAGTTTGTTTTATTGCTGCAGCACTAACATTTATTCCGTGTATTTTATTGTTCTGCAAAGTCACCTCTCATACCCGTTATCACTCTAGTTTTATTTCCTAGATTTTGCAAACGCTTAGTGTGCGTAGAGTTGTATCAGTGGTTGATAGAACTTGAGAGAATGTTTATCCTACATTTAGCTCCTCGTTGGGTTCGACACTCTTACTTATCGAAAAGGCTACACACGATCCCCTATACTTGTGGGACATCAAGACCTTTTCTGGCGCCGTTGCCGGGGAGCCATAGCGTAGGTGAATATTTTCGTGTGCACTTATTTGCTTTATCTCTAAGTAGTTTTACTTCCTGTACCTAGTTGTTCTCTATCTCTTGTATGGATAGGAAATGCGAATTACAAAAAAAATTAGTTGTACTTCTTATATAAAAAAATAAAAAAAATGTTTTCAGAAAAGAAAAGTGATTGGAAAGATGAGTAATGGTGAAGTGGGGGTCGACCTTGAACACTTGTGTTCATGCCTGCGAAACCAAAACAATTCTTTCCATGGAAGCTTTTCATTAAAAACTTGTAAATAGTGTATATAGTGTATATAGTGTACATATCCCGCTGTAAATAGAATGTATAGATAACCCCTAGTTTGTTATGCAAGTTTGTCACTATGCTGCCTAGAAAACATATTTCCTGTGCTCCACTGTAGAAAATTTTAAAAATCACCAGAACATGATCTTGACCTGAAATTTCTTGAGTGCATAGTAGTGCTTGCTATCTAACTTTCGTTAGTTCTGACTTTTCTGATTTGAGGTACGTAGACAGATCTAATAATTCAATCTTTACAGACTGATTCTGTTGAGACAGATTTCCTGTGCTGTGCTACAAAAATTTGTGAAAAATCTCAGTATGGTATTTTGTTCTGAAATTTTTTGTACATAGACCTAAGGTTATGATATGTCTTTCATTAATCATGATTTTTTCGATTTGAGTTACGTAACTATCTCATTGAGTGACATCTTTACAGAGTGTTCAGTCTTGTCAGATTTCTCTTCTCTTTGTTTAAATATTGTACTTAGGATTCAAAAGTTTCCTTCGTTTTCGACGTACGATTGAAATAATAAGAAACCTCAGTATTGCAGTGGCTAAATATTTAATAGATTTTATAGAAGTTAGGGATACTTGAACACTTATGGATTTTATTTAATGAGTACTAACCTACTAATGAGTTTTGTGAAGCTTTATGTGGATGCAGTTTTTAAGTTCCAACCAATATGGTGATATGAGTTGAGCAAGAGGATGCAAGAGCTCAAGCTTGGGGATGTGTAGATGGATCTCAATAGAATATTCAAGAAGATGCAAATATCTAAGCTTGGGGATGCCCAAGGCATCCCCCTATTCATCAACCAACATGAGGTTGTCTCCTTCAAACTCAATATTACCCATCCACATGTAAGCATTGTATATAGTTGCTTTTATTATCTTTGGTTTTATCCTATTTAGTTTTATTAGGTTCTTTATTTGGTTCTTATTTCTTTGTCAGTTTCACTTATAATTGGAAAACAACAACAAAAAAAAGGGGTTTGAGAGCTCCATCTAATAATCATGCCCATCTTAAATGGCTATAAAGAAAGAGCTTTATGGGAGACAACCCAATATGTTTATATTTCTGTTATTTACTGCTTTGTTGAGTCTTGGAAGTCATTACTACTGTAATGAAATCTCCTTATCATGTTTGTTTTGTTTTTGTGCCAAGAATTGCCTCTAATGGTAAGACAGTGGTATTTGGGAGATTTGCAATCTTGTTTACTGTTTCTGGTTTGTCACGAGAAAAATCGCCAAAAATCACCAGAACGTAAGTTTGAGCTGCAAATTTACGAGCATCTTCCCCAGGTATTTATCTAACTTTCATTAGTTCATAGTTTTTCGAGTTATGCAGCGTAACTATTTTTCAAAAATCAATTTTTACGAACTATTCTGTTTTGACAGATTCTTGCACTGTTTTGCATTTGCATCTTTTTGCCCACCTTTTTGAGTTCTCTTGATCAAAGAACTTTATTGAAGTTGTGCTACAGTAGCTAATGCTTATTAAAATGCTTTTCATATGTCATACTGAACTTTGTAGATTTGATTAATATTATCATTGCACTAACGCTGCTAATGAGATTTGTGATGAGTTTTGTATGAAGGAAGTTTTCAAGTGTAAGAAAGAAGAATGATGAGATGAGATGAAGAATCGACAAAAGCTCAAGCTTGGGGATGCCCATGTCACCCCAAGATATATTCAAGAAGTACAAGCGTCAAAGCTTGGGGATGCCAAAGGCATCCCCTTCTTCATCAATAAAAATATCAGGTCCTGTTTCTGTTCACTATATTTTTATTGCTTCATATACTATGTGTTATTCTTGGAGCGTCTTTATTTCTGTTTTGTATTTTATTTTCAATAAAGTGGGCACCATCATACCATGTTTGTTTGGGAGAGAGACACGCTCCGTATGAACGCTCTAGTTTTCACTCTTATTGTTCAACGAGCGTTTTATTTTTGCTAGTACTGCGTTTAGCTCTGGTTTTTCACTCCTATTTTGTTCAGAGCTTGTTAGTATGCTTCAGTTATATATGATTAGATCTCTGATCTTTAATGGATATTATAAATGAGAGTTGTTTCAAATAAGTTGATTGGTGTTGGATACGAGTAAAAATGTTTCATATTAATAGTGATGCAAATGGAAGATCTCCTCTGATGTTTCAATTGGGTTGAATTGATCATTTAGTTTAGACTTTTAATATCACCATATGCTTTAATTAATAAGTTTTGTCGCTATGCATGATTATGACCATTATTGCTCTCTTAGTTGGTCGCTATCTTTCTTTTTGCTAGCCTTCATTCTGTACTAAGTATGATCTCTACTCGTGCATCCAACCACCAAAAACCAAAATATGCCAAAAGTGTCCACCGTACCCACCTATATGTGGTATTTCACCGCCACTCCAAGTAAATTTACATGTGCTACCTTTAAAACCTTCAAAATAATTCCTTGTTTTTGCAATACATAGCTCATGGGAAAGTAGCCTAAAAAATATTGTGGTGAGGAATATGTCACTTATGTATCTTACTTCTTATAAGCTGCTTGTTGTGTGGCAACCATGCTGACATGGGGACACCATCATCATATTTTTGATAAATATCATGTGAGTTACTATGCATGTCCGTCTTGTCTGAAGTAAAGGAGATAACCATGATAAAAGGTTAGAGTATGCATATTGTTAGAGAAGAACATTGGGCCGCTAACCAAAGCCATGTTTACGTGGTGGAAGTTTCAGCATGGACATTAAAACCTCAAAAATCTCTTATGAGAAATTTATGTTGCCAAAAACTTTAAGCTTAAAGAGGAGTCCATTTGTCTGTTATCCATGTTGTCCCGGTATGGATGTCTAAGTTGAGAATAATCAGAAGCGAGAAATCCAATGCGAACTTTCTCCTTAGACCTTTGTACAGGTGGCATGGAGGTACCCCTTTGTGAAACTTGGTTGAAACATATGTAATGCAATGATAATCCATGGAAATCCGAGCTAATTAGGACAAGGTGCGGTCACTATTAGTATTCGATGCATGAGGCTTGCAACTTATACGAAGTTTTATACATAACCTATATTACTTATTGCTACCGTTGACACAATTGCCTCTCTTAAAATTTTATATCTCTATGATTTCAAAATAAAAAGCTCTAGCACATGTTTAATCTCTTCTTCCTTCTACGAAGGGCCATTCTTTTACTTTTATGTTGAGTCTTCATCTTCTAAGTTATATGCACCGTCTTATGAGAGCATAGTTGTCATTCTTAGTTCTATGTGCATGGTCCCAAAATTATTATTGATTGAATCATGAATGTGTTATTAATTGTTCTTAAATTATTTGTATCTAGTCATACTTTGAACTTTGAAGGTGCATGTCACCTCAAAAATTATTCTTTTTTATCACTTACCTACTCGAGGACGAGCAGGAGTTAAGCTTGGGGATGTTGATACGTCGCAAACGTATCTATAATTTTTGATGTTCCATGCTTGTTTTACACCAATTACTATATGTTTTAAGGGACTAACCTATTAATCTACACTACTTAAAAAGGAGGAACATGTTCCCTATTCTGCCTCACCTCTCACTACGACAAACCTTTCGTCGTCCATCGTCCTTCCTCCACCCCGCATGGGCTTGGTGACCTGGCCCGTTAAAGCTTCCATAAATCAAGCCCAAGCAAGTCTCCCCGGGATCCTGGCAGCGAGTCTCCCCTAAGCTGAGCCGCCTCCGCCGCCGCCAGATCTCCCACACGTTCGCTCGGTCTCCAGGACGCCGCCGCATCAACTACCTTGAACAGCAGACTTCTTCCCGCCCGGCGACCAGCCTGGAGGCCAGATTGACGGCCGCAGGTGGCTGATCCATTCCACCCGGGAGAGGCAAAATCCCTAGAGCAGGTGGAGGCGCGCAGGGGGAATGGAGGAGCGGGGCGGCGCGGAGATGGAGGAGCGGGACGGCGCGGCCCCACTGGCACAGGCAGGCCTGGTGTCAGAGTTCGCCATGGGAGGTTGTGAAGGACATTGAGGCCATAGACCTTTCATCAGTTCCTCCTTTCAAGGTATGATGCAATCGTACAATCACCCTATGTCCCTAACCCCTACCTACTGCATTGCCTCTAAATCCGAGCATCAAAATGATTTGTTTGCAGAAATTTCTTTCATGGAAGTATTGGTGACATGGTAGATGTATCTCAACGTATTTCATTTGTCTGCAACAGTATAGCTACCTATGGAGGTGAACATGAAAGTGATAGCTTATACCTTATCAAGATTAAAAGTTTTGATATCGCTCATTCTAATGTGTCACCTGTACATGCACAAATATGGTAAGTAGACTTGCTTTAGAAAAATTCTTCTTTTCTAGGATATATAATTGTGTGACTTGAACAAGAACCTATTTATCACTTATATGACATTATTTGATGCACTATATCCTAAACGTTCAAAACAATCCCAAGTTCTATCCTGAATATTGGTCAATTTATTGAATATGTTCTTTGGGCTTTTATCCTTGGTTTTTATCTGACACTACGTTCTTTGGGCTTTTTGGCATCGAATATCGAAAGTTTTTGTGTTGAGGGGCTGTAATCGTAGATGCAAAAGAGGAAACTCTGGAGCAGATTGTGTATGTTGCTTGTCAGATCATAATTTTTATGACATATAATATTTTTCACATTTTAACAAGGCATGTTCTTGTATTTTCTACTACTTACTTTTCCATTTTTTCAGGACATAATCCAGGGACGTGAGAGGCCATGGTGCAATCTCTTTGCATTGTGGAAAATTATATGTCATTTACAGTGGAATTGATCCAGATATCTGGGATCCGTACACCAACTACTTTATACTGCTACTAATTTTTCAAATTTCAAATGGATACCAAGTAACAAAGAGTTTTCTTCGTAGCTCTTTATGTTATGCTGCTTCAGTTCCGTTGTACTCATGAGAATATTGCCGAACGGAAGATTACTGCGGAAAGGGCATTGCATCGGAAGCTTGGATTACAGCAAATTTGAAAACACTTATTGTCAGAATCATCGTCTGTTTCAAAGCCCAGAACGAAATCCACTTCATCAAACACGCAATGACAGCCAGGTCAGTCCCTTTTGATTGATATTCTAATGTTCCAGTAGAAAAATGCTTCCTTTTGTAAGGTTATTTTATTCTCTTCAAAACAATAAAACTGACAATGTCGTGTTTGCTTTTGAGGTGGCTATTCTTGGTTGAGCTCCAGAGCATCCAATACAATTTGATTTCTTCTTAGGTAAAACTCGTTCTAACCTAATATGAGCCTCCTTAGATCCAACATTCAACACTATCCAGTCCACCATACTCGTCTGATAATTTAGGTTGATGATTATGCTGCATAGATGCGCTGTCTCCAACTTCATTTTTCTTCCATTTATGTGTGAACCTTCAGGCTTACAGGAATAGGAAAATTTAAGTGGATCACCTTAGTGGAGCTGCAGATGCACAATCTCCTACATTTGCCATCACCTCCATGCCGTCCATTTCTTATACAAGAAATCAGACCTGATCAAGCTCGCTGATCCATCATGGTTGCATGTATTGTCTCAGCTATCGCCTATCAGTTCCATCGAGTCATACACTGACATAATACAGGGAGCTGATTTATTAATGATATATCAGCCACACTCATAATTTGTGCGATATTGCATCACACATGGAGTATGCTAGAACTTAGGTTTTGCAACTTTGTTGCATTATAAATTTGAAAGGTCGTGTTTTGGCTTCTGGTTTGTATACACATGTAAAATCACCCAAAAATAATACAAAAATACCCTTCACAACATAGTTTGATTTATAACTTGAGAATGGAGATAATATTGAAACGACACCTTTAGTGCCTTCGGATTCACATTACAAAGTCTCTTTTAGAAACCATTTATTTAGATTTTTGTTTGCAATGGCTTTGGAAAGAAATAAACATGATTACGAATTGGTGATAAATGCCCAGATCCGACCTCGCTACTGCTAGCCCCCCTTATGCTTCTCTTCTCTCCTCATGTTTTTATCAAGATCTGTGTATGCATTGGTCGTTGATGCAATTTTAGATATGGAGCAATTTGTTCTGCCATGTTAGTTTCTTGACAAAATTAGGAAAAGTTTGGGTTTGAGGCTATGTGCTATCTGAAAAGCTAGATACAATATTTTCCTACTTGTGTTTATCATGTATAGGGGCACTGGTTGTTTCCTACTTTGTTGCATATTTTAAAATGACATGTATTCGGATATCATTAGTTTTACTTTCTCATTTTGACTATGTGCAGTACTACTACTTACATTCAACCAGGATAGCCTTAAAATTGCTTTGTGAGAGGCCATGGTGCAATCTCTTTGCATTGTGGAAAATTATATGTCATTTACAGTGGAATTGATCCAGATATCTGGGATCCGTACACCAACTACTTTATACTGCTACTAATTTTTCAAATTTCAAATGGATACCAAGTAACAAAGAGTTTTCTTCGTAGCTCTTTATGTTATGTCGCTTCGGTTCCGTTGTACTCATGAGAATATTGCCGAACGGAAGATTACTGCGGAAAGGGCATTGCATCGGAAGCTTGGATTACGGCAAATTTGAAAACACTTATTGTCGGAATCATCGCTCGTTTCAAAGCCCGGAACGAAATCCACTTCATCAAACACGCAATGACAGCCAGGTCGGTCCCTTTTGATTGATATTCTAATGTTCCGGTAGAAAAATGCTTCCTTTTGTAAGGTTATTTTATTCTCTTCAAAACAATAAAGCTCGACAATGTCGTGTTTGCTTTTGAGGTGGCTATTCTTGGTTGAGCTCCAGAGCATCCAATACAATTTGATTTCTTCTTAGGTAAAACTTGTTCTAACCTAATATGAGCCTCCTTAGATCCAACATTCAACACTATCCAGTCCACCATACTCGTCTGATAATTTAGGTTGATGATTATGCTGCATAGACGCGCTGTCTCCAACTTCATTTTTCTTCCATTTATGTGTGAACCTTGAGGCTTACAGGAATAGGAAAATTTAAGTGGATCACCTTAGTGGAGCTGCAGATGCACAATCTCCTACATTTGCCATCACCTCCATGCCGTCCATTTCTTATACAAGAAATCAGACCTGATCAAGCTCGCTGATCCATCATGGTTGCATGTATTGTCTCAGCTATCGCCTATCAGTTCCATCGAGTCATACACTGACATAATACATGGAGTTGATTTATTAATGATATATCAGCCACACTCATAATTTGTGCGATATTGCATCACACATGGAGTATGCTAGAACTTAGGTTTTGCAACTTTGTTGCATTATAAATTTGAAAGGTCGTGTTTTGGCTTCTGGTTTGTATACACATGTAAAATCACCCAAAAATAATACAAAAATACCCTTCACAACATAGTTTGATTTATAACTTGAGAATGGAGATAATATTGAAACGACACCTTTAGTGCCTTCGGATTCACATTACAAAGTCTCTTTTAGAGACCATTTATTTAGATTTTTGTTTGCAATGGCTTTGGAAAGAAATAAACATGATTACGAATTGGTGATAAATGCCCAGATCCGACCTCGCTACTGCTAGCCCCCCTTATGCTTCTCTTCTCTCCTCATGTTTTTATCAAGATCTGTGTATGCATTGGTCGTTGATGCAATTTTAGATATGGAGCAATTTGTTCTGCCTTGTTAGTTTCTTGACAAAATTAGGAAAAATTTGGGTTTGAGGCTATGTGCTATCTGAAAAGCTAGATACAATATTTTCCTACTTGTGTTTATCATGTATAGGGGCACTGGTTGTTTCCTACTTTGTTGCATATTTTAAAATGACATGTATTCGGATATCATTAGTTTTACTTTCTCATTTTGACTATGTGCAGTACTACTACTTACATTCAACCAGGATAGCCTTAAAATTTGTAGTTACATACTCGCTACTTGCTTTCATTCCATTCCGTCTTCTTATACCTTCCTTTTTGTAGTTACATACTCTTACCTTGGCCTCATGCATGAACCCTGCTGAGGACGAAGAACGCGGCAAAGAAGTTTAGATGATTTGTAGCTCCTAGGTTCTCGTTGAGAATTCATGATTTTTTTTATTTTGTTTGGTTTTTGTTACCCTGGAGTCTTGAAATTTAGAGCAATTATGACCCTGGAGGTTGAGGTTAGTTTCTTACTACTGAAAGCTTAATTATGTTTCAAACAGTAACATATGGGGGAATTTCGTAGCAACATTTTTGAAACATGGTGGAATTAAAGGGTGGAGTTATAGTTGAAACCTACCTCATTTTCATGTAATATTAGTGCATATTATCTTTCATGTTGTATGTATAAGACCGAACCGAGCTATCAGGTTGCATCTCCTAGACTAAATTGTGGTGTCTGGTACTTTTGAGAAGCAGCATGCTAAAATACATCTAGGTTTCCGTTTTATTTTTATTTTTCAAATTATACATAGGTAGGAGAGTACTTTGGATTAATTGTCCTCTTCTAAAATGCAAGACATGCATCTTGTAATCTGAATATCATATTGTTTAACCATTGATGTTACGTGCAAATGCAATATTTCCTGTGTGAACTGTCAACAAACTGGATCGACCCTTGCAACAAACTGGATCGACCCTCGCAGTATATGTGCATTAGATCATCAAATTCTGATGTGAACTATTCTTCTGTTGGCACGTGGCATTGTGAGCTCACTCTCTCGATCACGGGTGGGTCTATTGGGTTGCGAGCAAAATTACTTTTCCAATAGCGTACGTTTTGGGGAAAAGAGAAATATGGGTGATCATCTAGCCGCTGCACTGGTGGTGACGAGCCGGCGGTGTCTCAAGAACTTCCAGCAAAGATGGTCCTGAGGCGTCCGAACAATCTACGGTACTCCTCAACCCTGGAGCCCTGGATGTACAAAGAGTTAGTTCAAGTTTGGGATGATATACATTGTCGTTTTGAAAATTAGTAGATTCAGTTAGTTCAGGTATGTGATGATCCGTGATGATCCGTGAGCAGTGGAATTGTTATGCACCTTTGACGTTAAATCCAAATGCTAATCCAGCCACCGTAATGTAATTAAAACAAATAGTACGATAGTATAAAAGTTGCTTTGGTTACCTACCATACAAACAGTATAACGTTATTCATTTATCATCAGTTACTGAATGGGATGTCACCATTTTCTTAGATCACGCATTGGCTCAGGGCCTCCATACTGTGCATTGTGCCCACGAAGGATTGGGGCATTGGAAAAATCAATTACTGGATTTTTCAAAGGGCAGTTCTGAAACGTTACATGGAGAGTGATGCTCAGGTAAGCTACTGTTGCAAAGGTGTATTCTTGATAATATTAGCATGGATGTTTAGATATGAAAATCTGAGATGGACTATGAAAAGTGCAAAGTTCTTTTGAAGAGCAAGTGTCTTCAGGCAAACAGATCAAAGTTTCGAAGTCACATTTTCTTATAATACCTGCCGTAGCTAAATTGAATATTACTGTTGCAGATGAAGTAGAGCATGATCCAGCCATAAAGATCGGTAAAGTAGACATAGGTTCCACATTTTTAGTGGCAGGTTTAATGGCTGAAAACCTTCATATGATTATCATTTGTATTTATGTAACTGCAAAATGATTCTGATTGTTTACACATGTGTGATTCATTTTCCCATCCATCTTCTATGGCAAGAATAAAACCAATGTACAGAGATAACATTTTTTTAGTTTCCTTGAATATCCTTCTTATGTTGTTTCATTCCCATGTCATGTAGAGTAGATAGTTTCATATTTATTCTGCAAGGAACACAATGAGTTCAACAAGAGGAGGAAAGTAACAGTCTACATCTCAAATGGTTCCAGTAAAGTTGTAGGTAAGCCTAGCGGCCTATTTGACCTTGTTCATTTATAAGGCTAGAATGTTGTTTGATCTACTGTCTTTGGCCATGTATGGGCCATGAATATTAGATTATCCCACTTTAGATTTTGATGGAAGATTCTGATTTACGTATTCTTTACCCTTTATTTTATAAGGCTAGAACAAATACCACTTTAATTCTCTTTCCATTAGTTCAGACAAAAAACTTTACTTCTCTGTGCCATTAGTTCAGTATTAGAAAACCAGCTACGGTTGGTTACTTCTCTGTGCCATTAGTTCAGACAAACAATAAGTTTTCCTTTCTTTTGTTATCCCCTGTGTCATCATTTATACCTACGAACCAGGCACAGTTAAGTTTGTCAATATATAACTTAAGTATAATTGTGCATGTTTGTAGTCATGTGTTGTGAATACATCAGATAAGAGTTTTTCCAAACATAGTGACTTATTTGTTTGTTTTTTCATGTGTGGGGAATATCATAATCGAGCAATCCAACATGAATAGGATTGTTATTTCAAATTTTGGTCACCCTTTTAAGAAGCTATCCATGGTACTTTCCCATTTTCTTGATTTTTTTAAATGTCAGGTAGCCCTTGCACAAGGGCTTGACAAGGCCGAGCTGGACGTCGAACAAGACCAGCGCATGTGACAATCCACACCGGTGAGGAACCCGGGGATGAGTGGGTGCACATGCATGGCCTACCCCTTCGATAGGTGGCGGCACGGACGCACAGTAGTAGGTGTTTGAAGTAAAACTTCTGTAGATTTCAGATTGAATTCTATATACATTGCTTGCTCTCGGAAGTAGTAGGTGTTTGAAGTATTGTTGCTGCCTTAAATTAAATCCACTGTAATTTCTGGGTTCATGCAACACATCTCATCCCCGTTTTTACAATCTTGCGTCAGTTTCCTTGCACTAAATATGTTTAATCATCTTCTGGGAGAGTGTGCATGCCAACAGGTTGGCATTAACAAATGAGGATGGTGTGTCTTTGGTAATATATTCTGTTCAGTTTCAGTTTTGGTAATCAGGCCTGGTAGGCAATGTGTAATACACAATGTGATTTCTGTGAAATCTACTTAAGTTCTTGACACACAATTGCATCCGTACCTGATGGGTATTTAGGCTGACTCTAAACTTTTTTTTGTGAAACATTTTGCAAATTGTTGTAAGATCTGGATCCTTGTTTTTTTCTGCAAGTCTTAGATGAGCCGACTGAATCTTTACTTTATTTGCTTGTTCAAAGAAAATAATGTAATTATTTTGCATGCCTCTCCTGGAAAATCTATGAGCAGAACTGCGGAAGCTGAGTAGGAGCTTGTTCATTCAGTATTGCAAATTTACTAAAATCGTCCGATATGATTTAAGGAGACACATTTCCATCGGCTATGTTTTAATTCTTAACATATACTCCCTCCGGTCGGATTTAATCGACGCGGAGGAAGACCTTTGCATGTGTGTTGTTAGGTGTTGATCGCGTCAATTTATTCCGTCCAGAGGTAGTATCCTTCCTTCCAACATGAATTGGTAGACACATAATTTGTGGGTACATCTTATTCGCAATATCTGGGTAAAAAAGAACAGAACGAACATGTGTGTTGTTAGTCCTTAGAGGGTCATTAGTAAGAGGGTTGTTGGTCCTTAGAGGGTTAGTAAGAGGGGCAAAAATGCTGGTATATTGTATGGGGTATTCAAAAAAATTAAGTCGTCATGGTTGCGCCAAAAAATGAAACCATCTTTCTTCATATTTTGTTTTCCCGTGGCAACGCACGGGCATTTTAACTAGTAGTTGCAAAAGTGCACAAGTTCTTGGTTTCAACTTTGTTGTGCAGGAAATAGGCAAATATGGAAGGAAATAGCTCATTATGGTGAAATCTGGAATTTCCTGGAATCTGTCCCTGCTGAACACTTTTCAAAGACCGCTTCGAAAATCCATCAAAACGACGTCCAATGGAAAAATAGTAAACTACAAAGTTGTAGAGAATTTCAAACCGAACAATTTGGACATCTTATCCGTCCAGAACGAACAACGGATGCATCCGGCAGAGCAGAATTACTGCGAAGGTTCGTGCAGTCTCGGGACTCCGAAAGTTGGTGACGTATTTGACACAAATTCTTTCCATACCTTGATATTTCGGCCCAGCCACGAGTTGTGAGGCTCACGAAGGACAGAGGGGAGTCCTAGGAAGGTTCTAGAGGTGCACAAGAGCCCTTGGATCAAAGGGGCATCCATCCCATGGCCTAGATTGCATCTCCAACACAATATATTGATGGGAAACCCTATTTTTGGAGGCCCCCAAGCATTGTCACGAAAATCTTCCTCCTTGGCAGCAGCCAAGGAGGGGGAAACACTCATCTACACCAGCACTAACTCAAGGAAGAAGAAGGCTAAGGGGCGGCGCTCCCCCATGATGCCGGCGGCGGAGAAGGAGTCACCCGCGCCGCCGCCGGCGCCGCCCACGCCTCCGCCTCCCGGCGCTCCTCGCTGAGCCCTCCAACGTCTTCACCGCCATCTCCATCACCAACTCCTCATTGTATTCAATGGTCTATCCTCTCACAAACCTCTGTACCGCCCTATGTAAACATGGTGTTTGATGCTATAAGTTATAATCCTATGATCTATGTCATGTTGCCATAGTTTATTTGTTCTTTGATTGATTGATTGTTTCTCTTTGGTTCATTAGAGTTGTATGTTGATATGTTACCATCCTTGGTGCCCATTATATTTGTGCGCGCATGGATCAAGCACCATAGGGTTGGTAGTACTTGTATACTAGAAGGGGGAAGTTCTGCTGGAGTGACAGAAACCTAAGGACGCGAACCAGATAGTTGCATGTATGGGAGTAAGAGGACCATTTACTTAAGGCTATTGTTGGGGAAACCTTAATGCTTGCTAGTATTTATGGATGTTTGCTAGCAAGCCAATCATATAGTACTTGTAATCCCGGAGGGAGAGCATGTATATTTAGCCTCTCCTACATAGAAAGCTGCATCGAAGACATTGAACCCAAGATCTTCACTGATTGATCTTGGACAAAGCCACCACTATTACCACCGCCTTTACAAACTCATGGTACATGTTAGTTTAGTTTGTTTTATTGCTGCAGCACTAACATTTATTCCGTGTATTTTATTGTTCCGCAAAGTCACCTCTCATACCCGTTATCACTCTAGTTTTATTTCCTAGATTTTGCAAACGCTTAGTGTGCGTAGAGTTGTATCAGTGGTTGATAGAACTTGAGAGAATGTTTATCCTACATTTAGCTCCTCGTTGGGTTCGACACTCTTACTTATCGAAAAGGCTACACACGATCCCCTATACTTGTGGGACATCATCTACTCACACCAATCGCAACTGCAAGTGGGTCAACGATCTCAAATCTGACCCGGAAGCAGGATACAAACGAGCCCGAAAGCACTGCCCACGCGGCATAGGAGGCAAGGGCAAGAACAAGGACAAGGAGGAAGATAGTTCCGAGGCGATGGACGAGGATGACGCTTCGCCGGATCCCAAGCAAGGATCCGCAGCTAAACCCAACCCCTTCGACAAAAAGAGCGTGGGCGCGTACCACACCTTCCTCGGAACCCCAACAGTCCACGCCAGCAAGTCAGCTCTCCGGATCCTGAATGCCACAGTTCCGGCTGTGCCGCAGTATGTCAGGTGGTCGGAAACTCCGTATACGTTTGACAGGCAGGATCACCCTACCGTCATTCCGAAGGAGTGCTACGCCTTGGTCATAAGTCCCCGCATTGACGGTTATGACTTCTCCAAGTGCCTTATGGATGGCGGGGCCAGCCTGAACATTATGTACCTGGAGACTCTAGAGCGGATGAACCTTGCCAAGGAACAACTCAAACACAGCAGGCCTGAATTTCATGGTGTGGTTCCGGGTAAAAAGCGAACTCCCTCGGCAGCATCAGACTTCCCGTGGCCTTCAGCGATACTAATAATTTTCGCGAAGAGATGATCACGTTTGAGGTCGTGCCCTTCATGAGCTCCTACCACATCATCTTCGGCAGGCCCACCTACCACAAATTTCACGCAAGAGCGTGCTACATCTACAACAAGCTCAAGATTCCGGGTCCAAAAGGTATGATTACCGTATCTGGAGACTACAAGAAGGCTCACGAGTGCGAGTTGGGCGAAGCCGCCTTCGCAGAGTATGTGATATCTGGAGAGGAGCTGCAAGGCTACAGAGCTGTGGTGGATCCACAAGAGATGCGCACCACCAAGAAGCAGATCTCCGAATAGAAAAACTCCTTCAAGGCCGCGATAGAGACCAAGAAAATCAACTTCAAGGAAGGAGATACCACTAAACAGGTCTCGGTCGGAGCCAACATTGACCCAAAATAGGAAGACACGCTCGTCGAGTTCCTCCGCGCTAACATGGATATCTTCGCATGGCAACCTTCTGACATGTCCGGAGTACCAAGGGAACTCGCCGAGCACTACCTCAACATAAATCCGGGGGCTAAACCGGTGAAGCAAGCTATGCGACGCTTTGGAGATAGGAAGCGCCGCGCCATAGGAATGGAATTAGCAAAGTTACTAGAGGCAGGTTTTGTAGTAGAAGTTATCCATACTGATTGGGTCGCAAATCCCGTCCTTGTACCCAACAAGAATTCTGAAATACTAAGAATGTGCATCGATTACTCCGGCTTGAATAAGCATTGTCCGAAGGATCCGTTCCCCTTGCCGCGCATTGACCAGGTCATTGATTCGATGGCAGGGCGGAACTTCTGTGTTTTATTGACGCATATTCCGGGTATCACCAGATCCGGATGAAGAAGTCCGACCAAAAGGCGACCTCGTTCATCACCCCGTTTGGCACTTACTGCTATGTTACCATGCCTTTTGGTTTGAAAAATGCAGGTGCCACTTACCAACGTACGATGCAACGGTGCTTGAAGGACCAAATTGGTCGGAACGTACACGCCTACGTCGACGACATCGCGGTCATGACCCGGAAAAGATCCGACTTGATCAGCGATCTCACATAAACCTTTGAGAACCTCCGACAGTACAAGATGATGTTGAATCCGCTGAAGTGCGTCTTTGGCGTTCCAGCCGGAAAACTCCTTGGCTTCATAGTCTCTCACAGGGGCATTGAAGTTAATCCGGAGAAAATTAAGGCAATCATATGCATCAAAAGGCCAACTTGTCTCAAAGATGTGCAACGACTAACTGATTGTGTTGCAGCAATCAGTAGGTTTGTTAGCCGTCTTGGCGAGAAGGCGCTACCTATGTACAAATTGCTGAAGAAAATAGACAAATTTGTCCGGGACGACGCAGCAGATGCAACACTCCAAGGGTTAAAGGAAATACTCACCTCCCCACCTATCCTAGCAGCTCCGGAAGAGTCAGAGCCCATGCTCCTTTACCTGGCAGCTACCAACAGAGTCATCAGTCTTGTCATCGTGGTAGAGCGAAAGGAAGAAGGTCACGAGTATGGAGTCCAAAGGCTAGTCTATTACATTAGCGAGGTACTGACGGAATCCAAACAAAGATATCCTCACTTTCAAAAGCTAGCCTATGGCGTATTCGTAGGTAGCAGGAAGCTGAGGCACTACTTCCAGGAGCATCCAGTAACAGCCGTGAGCAAGGCTCCACTGTCAACGATTCTCAACAATGCTGACGCAACAGGACGCACAGCAAAATGGGGCATTGAATTGTCTGCCTTCGACATCAATTACAAAGCCAGGACTGCGATCAAGTCCCAGATCTTGGCAGATTTCGTCGCAGATTGGACAGAAGCTCTGGATGCAAATCTGGAGCCGGAACCAGAAACATGGGTTATGCACTTCGATGGATCCAAGCAGCACCAAGGCTCAGGAGCCGAAGTCACCCTGAAGTCCCCCACCGGAGAAGAACTGCAGTACGTTCTCCAGATTCACTTCGAAGCTACAAATAACATGGCGGAATACGAGGCTCTACTACATGGTCTGCGCATCGCTAAGGAAATTGGGATCAAGCACATCATTTGCTGCGGAGATTCCGACCTGGTGGCACAACAAGTAGCCGGAACCTGGAACGCCAGAAACTCCATCATGGCGGCTTACAGAGACAAAGTTGACGAGATCGCCAAATGCTTCCTCGGATACGAAGTCAAATACGTCAGGAGAGACGATAACACAGCGGCAGACATGCTATCCAAGCTCGGATCCGGCAGGAAACCAATTTCGCATGGTATTTTCCTGGAGCACCTACGGATACCCTCGGTGAAGGGCGCTAACCCAGAGAACCTAGATGTGGCAGTATCTCCGGCTAGCGAAGTGATGGTTATCATTTCGGCATGGACACAGCCGTTCCTGGACTACCTCATCGATCAAAAGTTGCCAGAGGACGAGGTCCTCGCACGATAGATCATCAGAAGAGCACGATCCTACACAATCGTTGATGGACAGCTCTACAAACGAAGCGCAACTGGGGTATTTCTCAAATGCGTCTCCAATCAAGATGGCATTGAAATCCTCAGGGAGATCCATGCAGGGGATTGCGGGCATCATGCCGCCCCCAGGTCCCTCGTTGCAAAAGCTTTCCGGCTCGGATTTTACTGGCTCACAGCTAAAGAAGACGCTGACAAGCTGGTAAAAACTTGCCGAGGTTGCCAGTACTACGCTACTCAACCAAACGCTCCAGCCCAATAGCTGAAGACCATCCCTATCACCTGGCTGTTTGCGGTCTGGGGGCTCGATATGGTTGGAAAGTTAAAGAAATCATCTCCTGGCGGTTTTGAGTACCTCCTGGTCGCTGTTGACAAGTTCAGTAAGTGGATCGAGGCAAAGCCAGTGAGAAAAGACGATGGTGCTACGACACTAAAATTTGTTTGCAGCCTCGTGACGAGATTCGGCATCCCACACAGCATAATCACAGACAATGGCACGAACTTTGCACAAGGAGAATTGAAGGATTACTGCCATGACGTAGGGATCCGGCTTGACCTTGCATCTGTGGCTCATCCACAATCCAATGGCCAAGTCGAAAGAGCCAACGGCCTCATATTATCCGGAATCAAACCACGCCTTGAAGAACCACTGCAGCGCACAGCTGGAGCTTGGGCTGAGGAGTTAGACTCTGTCCTGTGGAGTTTACGAACTACCCCTAACAGGTCAACCCGATTTACTCCATTCTTCCTGGTATACGGATCCGAAGCCGTGCTCCCCTCCGACATCATCCACGATTCACCGCGAGTCTCCGCCTACAATGAAAAAACTGCTGACGAGGCCAGACAGCTATCTGTGGACCTGATAGAAGAAGCTCAGAATTTAGCTGACCAACGTTCCACCATCTACCAGCATAAACTCCGATGCTATCACAGCCGTCGAGTTTGGAATCGCTCGTTCATGGCCGGAGACTTGGTCCTCCGCCTTCGCCAGGTGAAAGATCATAAGTTGCAGTCTCCATGGGAAGGACCTTTTGTCGTTAGCAAAGTGCTTCATAATGGATCGTACTACCTCGTCGATTTCCGAGAGCAAAAGGATAGACCTGCTAATTGGCACCGGAAACGCAAGAGAGAGGATCGGGATGACATATACGATGAAATAGAACATCCTTGGAACATTGCACAGCTACGTCCTTTCCACACTTAGAATTTTTTTTGAGTTACATACTCTGTAATAGTTATACATGATCAATGAAATAAAGCATATGGTTCACTCTTTGAGTCTTTTACCTCCTTTAGTTTTTCATTTTTGGATCGTGTATGTTTTCCGACTAAGACCGCAGAGCTGGATATTTCCGCCTAGGCGTGTATGAAAGTTGTGATTTTCAAAATCGTCCTTTAGGACATGAGCTTAAGTTTTCTAGTGGAAAAATCTTCTGTTGCGAACTCATGGATTCCTGGTAGCGATTTCCGGCACCTTGGCTGGGGGCTTGTTTCCGTGGTTATTGACGGATTGCCATTGGGCTTCGTCGCCGCAGGCGAGCGTTTCCGGCTAAAGGTCTTCTGGCTCGCGGAAGGTCAAGTGAGTAAGCCGGAAAATTTGGAAACTAGCACTTGCTTTTTTAACAAACTAAACATGCATTCATAAGTTAAAAGGACCGCATGATAAGTTTCCGCCCACATGCACTTGTTTTGTCCCTATCTACTTAAAAATATTTAAGTCTTATTACAAACCCACTCCGGGGCCAAAATGATGCTCTTTCATTATTCTGCAGAATCTACTCGGATACATGATCATCATCCTCCAAAGCCACGTACGCGGAAGCGTCGCCCGAATCCTCTCCAGAGTCTTCATAGGATGGATCCGCGCTGGAGCCTGAGCCTTCCGCGACATCTTCGTCTTCTTCTTTGTTTTCCTCCTCGGAGAAACCTTCGGGAAGATCGTACTTGTTGTACCAGAACGAGTGATTCACTCGCTCGGCTAGCAACCGATCATACCCTTGGGTCTCCGTGAGGGCGAGCTTGACGTTGGTGCCTTTTGGGACTCCGCGTGCGACCTCCGCCAAGTCCTTTTCCGGGCAATGAGCTTTGCACGTTGCCAGGGTAAGAGAGGCGACCCCGCGGGCGGAAGACGCTTGCCAATCTTTAATGAGATCCGGCACCATCCACATAAGTTTGGTCATGCAATCGATGACGGTGGTTCCGGCTCTCTTCAAGCTCAGAGACTGGGCGATTCCTCGGCAGGCTTCGAAGAGATCGGTGACGGAGTTCCGCGCATCTTCATAAGCTTCCTCCCGGGTGGCAGTCTCCGGGTTCCATTCGAATCAAAGAGTCGCTGTCATACACAACGGTTAGTTCCCTCCGCGATAAAAGGCAGAGTCAATATGAAGAAAGCTGGAAAACATCAATAAGTCCTTATGGAAGATCAGCTTGTCAATATCATCCGCTTCTTTCTCGGAAGCTTTCGCCTTGGAGACCAGCGTCTTTATCCGCGCATTACTCTTCCTGAGCTTTTCGTTAAGCTTCGCGATGGCCTGAGCATGTTTCTCCTCGCGTTCCTTTTTCTCCTTTGTCTCCTTCTCGGTGGACTCTCTGAGGAACCCCTGGAGAGAATCCTGCTCGGCTTTGAGAAATTCTAGTTCCGCAGAAAGCTCATCGACGGAAGGTCTCTTGGCAAGTTGATCTGCAAGGCGGAAAATAGAAGAATAAACTTAGTTCAAGCAAACAGTTGCAATGCAGAACCTAGGGGCTAAGCCGGAATCATTACCTTCATAACTCTTGAGGCGGGTCTCCAGGGTCGCAATGGATTTCTGGTTTTCCGCGTCACGCTTCTGCAGCATCTCAATTTCCGTCTTCTGCTCCAGCACATGGATGCGCAGATCTTCATGTAGCTTTCGCGTGTTCTGAGTAGCAGGTAAAAGTTAGTCGGAACTTCGAAATTCTGGGGGCTGGACGCGAAGTTAGAAAATCCTTAGTGTTGGAAAATTTCGAGTTTCCGCTAATGTACACAGTTAAAGCATTGGCTCATACATGTCACTCGGAAAATGCACAAACCAATGCTTGGGGGCTGGTGTTACCTGGCGCACGTTCTTGTGCTTGGCGAAGAAGACTTTGAGACCACTTTCAAGGTCGTTTAGCTCTTGCTCTTCCGTGTTCGCAGGTCCCCACACTTTGTCCATCATGGCGGAAATCTCCACGTGGCGTTGTGAAAGGGGGACTCTTTACAGAACCGGAAAGAGGTGCGGGTGACTCTGGGGCGTGCCAGTGGCATGACTTAGAAGTAATTTCTTTTCGACTTCATCAGCCGAAGCTTCAGCCGAGGTGACAGAAGGTTGTTCAGGCGGAGGTACAGGTGAGGACGCGCCCTTGCCGGATTCGCCTTGGCCGGTTTCGGCAGTTGGTTCCTCCGGGAGGTCATCAAGGTTGATGACGTCCTTGGGATCCGGCTTGGCGGAGGAAGAGGCTTTGGGCGGAACCTCCACTTCCGGTGTGACGGGCACAGAAGCCGGAGCTGGCTTAACCTTTTTCTTGGGGTTCTTGGCGGGCTTGCTTCCGGAAGCTTTGCTGCATACAAGTAAAGGTCTAACACTTAGCAAAAAACCTCGTTAAATGCTAGCAAAGAAATTTTAGACGGAAATCAAGTACTCACGCAGACGTCATGAAGAATTGGTCGATGTTTGGTTGCTGCTTGCTGGTATGGATCTGCTTGAGGCGCTGCTTCTCTTTCTCCGCCCTCCGGGTAGCCGCGGCACTTGGTGTCACGCGGGCGCGTTTTGCAGCTGGGCCGGAGGGAGCAGTTCTTTTCCGCTTAGCGGGGCCTGATGCTTCAGGAATTTCCGCGTCGGAAGCAGCCTCGGGGTCGTTGGTGCCGGAGTGAGGGATCCGGATCAGAGTTCCGAGATCTTTCTCCTCGAGCTCCTCCAGCTGAGCGCATAAACACTTAGATAATTTTGCAAAAGGAAGACAAAGGAATGGGCACTAGTGCAAGAAGCGTACCGCGGTCCCGGATCCATTAACGTGGATGTCCTTATTGCACACGTGAATCCGAAGATCACGCGGAATCTTGATCAGGAGCCGGATCCGTTTGTCGATGGAGTCGGCGGAAAGGTTGTCCTTGGAGGTGCGCATAAGATCGTCGTGCCCCGTGTACTGAAACATCAAGCGGTCCCGATGCTGAAGAGGCTGGATCCGCTTTGTGAACCAGGACATTGTTAGGTCCTTCCCTGACAGGCCATCCTCCGTCAGTTTGAAGATCCGCCTAACTGCGCGAGTCAATTGAGGTGACTCGGAGAGATGCGGACATTGTGTCCAGGCCAGAGTCTCGCTGGCGGGGCCATTTTGAAGGCTGGCAACACCCTCGCGCTCGCCAGGTCAGAAACATCCTTCAGGTAGAAGAAGCCTCCGGACCAGTATCGCGCGGATTCGTGGCGGTCGGTGGGAGGATAGACACGGCCGGGGTGGAGCTTGAACGTGATTGTCCCGCAGGTGGCCAACTCGGAAGATTGAGGAATCTTCTCCTTTTTTACGGAGAAGAAGTATTGAAAGAGGGAAAGTTTTGGGGTTACCCGGAGGTGGCCTTCGCAGAACGTCACATGATTGCTGATGGCCAGTATGCTGTTTGGAGATATGTTGTGTGGTTGCAGTCCGTACGCCTTTAGAACTTCCGAGAAGAAGTCGCTAGGCGGAAAGGAGAAGCCATGCTCCACGAGCGCCTTGGTCACCACCATTTCTCCGGCTTCGGGAGCTGGAGCCAATGAACCCGGAAGTGTCCGCCAGGACCCGGGCTTCAAAAAACCTTCTGCCTCGAGGTTGCGGAGCTCAGTCTGTGTGGTGGTGTAGGGCCACCATTTCCCCTTGGCTTCGCTGTCTCGCGTGCGAGCATTAGATTTTTTAGCGGCTTCTTCTTCCGCCTTCTTTTTCATTTGTTCTGCCCCCGCGGTTTCTTCCGGGTTGGCAGATGTCCCCTCGATGTTCTTGCCGGAATCCTTTGAGGGCTCCAGCTGAACTGGGACGAAAGGGGGAGGAGCGGAGGAGATAGGCGTCGCCATAATCGGCTCAGAGGAGGGAGGCGGAGTTGAAGAAGACATCTTAAAAGAAAAAAAATGCGAAGATAGCTAACTTAGCCGGATCCAATGATGATACCCTATTCATCCCTACCAACTACGGCGAGAAGGCAAAGCTCTGAGGGCTTGCCGGAATGGATTCCGCGGTGGTCAGAGTCGCCGGCGGTGAGGTTTCGCTGCGGTGTCTCGCTGAACTTAAGAACACGAAGAAAAACACTCGGCGGTGGATTGGCTCCGGCGAACTTCCGGCGGACTCCGGTGCGGCGGAAGAGGAGCTCGGAGGCGGCGCTGTGCGAGAGGTGAAAAGGGGGGCGAATGGGATGATTAGGGTGAACGGCGGATATTTATAGGCTGAGGGGAGGAGATTCGTGCTCCGCATCCTGTGGTCGGAACGCAAGCGTCGCGCTGTTGGATGATCGACACGTGTCAAAAACCCTAAGTGGTAAAAATGGCTAAGGATAAGTTACCGCTCAAATCGCCCGAAAATGGCGCCAAGATTGGCGGAACCGTTTGAACTTTTCGAGGTTCCGGATAACAGTTTGAAAAGCTGTAAACTCTTGTCCAAAGCAGGGGAGTAACCCGGAGACGTGTTGTACCGATACAATCGATGGATGAAGTCCCGCGGGATAAAAGTATTTTCCGACTAAAAGTTGGAAAGAAAATGATATGAAGTTGGAGTTCTTCAAGTTTCCCCATGTTGCCAAAAAATTGTCGGAGGCCGTGAAGCTTTAGCAAGGCGGAAACAAGAGGTGAATCTCGGAGAACTCCGGGGGCTACTGTTGTGGGTATACTTCATGGGTGTACCATCGACAGTGCCTAGATCCGGCAAGCCCGGGTGGCCCACAGACGGTGATGTGGCATGTGGCCCATCGGGCGGCCCAGTTGCCGTTGATCATGAAGGATAAAGTCCAGCCCAGGATAGGGAATCCGGATCCTAACCGACCTTTGGAGGAGGCCGGATCCGTGAAGGCTCATGAGGAACCCGGATCCAGTACGACGTAAATGGAAGGCGGATCCTTGACGTACACGGTAAGACATTGTACCGTAGTTAGGCAACCTGTAATCCGGCTAGGACTCTCCATGTAAATCCCAGATCCGTGCGCCTTTATAAGCCGGATCCCGGGAGCCCTAGAGGCAGGACGACAACTCATTGTAACAACGCGAAAGCGCCCAGATAATTTCAGACAAGCAGCAGTAGGCCTTGCCATCGTGCAGGTGATCCAAAGCTGGGTAAATCGTGTACCGCCGTCCCGAGGACTCTCCGCCCAATGCCCACTACTTCTTCTCCCCTCCGTGATGATCCCTCCTCGGGAGTACCGTCGAATAGGCAACGACAAGGTGACTGGTGCGGGGCGCAGGAGCCGTCGAGGGGTTCTCCCTGGTACGGTACGGTTCTATCGATTGATGGACACTACAAGAAAAATTCTCATGGCCGATGAATTGAAAGTCGCGTCGTGGTTGTTGATGCACCAACCCCGACGATTTTTGCTCTCTCTCTAGTGCATATCAAAACTTTTTTCTCATTTTTTAGGCCATCTAGCCCGACGTAAATGTGGAAAACGTCACGTATGGTGGCCCGGGACGTGGTGCATGATGAATTCTCGGGTGCGCAGCCGAGTCAACGCAAATCCGCACCGCCCTGGGATATAGGGCCCAGATGGCAGCGTCTCTAGCGATGTTTTTTTCTCAATCGTGCCATCTCATTCATGTTCTCTTGTCGAGCCGTTTACGCTGCAGGCTCATGGTGACATGGGTGTACCCTTCGGGTACCCATTATTGGTATACCTGGATCGGCTCGGCCCAATATGGAGAAGGCCCAACAAGGCAACCCGAAGAAGTAATCGACTAGGACTCTTGTAAAACCTTAGGCTGGTTGCATATATAAAGCTAACCAAGGCACCCGGAATAGAGGCCAACAGATAGACAGCATAGCTCCGCTTACGGCGGCACCATGTAAACATACTTATGCTCATATACTAGATTGCTAGCAACACGTAGGGATCCTCCACCGAGGGGACCCGAAGCTGGGTACGTCGTGTGCCTAATCTCGCTTCCGGAATCTCCATCGTCGCTCTCTCCCGAAACCCAAGTCTACAATACGTAAGCATTGGCGAGGTAATCCCTCGTCAATTGGCGCCGTCCGTGGGAATCGCGACGACTGGATTTTATCATCCGGGCGGGATCCAATCATCGAGTTCGTTATCAACATCTACTCCGATCTTCGTGTCGAGATTGCTGAATCGCTGTTTCAGAAAACCATGGCCGGTTCGATCTAGTACCTACGCGCTCTATGGACAAAGACAAAAATTTTGTTTTCAGGCCGCACGCTCACGAGGATCGTGGGGACGTGGTCAATTGCAAATTGATTGCTGGAGAACAGGCCCTTCACGCCAAGCAACACAGCGTGTTAAGTCGGGACCGGCGGCCAGGCTGCAACGATCGGAACAAGTTTCGACTGCTTCGCCACGTACAGTCATTATACTCGGGGGCTCGTTTGTAGCATCGCGGATTTGATATATCCAGGAGCTCACCCGTCGCGGATCCATTACTACTACTACATGAATCCGACCATCCGATATAAAAATATCAGGTGCTATGTTTCTAATTCATTACTACTTACAAAATTATCTGGCCAAATATTTTCGGCTCTAGCTATTATTTGCGCCCGAGCTTGCGCACTACAATATAACTGCAGATGACAATAAAACTTCGACTTCCGCTACTGCATCGACCCCGTTCGCCATGACGCTCACTACGCTTGGGGGCTCATCCATCGAGGATCTGCCTCATCTACTACGTCCACCGCTTCGACTGCGTCTGCCGGACGACCTACTTCCACGTCGAATCCACCGCACCCGATAAAGAAGCTAAGTGTTCTTCTTCCGAGAGTTAATTATTGTTTACTTTCGCTACATCCGAATATTCGGGGGCTGCACCATTACATCATTAGAGCAAATTCACCCAACACTGGGGGCTGTGCCATTACTTTGTTACCACAAATACACTCGATTAGCTGGTGAATTTCTTTTCTTCGCCTATGGATATATCTCCTTCGGCTCAGTGGGTTTATTTTCGGCTTAGTGAAATTACTTTCTTCGGCTCAGTGGATTCATCTTCTTCGGCTTATTGGATTTTGTCTTCGTCGGATTCATCTTATAAGATTCATCTATATGGATATTACTGGTTTACTCTTATACAACATTACCCGAGGCGTTTCGGGTCAGTGAATTTATCATCGAGGATTATTACTGGATTTATTTTCTTCGGCGGATTCATCTTCTATGGTTATTACTGGATTCTTCGGTTCAATGGATTCATCCTCTATGATATCAGCGGATTCATCTTCTATGGTTATTACTGGATTCTTCGGGTCAATGGATTCATCCTCTATGATATCGGTGGATCTTCAATATATGATTCATATTTGATGGTGTAATCTTTAATATGGATTCATCTCAAGTACTTCATCTCGGACTTCATCTTCAGTATTTCATCCTTAATGGCCTTGTTTCGGCGACACGGATAGTACTCGGGGGCTCGACAACGACTTTTCCCCAAGTAACAACTGTGACACGGCGTCTAAACAACAATCATGACATCATCCCAGCAGTGCTCGGGGGCTCGGCTATCTCTCCATCAACAATTTGGTGGTATCCACTTTCGCTAATTCGGTGGTTTCTACTTCGGCTCGACTTTTTCGCTGCACTCGAAGACCTCATCGCGCATCGACTCCGTCGTGCCCAATAAGCTAAGTGTTCCTTTATTTCACATAAAGTTGATTATCATTTAGTTTTGCCGCACCCGACGCTCGGGGGCTGCGCGGCATATATTCACTTTACATATCATCGAATCCGAGCATCTGACACCGCATGCGAAAAAGAGAGTCAAAGAAAAGATAGAAAAAGTTTGTTTATTTGTGCAGGAGAAAGCAAATTTCAAAGTATATAAGAGAGAACCCGACGAAATTGTCTACAGGGAGAACTCGACGAAATTTTCTTCAAGAAAGAACAGGACCCGACAAAATTTTCCTGAAGGAGGAACCCGAAGAATTTTTCTCAAGGAGGATCCAAAGAAATTTTCATCAAGGAGGACCCGAAAAATTATCCCCAAGGAGGACCCGAAGAATTGTCTTCAGGGAGGACCCGAAGAATTATCCCCAAGGAGGACCCGATGAATTATCCCCAAGGAGGACCCGAAGAATTGTCCTCAGGGAGGGCCCGAAGAATTATCCTCAAGGAGGACCCAAAGAATTGTCCTCAGGGAGGACCCGAAGAATTATCCTCAAGGAGGACCCGAAGAATTGTCCTCAGGGAGGACCCGAAGAATTGTCCTCAGGGAGGACTCGAAGAATTTTTTTTTTCAACGAGGAACTCGACGAAATTTTCATCAAGGAGGAACCAAAAAAAAAAGGGTGGACAAATCTTCGGGTCCATTAACTCGGTCATATTGTTCCGAGCAAGAGCATCGGTGATGTACCCGACAATATAGAAGAACCAATATATTCGGCTGTCTCATCAAGCCCGAGAGAAGAATAGAAGAACCCGCAAAATGGGTCATTGCATCAGCCAAACAAGGCACTTGACAAAATATTCTTAGAGCGCCAAAGTCGCGAATAATCTCTGAATGCCGCAAAACTCTGCGAAGGTAAGACCCCGGGTCCGTCCCGAGCAGTGTGGCACCGTCTCTGACGTCGTTTTGCTACTTTTTTCCGTATCAACATATACGAAGAAAAATCCTAACGGACGCGTTAGGTACCCGATAAAACATGACTGGGACTCGACAGATGGTAAGACCTTAAGCGGCACATGTCGAGTTAACACCAGTATCCCGAGATCATGTCCAGGGACGTGATCTTGAAGTAGGTTCTTGCGGGATTGCCACAAGAGCAGTTAACTGGTACCTGATCCGTCAGATGAACCAGCCCCATTTACCATTATCCCTGAACAACATAGATAGCAACGGCATGGAGTCAATAAAACGAGGGGCTGCGCCCAGAAATATAGTCAAGTTCTTTATCGAGTAGTACAACTTGAGTCTATGCCCAGGTGCAAGCACCTGCCCATAGGCTCGGGGCTACTCTTATCGAGAGTATTGTTCACCCTCGCGATAAGATACAAGAAAGAGGAAAAATTGTGGTGTCGATTAAAAGCAAGTTGAGCCTACACCCAAGTGCAAACACTTGGTTGTAGCCTCGGGGGCTACTCCCATCGGGAGCGCTGGTCGCGCACCCGATAGAAAAATAACTTCGACAACATCTACGACAATCAAGGTTTGTAGACTCAACTCGATCCCATGACTCGAGTGGAGCCAACTCCCATCGGGAGCACATGGATTTCATCAAGTCCTCCAGAAATATAGTTAAGTTCTTCATCGAGTAGTACAACTTGAGTCTATGCCTAAGTGCAAGCACTTACCCATAGACTCGGGGGCTACTCCCATCAGGAGCGCTGTCGCACACCCGATAGAAAAATAACTTCGAGAATCATCGACATCATTTATGCTACACATGATCTACAACATGGACCTCGCCTTTGGAGATGATTATGCTTGGAGTCTCTACGCAAGTCTTCGACTTCCCTAGACACTCGGGAGCTACTGACATGGGTATACCCTTCGGGTACCCATTATTGGTATACCTGGATCGGCTCGGCCCAATATGGAGAAGGCTCAATAAGGCAACCCGAAGAAGTAGTCGATTAGGACTCTTGTAAAACCCTAGGCTGGTTGCATATATAAAGCTATCCAGGGCACCCGAAATAGAGGCCAACAGATAGACAACATAGCTCCGCTTACGGCGACACCATGTAAACATACTTATGCTCATATACTAGATTGCTAGCAGCACGTAGGGATCCTCCACCGAGGGGACCCGAAGCTGGGTACGTCGTGTGCCTACGTCGCTCTCTCCCGAAACCCAAGTCTACAATACGTAGGCATTGGCGAGGTGATCGCTCGTCACATGGGTCCCGCATCTCATCCTCTCTGAATGATAAATATTTATTTTCTTTAATTTTTTTGACCCTCCTGATTTTTGGCAACTTACTTTTTCTTTCGATCTCGTGTCGCCTTGGAAATGTTGAGACTTCTGCTGCAAAATGGGACCTGCATGTCATCAGGATTTTGAGGTCGGCTTCCTAACGCCTCTACCCTCTGCCTCTTTCGTTGACGTGTGTCACCGCTCTACCTCTTGATATGTCGCAAACGTATCTATAATTTTTTATGCTCCATCTTGTTTTACACTAATTTATATATGTTTTGCTTACACTTTGTTGTACTTTTATACAGTTTCCGGCACTAACCTATTGACAAGATGCCACAGTGCCAGTTCCCTGTTTTTTGCTGTTTTGTATTTCAGAAAAGTTGTACAGGAAATATTCTCGGAATTGGACGAAACAAAAGTCAAAGTTAATATTTTACCGTAACGAAGACGTAGTCCGGAGGAGAGATGGAGGGGCACCACAGGGCGGCCACACCACCCCATGGCGCCGCCAAGGGTGGGCCCACGCTATGGCGTGGTGTGGGCCACCGACATCGCCCTTCCACCTATTTATTCACGATCTCGGAAAAAACCTAAATACCTGAGCCTCCATCCACGAAAAGTTATGTCGCGGCCGCCATCGCAGACCCAAGCTTGGGAGAGTTCTGAAGCTCTTCCTGGCACCCTACCGGAGAAGGAGATCATCACCGGAGGCCTCTACATTGCCCTGCCCGCCTCCGAAACGTTGATGAGTAGTTCATCCCAGGACTTCGGGTCCATAGCCATAGCTAGATGGTTGTCTTCTCCAATTTGTGACTCATGTATATATCTTGTGAGCTACCTATCATGATCAAGATCATCTTTATGTAATGCTACATGTTGTGTTTGCTGGGATCCGATGAATATTGAATACTATGTTGAGATCGATTATACATTTGTCATATATTATTTGTGATCTTGCATGCTCGCCGTTGCGAGTATATACTCTGACCAAGTAAATGCTTGTGACTCCAAGAGGGAGTATTTATGCTCGATAGTGGGTTCATGCCTCTAGTTTTCTGGAAGAGTGACAATAACTTCTAAGATTATAGATGTGTTGTTGCTACTAGGGAGGAAACAACAATGTTTTATCTAAGGGTAATTCTATTATTTACTTTACACACATTGCTTAATGCGATATTCTGTTGCTTGCAACTTAATGCTGGAATGGGTTCGGACGATAACCTGAAGGTGGATTATTAGTCATATACGCAGTTGGATTACGGTCTATGTATTATGTTGTAATATCCAAACGAATCTCATAGTAATCATCTTGTCATGTAAGGTCTTTATTCTGTCAATTGTCCAACTGTAATTTGTTCACCCGACATGTTATTTATCTTTATGGAGAGACACCTCTAGTGAATTGTGGACCCCGGTCCTTTCCTTTACACTGATACAATCATCATGTTCTGTTTACTTACTGCAAGCACTATTCTCTTTAATTCCACTGCAAACAAACACCTCTTTCCACACCATACTTCTAATCCTTTATATTCAGCAAAACCGGTAAGATTGACAACCTCACTGTAAGTTGGGGCAAAGTATTTTGGTTGTGTTGTGTGCAGGTTCCACGTAACCACGTTGTTGCTAACGCCGGTAGTGCGCCCTGCCACAAGTCAGTTAGCAACACCTTCAGAAGTCACGTCTTTCTACTACTGGTCGATTAAACCTTGGTTTCTTACTGAGGGAAAACTTGCTGATGTGCTCATCATACCTTCCTCTTGGGGTTCCCCAACGGTGTGCAATCTGCGCTCATCAAGCTAAATTTCTGGCGCCGTTGCCGGGGAGAAAGAGGATTTCTGCAAGGGGAGTCTCTCATCTCCAATCTCTTTACTTTGTTATTGTTTTGCTTAGTTTATTTTACTTTGTCTTGTTTGCTTCATTATATCAAAAACAAAAAAAAGTTTCTATTATAGCTTTTATTTCTGTTGTTCTATTTGTCTTGGTAAAATGAGTATTTCTGAAGTTGAGGTTCATTCTTTTAAGCAACAAGGGGGAGAAAGTTTGAAAGATGCTTGGTATAGAATAAGTAATGCTCATCATAGATGTACTAAAAAATATTCTACCATGATCCTCCTTAGAAATTTTTATGTTGGTTTATCTAGCTGGAATAGATATGTTTTGGATACTCTCACGGGGGTAATTTTCTGGGTACTCCTGCTTTGGAAGCATGCGGTTTAATTGAAAGCTTAGTAGGAATACCACCTACTAATGTTGTTAAAACTGAGATCACTTTGGAAGAGGTTGTAGAAAAACTGAGCTCTCTAAAGAAAAGTTTGCCAAATTGCCTTGATAATGCTAGCCAAATTAATGAATCAATAGAAAGTATCAATAAAAGAATCACTGTTTTAGAAGCTAGCAATACACATGATAATATAAACCTTAGGATTAGTAAACTAGAGAAGGCTATGGAAACTTTAAGTTCAACCTTTTCTTCTCTTGGGTTTAAGAAGGAGAAAGCTTTTGTGGGAAAAGAGAAAAAAAATCATGTATGTTCCCAAGGTACCTAAACCAAAACCCGATAATATGTTTAAAATTGATAAAACTTTTAGTACAACTAAGAGTGGTTTACATGTTAAATCTTCTCCAGGGGTATCTAAGTGCCTATTTTGATAAGTTGTGTTATAGAGGAAGTGATTGATCTTGATGCTTCTTCACTTGATAATACTTGATGCTAGCTCTTTTTCTGTGCCTAGCTGAAAGGCGTTAAAGAAAAAGCACTATTGGGAGATAACCCATATTTATTTCTGTAATTTTTCTTTTATTGAGTCTTGGAAGTTATTACCTCTGTAATAACATCTCCTTAACATCTTTATTTCGTTTTTGTGCCAAGAATAGCCTCTAATAGGAAGAAAGTAAGATTTGGGAAGTTGTTATCCTGAAACAGATTCTGTGTTGTCACCATAAAAATACGTATTCCTAGCCAGAACGTAATTTTGAGCTGCCAATTGTTTTGCATATGCCCAGGTTATTATCTAACTTTCGTTAGTTGAACACCTTTTGATATGAGCAACATAGATTTTATTAAAAAATCGATCTTCACCTGTTGTTCTGTTTTGACAGATTTCTGCCACTATTTGCATTTACCCCTTAATCTCTTTCTTTTTGAGTTCTTTTGAGGAAAGAGCTTTTTGAAAAAGTTGCTACAGTGGCTAATACTTTAATAGATGTTTGATATATGTTAGAACTGAACCCAAGTAGATTTATTATTTTAATTGTACTAAAGCTGCTAATAAGAATCGTGTGAAGTTTAGTATGAAGGAAGTTTTCAAGTGTAGGGAGAGAAGAATGATGTAATGAGATGAAGTATGTACAAAAGCTCAAGCTTGGGGATGCCCATGTCACCCCAAGAAATATCCAAGAGGTACAAGCGTCAAAGCTTGGGATGCCCAATGCATCCCCTCTTCATCAACAAAGCAACAAGTCATCTTTTTGTGCGCTATATTTTTATTGCTTCATATGCTATGTGTTGTTCTTGAAGTGTCTTTATTTTTGTTTTTAGTTTTGTTGTAGCATATGGTTGGATATCAGCATATTTGTTTTGGAGAATGACACACTCCGTTTTAATTGCATAGAACACTCTAGTTTTCGCTCTTATTGTTCTGCGAGTGTTCTAGTTTGCTAGTACTGCGCTTAGCTCTTGGTTTTCCATTCTTATTTTATTCAGAGCTTATTAGTTTTCTTTATTTATGTATGACTAGCTCTCTGGTCTTTATTGATTATTATCTATGAGAGTTGTTTCAAATAAGTTGATTGGTGTTGGAGATGAGTAAAATGTTTCATGCTTATAGTGATGCAAAAGGAAGCTTGTCTGGACTGTGGGGTAGACTTTGGCATGTAATGATGTAATGTTGGATGTTATTCTTATCATATGCTTAGTAGTTACTAGATTTAGATGTGCGCCTTGGCGCACGATCTCGTGAAACTTGAGCCGATGAACAATCTGTATAATAATAATAAAATGAGGTTGAAAAAGGAACATCAAAATCATCATACATAAGTTTGAGAGCAACAGAGGACACTTAAAATTAATTGGTAAAAATCTATGGCGAACTTGTATATAATTTGATTATAAGTAAGTTTCTTATGATATCTACAAACCTTCATAGAGCTTGCAGTTATTAGCAAGGATTCACATAGATAACTCGTCAGGCAAACCTTTATGCAATCCATACAACACTAGTGGTTGGGGCGCCCCATGGGGCGCCTCCTCGCCGGTCCTGTGCGCCCCAAATTCAACACAACGGCAGGTATACATTGCACTAAACAAGAGAAATGGAATTTAACAGCAGTGGTTAAATATTCAGCCAAGGTTGAAAATCCAATTTTATATTTCAGTTCCACAAAACACAATCAGCAGGTGCATGTTAAATTTGATAGAGAACATGCCTGACCTCAAAATTTGAACTTCAAAGTTGCAACACCTAAAGTTGCAGTGTAAAGATTGATTTGCAATTTTGAAGTAAATGGCTATTCTAGTGAGACGAGTTAGACCGTCACTTTCTATTACTTATAAGGATTAACAATTAAGAATGAGAGCCCATGGGTGTAGTTTGTGGATGTTGTCAAGCCATGGCCAATACACCACCAAAACCAACCATGGCTCAATGGTCGGTGTCACCTTTCGGCTTTCCACATGCTTTCTTGAACGTTGGCAAACACATTATATGTGCCGCTTGCAGCATGCCATTTTTGTCTGTGCGGTGGCATCTTATGGGTTTGATATCAGCGTCACTGGGATGAATTGGCACAACCTTTGATGGTCCAATGTGGCAAGTCAATCTTCTACTACAGTACTATAATACTTCTAATTGACTTAGTTTTGCAATAAAGCACCTCGAAATTGTAATAGTGCAGTTAAGGGTATATACTATCTGATAAGAGTACATAGTGTTGGAACTGACTCGTTCATAACACATATGATAAGAGTACATAGGTAATCTTTTAGAACATCAGAAGCAATGCAGCCAACAATTAGAAAACGACAACCATATATATCCTAAAACAAAATCCCATAAATGAAGCCATAAGCATATAGTTTTCTAAAACTTAGTCGGATTCAAACAGGTTATCACCTCTTTGTGCTTGCCTTTCTCCAAACTCTTGGGAATACTAGCAAGACAACAAATCTGAGCAACAATTTCATTATTAGGAAGCCCAGTAGCAGAAAAAAAGGAATCTTTTGCCCTCGATCAATGGAGTTCACGACATCAATAGTAGATATCCGTGTTTCCATCATCTCGTAAGGGCAGGTTCTCTCACTTGGATTATTGGAACTTCCTGAGATAAACATAACAGTACATAGTTATAATAATAGTGCATGCGTCCTATCATGATGAACATACAATTAGTCATGAGGTTCTTACAGAACAGCGTGCCTGAACGGAGAAAGCATTTACCAGAGATGTCCAGTTATGCCTCATGCAAAATTATCAATAGGTTTTCGAGAACCCCTAAAAAATGCGTCCAAGCATATCAAGCTAGACATGAGTTTTCAAAATCTGTAAGAGAAGCAACATACATAAGTAAGCAACATAAGGTAGCAACTTCTCATACTAATACACACACAAGGAAAAGGCAGGTATTATTTTAAATTTCATTCTGAAAGTTCAAAAGGGGCTTGTCTACTTTGTTCAGTTCCAGTGCTTTGCAATTGTGATGCCTTAAGAGAAAAATAACCATGAGTTAACAATGTCAAGAATGATTATGCTATCAAAAAATAAAACCTCGTGAATAATGGGAAAGTACCTCGCCGGTGCACTTTTGTTGTCTATTCCTAAAGTGACTGGCTTCAAAGACCTATATAATCATCAGTTCAGATGAAATAATACAGTTCAAATTTAATGAAAATGGGCCCCTAAGCTAACCATATTCCTTAAAAATAAAATAATAATATATCATCTTAGAACGAGTACATACTGGACTTTTTTGTTACAACACATAACAGAAAAAATTGAGTACCAGCATAACAACTTTTTTCAGCATCAACTTCTAGAGCTTGACCACGGCGATTAGTACCAATCACTCACTCAGATGTTTAGAATATCCTGATACTTTGGGCCCTATAGACTGTAGATAAATATTTAGTGAACACACGATTTTTGTTAAGTTGTCTGAAAAATATGCTTTTGTAACGGACTAATAGAGGTACAACTATGTGTGCTTTGACATGATCTTCTAATTTAAATTATCCAGCAAATCCACATAATAAGAAATATTAAGGGCATGCTAAGCTACAATAATTGGCATGACTATCGTACAAGACCCGAAGAAACATAACAATTTTGCATAGTTTAAAAGAAGCGCAAAACTATAAAAGGCAAACTATGTCTACAGGAGTATATATTTTTAAGCAAAATCTCTGTGAATGCATTATGTATTACATAGTTCATTCACATATAATGTAGTAAACATCGGGAAACCTTGAACCTAGTTCATTTTCACTACAACAAGCAATCACTCGCCTGCATAAGCTAGCACGCCAACGCAAGTGCTCATGATTTGCCAAAGTACATACATAGGGACAATAGACAATGGCGCAACGCAAACATTGCTGGGTGACCAGCAGTATAAGTATGTAGTACACGAGATCTGTGAAACGACTCACACATGCCGATCTCCGTGGCTCCTTCCTTCAAGCAGGCACCATCCTTCTGCAAAAATAGAGATGTCACTGCACGAATCATCTTCTTTTACCCAGCCTCGCAATCCATGGCAATCAAACTCAGCACTGAGCGTGAAAATTAAGACATCAGACCAGATGAATCGACATTACTTCCAGCCGTCGGGTCAACAGAGAAAAATAGAAGAAAAGCAGATGGTGATGGGAGCAGCTCGTACCTCACCATTGTCTGGGATTTGAAGGGCCGATGTAGGGCAGCAGGAAGGTCCGCCATCGCTGGTGCCTCGTGCCGTCTAGCTCGGTCAGGCTAGCATCGCTCCGTCTGCCCCAGCACTACCCCTGTTGTCTAATTAGGATACAACTCAGACCCCGCTCCCCCGCTCCCCGAAAACTCAGACCGGCGCATCTCGGGTCGGCGGAGGCGCTGCTCTCCCCCGCGATGGAGGCGTCCCCTGCGGCGGCGGCCGGGATCTCAGGGCCCGCCGTGGCTGCAGGCCGGCGCGTGGACGCCTGTTGGCGTCGGCTGCTGGGCACCATGGAGGTGTCGGCGGCCGGCCGGGCGGCGGCGGGCTCGAGTCTCACCCTCCAGTCCCCGTTCTTCATGCGGTGAGACGGAGGTCAGCACCTCCCTCTCCGATGTCGGCAGCGTTGCTTCTCGACGGCGGCGTGGCTAAAAGGCGGCTCCTTGCGACGCTTCTCCGACGGACTTGGGTTTGGCGGCAGGACCGGGGAGAAATCCCTGCGTAAGCTGGCAACGGCGACGCCCGCGGGCACCGTCACCTCGTTGGAGGCGTCATCATGGTGCTGCTTGCTCTTCCCCGCGTCAAACATCGGGGGAAACCTTGATCCGGTCTTCGGATCGGGCGGCGGCGGCACGGCTGTGTCGTTTTCCTTCTTGGAGGCGTCACCTAGATGGTTCGGGACTCCTCGGTGCGCCATTTGGAGTCGGTGGTGGCCGCCGCTCAGAGCTTGGGCGTCCGGGGCGCTATGTACACCGTGGGCGGTACTTCTTCGTGGTCGACGCCTCCTTCGATCTGGTTCAACCCCGCCGTTCACTCGCCGTTCCTGGGCACTTTTGGGTGGGCGGTGCGTTGGCTTGTGCCATCTTGAAGTTGGAGTTGGCTTCCCGGAGTTCCTTCCTTCGATCGTGACGTGGCCCAGTAGCTTACTGTATCGTCTCCTCTGGACGACGGTGCAAGGCGAGTTTGTCGTTCGGCTAGTGTAGGTGGTGTTGTAATCCGTGTGGCGTCGTATTTGTATCGGGTTGCCTTCGTTGGCGTTGTTCGGCCGTCTTGGCCTCTTCTTCTATGGAATTTGATGCACCTTCCAGGGTGTATCCTTGAAAAAAAAACTGGCGGCATCTCCCCTGATCGCTCGCAGTTGAAGGCCTCCTCTCGCGGATCTCGCCACTGTAGGGATGTTGCTCGTTGGCCGCCTTGCCTTGGCCCTGCGTGCCTAAATCCCCTCCGCACCGCGAGCTCCGATCTTCCTCGCCTACCTTCCCCTCAGTGCTCTTCTGCGCGGCTGGGCCTGATCCTCCCCCCTCTGCTTCGCCCCTCCCTCCTCCTCCTCGCTGCTATCCTGCACTTCCTCATTCCGCTACTGCGGCGGCAGACGGCATCTCCACTCCTTCTTCTCAGGCGCAAGGGGAGGAGCAGGGGATAGGTCCATCAATCGATGACAATAGAGAAAAGGGAGAAAAATACAACAAGAAAATGGGAATTGCGTACCTTAGTCCAGACTGCCGCCGTGATGGCCTTTGATCTACTGGAGGCGAGAGGCGAGGGGCTGCGCATCACGGCCTTTGGGAGGGCCGACATGGCGACATCGCCAAAGCCTCTAGGGCCGCACCGGCCGCCGTCGCTCTGGCCGTCGAGCCTCCGCAGTTGAGGTGCTTCCGCCTGCTTCCACCACGGGCTGGCGCCTTAGATGAAGGCGTGGTGGTGGAGGAGGTCAGGAACCGGCTGTATCGGGTGAGGAAGAAGATGAGGGCGTGAGGGGGAGCCGCCGCCACTGGGACGTGAGAGATGGGGGAGGTGCGTGCGGGGAGAGGAAGCCTTTATTTCCAGCTGACCTTTATTTACCTCGCTCGCCCAACCTTTTTTTTCGCTCTCTCGATCGCCAGCCCTCGCGCGGCAGGTGGGTATCGTGAATAGCCCCAGAAGGCTCCCTAGTACCACGCACTTGCTTGTTTTCAATATCGTTAAAAAAGCGGCAATCACTCATAGAGAAGAGACTGCATAATTTAGTAGTACAACATAGGGAAAATCACGAGCACTGATTGCAAGTAAATGTGAGAAGTACTTTCTTATAGTCAAAATACCATGTATTCTATTGCTCAAATTTATTCGTTGTCACAAAACAATACATGATGTGTACTTTAACTCTGTATGTATCGATGTCTAAACAACAATATATTCAGTAAATTCCTATAAGGATGCGTTTTAGTTACCATTTGGAGTGGAAATATTTTGCAGGGTAGTTTGTTCCTTGGAAGATTTAACGGAATTCTCGCCACTTCTATTTTGGGCTAACATTCGTTTTATTTTATGATAAACTAAACACACTACGGGGGGCATTAATTCAGCACACACATACAATAATCAGGCTTATCTTGATCGAAATTGAAGTTCGGACGCCCATTCGTGTACCTATAGTATAAACAAAGCACACATGACGTGGCAAGTTATTAGCTCAACGGGACGATAGAAATTGGATGTCAAAATCGACCGGCTGCATCGGCCCGCGGACACGAAATGGTCGCCAGGCCAAGATTGTCCATTTGCGTCGGGAGGCAGCCCTAGCGGGCCGACGCATTTCATCCGGCGAGGCCGGCATGTTCTTTATTTTAAAAGTAGATTGAAAAAATATTCACTATGGTAAGATATTCACATTTCTAGGTAGAATAAGGTTTTGAAATTAATGCAACATGTTGAAACAAATTAAACATACAAACTGCCAAGAAATTAAACATATATGTCTAGGTAGAATCGAGGTTTCCTCCTCCTCGTCCTGCCCATCGTCGGCAACAACGTCCCCCTCCTCATCCTGGCCATCATCAGCGATAGCCTCCCCTTCCTCCTCCTCCTCCTGGCCGTCCGTCGGGGGGAGCTAGAGCTGCTCGGCGTGGCGTCATCCCGGCGGCTTCCCCTCGCTATCGGTGTTCGATGGCAAAGATAGGTTGCTTATGGCTCAGTTGTAGAGATGAATGGCGCAGGCCGGTTGGAGATCCTTAGCGCAGATGCAGGGGTCTTATTGAACGGGATTAATGGCGGCGCAGATACGGAAGAGGGTTGCGATTGCTCTTCCGCGGCGGTTCGCGCTCCATTCCGGCGGTTTGCGCGTCGATTAACGTGGTTGCCACTCCGGCGGTTGCCCTTTCCAGCAGTTGTTGTGCTTACATTCGCGTTGGCTCGAGCCAGGATCGCTGCCAGGTGGGCTCGTGGGAGAAGCGAGCGGACGCTCGGCGCAATCGCGCTGCGCCCGTGGCAAACGTGCCGCATATTTAGGCCATATTTGCGTCTACGCAAATTACCCGATCAGTATATGTCGCCACGCTGGAACAATGTTCACCGTATTTTTTGATCGCGCGGGCGCAAACAGTCGCTCAGGATCTATTTGCATCGCCCGCTAGACATGGCCTTATCTATACCTACTAATAAAGGAAGGAAGGTTTCCCCATTTTTCGTCCGTTTTATAAGTGCCCCCGTTGTTCAATCGAAATTACAAACATTACCACCGTTAAGTGCAAAACGGTTCGCATATCCCTGTTTTATCCGTCGTGTTTGCTGTGACATTTTGTTGTCCATCCGCCTGCCCCTGTGAGTGGAGTTGTTGGGCTGTGTTGCTGATGGGCCATTCTGTGGCATAGACTATCGACGAAACGGACTCGTGTAGTCGTGCGACATCCAGCCTCCATCCTGCCTCGATTTCTCATTTTCAATAGTCGCAACTCGATTCCATATATCGAGTTTTACCGGTTTATATGTGTAGTGCCTGGAAATATGAACAAGCCGCATTGGAAAAAAATAACAAGCAGGAGCAACATCGTTTGGTCTAATAGATCCAATCAAATGATCAAGGAAGGATAGAAAAGGAGAAATTTGCACAGTCCGCCATGAGTCTGGACTATGATAAAAGAGAGGAAAATGGAAGCGGACGGGGGGATAAAGCGGCAAGCGGATGGAAGGCTTTGCAGCACGCCGCGACCGTGTTGGTACAAGTTGGGACAGCGGCGGCGTTGCGGCACCTAAGAACAATGGCAGCGAGGTGCAGGGGGAGAAGATAATTACATCCAGCTGAAATTAAGCGAAGAGAGAAGATAAGGAAAGGGGATCGTGGTGGGCCCTAGGAGGAGGAGTAGCGTAGCGCTGATTTACTTCTGCTTCGCCACGTAGCCTGGCTGGGGCCCTACGCGGTCAAGTGGCAGATGCTCCCTCAGAGGAAATGGGACACGCACGAGGGGCACATGAGCTTCACAGGTAAAGTTGAGCTTCCTCTAAAAAAAAGGTAAAGTTGAGCTTTGATGGTCGCCAGGGATATTTCTTCTCTCCCTCGTCCAGGCGAGGTGTGCGATAATCTTCGTTCTTTCTTTATAATCCTAGCTTTTGAGGGAACATATACACGCAAGAGCCAAATTAAACATCATTCTATGTATTTTTTTTTTGAGATAAGAGAGCTTTATATTACTTGGTTAACACTCACACAAACGTCCTGAGTTACAATATCCCACAAAAGGTCAGGGAAAGCAGAAGTCTAAATACAACTGCCTGCTGATCTAGCTAACTTTGCTAAAGCGTCAGCAGCCCTATTGCTCTCTCTTCTAACATGGTTGATGCGGTACATGAACACATCCTTCAGCAATTTCTTCGTTTCGTCGATGGTGATCCAGCTCTCCGATCTGTCGGGACCAGCCGCTTGAAGAGCTGACACAGCCGTCATGCAGTCCATTTCGAGGATGATCTGCGTGTAGCCCATGCCGGACATCATCTTGACTGCCAACAATGCTGCTTGCGCCTCTGCATCCTCTGCGTTCTTACAGCACCTGATGGGGGAGCATGCTGCGATGATCACCGATCCTTTGTCATCGCGAGCAACGGCCCCCGCCCCTCCCGGCTGGTTCCTCCCGATGAACGAAGCATCCGAGTTGATTTTTATCCAACCTGGTGGTGGAGCGCACCATGTGGACTTCCTAGAGCTGGGGCTGGGTTTTGGATCAATGGTTGGAAACATTGGTGCCTTGCCCTTACCATCGAGAGGTTCAATCGTAGATTCTGTAGTCTGCTCGCATGCATAGGACATGAGGAAAGCAACCGATCGAGCAATTGTTTCCTTACCCTCTGCGTGTATTATGTCATTTCTCAGGTGCCAAGACCTCCAAAGCAGCAGCAGAATCCTGGATTTCGTCAGCTCGTCAGTATGTCCGATGAGGATCTGTAGCCAGTCTTTTCCGGTATAGCTGAACGCCTTCTCGTCAGGCAGCTTCCAGTGTTCACGCATGGCATGGCGAAGAGCCGATGCCTTGGTGCAGCGAACCGTGGCGTGAAAGGCATCCTCAACGCCGGAGCCACAGATTAAGCAGCGATCATGGATGTCGAGGGTTCTCCGGTGTTTGTTGTTCCTTGTGGCGAGGGTATCAGTGGCAACCCTCCAGCTGAAGACTCTGATTTTGGGCTGCACCTTTGCTTTCCAAATGTTATTCCAAATTGGTCTGACTCCATTCGGTGCCAAGCTACTGCTGAAATTGTCACAGTTCTGATGCTTCAGGTTTTGCGCAAGGCGATAAGCACTCTTGACAGAGAACATATCGTTTTTCTCAGGGTACCAAGCAAAGCGGTCAGATTGGCTGGTCTGCGGAATGTTGATGTCGAGGATGGTTTGGACATCATGATCATGGAATAACTCACGCAGCACAGCAGGCCAACGTTCCACTTCTTGGTCTCCCTATCAATGAGTTGATTAACCCATCTAAGACGGGAGTTCTTTTTCATTGTTGTGATCATACAGCCACTGTCTATGGGGAGCCATCTGTGGCGCCTGAACTGAATTTTAGTGCCATCGCCAACACGGCAAATAATTCCCTCCTTCAGCAGCTCGATTCCGAACTCGACCCCTTTCCAAACCGGCGAGGGGTCAGAGGAAAAGGAGGTGTCCAAGATGTTGCCGTGCGGGTAGTATCTCGCTTTTAGGACTCGGGCGCATAAACTGTCAGGGTTTTGGATCAGGCGCCAAGCGAGTCTAGCCAACAAGGCTTGGTTGAAAAGGTTCATATCCCTGAAACCCATTCCCCCATTTCCTTTGGGTTTGGTGAGGTTATCCCAGGCTGTCCAATGCACTTTCCTGTGGTCTTGGTCACCCCCCCCCCCACCAGAAATCACGAATTAGCTTCTCATATTGGTTACAGAAGCCAATAGACATCTTGAACACTCCCATCACATATGCTGGCAGCGCTTGCGCAACTGACTTGATCAGGGTATCCTTAGCCCCATGTGACATGTACCTTTCAGCCTAGGTGGTAAGTCTCTTGGAGAACCTGTTCATGATTGGTTGGAAGCAGCCGTTCTTCATCCGTCCATCTGGAGTTGGGAGACCAAGATACTTTTCGTCGAAGGTGGAGGAGGAGACACCAAGGGTGGAATTGATCATCAACTGAGTAGCCGACGAACAAGCAGAACTCAACATTATAGAACATTTGCTAGGGCTTATCAGTTGACCCGTGCATCTCTGAAAGAGTTTCAGAGCGCTATCAACTACCCTGGCCTCCTCTGAGGTAGCTTTGAAGAAGAGGAGGCTGTCATCGGCGAACAGAAGGTTTGAAATCCCGGGGGCACCTCTTGCCACCTTGAGTGGCGTAATATTTCCATCCATGGTTTCTTTCTTTAGGATGCACGAGAGGGCTTCTCCAACAAACAAGAACAAGTACGGACTGAGGGGGTCTCCTTGGCGCAACCCACGAGAGGGAGAGAAGCTGTCATAAGTATGCCCATTAATTCTTACAGAGAAGCGGACTGAGCGAACACAGCACATGACCCAGTTAGTCTATTTATTGCAAAAACCCAGTTTCTTCAAAGTTTTTTCCAGGAAACCCCAATCAACTCGGTCGTAGGCTTTCGAGAGGTCAAGCTTGTAGGCGCAGTGGGTGTCTCTAGAGTTCTTGCTTCTCTGAATTTTGTGAAAGCTTTCAAAGGCAATGACAGCATTGTTAGTGATCAATCTGCCGGGGACAAAGGCACTCTGAGTCTCAGAAATCAAATCATCGAGGAAGGGACGGAGACGATTGACCATGCATTTGGAAATTATCTTGTACACTACGTTACAGAGACTAATTGGCCTGTAGTCTGTCATGGTTTCAGGGTTGGCTCCCTTGGGGATCAGGACAATGACCGTATCATTGCAGCCCTCAGGGATAAGGCATGTGCTAAAGAAATTCCTCACGGCAGCTGTCACTTCACCTTTCATCAGGGCCCAATTTCGCTGAAAGAAGCGGCCAGGCATCCCGTCCGGCCCCGGTGTTTTTAGTGGTCCGATCTGGAACAACGCGTCCCCAATCTCTTCATCCGAGAAGTCCCGGTACAGGGCCTCATTGATATGTTCAGTGATCGGTTCATGGAGGAGATCGATCAAGTCATCCGGGCACACCGAATCGTCTCTTGTGTAGAGTATTTTGAAGAACTCATTTGCAAGGTTCTTGATCTCCTCCGAATCGTCTGTCCAGTTCCCATTCATACCTTTGATTCTTTTGATTGAGTTTTTTGATTTTCGCCAACTTGCTTTCCTGTGGAAATATTTTGTGTTCCTGTCCCCTTCTCTAAGCCAATTGACTCTCGACCTCTGCCTCCACATCATCTCTTCGCGGTGGAGGAGTTCATCCAACTCTTTGCTGATTTTTGTAGCTTCAGCCTCACGAGCAGGTGAGCTTGGTTTATTTCAAATATTATTCAGCTTTTTCCTCCTTTTCCCGATCTCTTTTGTAACCTTGCCAAAGTTCTCATTGCTCCATTCTTTCAGGTGTTGTAGTGTGCTGCCGATCTTTTGCATTAGGTCGGCGAGGGAGACACAATTCGGACTCGCGTTCCAGGCTACCTCATTCTATGTAGAATTGTTATAATTTAGTTTATTATGCCATATTGCTAGAGCAGTATTTTTATTCTCCATTTTAGTGTCAACATGTTTTGTTTTCCCGCAGCAACGCGCGGGTTCCTTCACCATTAGAGAAATCATCCACAATGTTGAAAAATTCAAATATGATAGAATTCATATCTTCCATCAACATCTAGAAGTTTTGAATTAGCAAATCATATTTTGGCGTTATTACTTGGTTCTTCCACTTTTCATGTTTATACTGCTGAAAATAAGAAAAATAAGGACGGTGTATATGCAATCAATTTTATTTTGCGGATATGTGAGCTATTGTTCTCGAGTTTATATTTGGCGACCTATTTCTCAAATCTAGCACGTACACATGGGCAAATTTTTTTAGTTCAGCATTCATACATTTTATTCAAGTTTTTTTCTAATCACTCATGCCGCAGTGCGCCGTAGCAACGCACGAGCAAATGTCCTAGTATATAACAAAAAAAGGAGAACCAGAGGATAAAACCTGCACCTGACACGTGGGCTGCACCGCTGCAGGCAGTCAGGCACAATACAGAGCGTACGCCAAGATTCCTTTTCTTCTCCAGATCCACTTTCTCACTCTACCTCCGCTGATTCTAGCATTTGCAGGTGAGCATGCTTCAATGCACATCAATATGATTCAATATTTCGTCGGCACCGTCTGTCTTTAGGACGCAAAAATCATCACCAATTTGAGTGAGGAGGTCGCTAGGAAGGATGGAGGCAGCCATGTTGCCGTGCCTAGGGAGGCCATCTCACCAGGGTGGACCATCCCCAATGTCCACCGGCACTGTGGCCTTAGTCGTCGTCATCGTAGGCGAGGATGGAACGGCAAACGCCAGCGTCGATTGCCAACAGTCATGCGTGACCGGAGCTGCTGGGGATGGCGAGCAGCGCCACACGCTGACTTGTCTGGGCAGCTACTGAGTGATGGGGCAGGCCTTCGAAGGGCGGCAAGTCGGCAACACGAGGACTAAAGATCAGACCGAGATGCTATTTCCTGTGCGCACCAATTTTATTAGTCAATCGGCTGATAGGTATGTTCTCCTTCTTATGCTACTGAAAGCAAACAAATTTGTGTCTTTAATTTTTTCTACATTAAACTTGTGATACCCAGAAGAAAGTAAATATTTGTAGACATAAACAACAAAGTAACAAATTAGATCGTTCCTCAAGAAGAGAGCAAGAAGGAAAGGAAAGGAAGTAAACACACAAACATCTTCAGTAATTTGGTGGAATGTGAAAGCAGAAAAGAAAAATAAATAAGCTGAACATTCACAACCAGCAGCAACAAAGTAACTAACGGAAATGGGATGAACTCTTCCTCTTTTACAAGTTTATGGAATGGCAGTGACATCCAATTTTAGCTTTATTAAGGCGACGTGTTTCTGAATTACATTCAGTAGCAGCTTATTGAAGGCGAATGTAAGCTTGTTTAGATGATGTGATAGATGTTTGCAGAGTCTGTAAATGAACACGCCAAAGTTTGCACCACTTGTATGTGTTTCTTCAGCTGATCTGGTAAACCCTTGTAAGATCTGTAAGTGGACATGCCAAAGTCTGTAGCACTTAAAAAAGAGAAGATCCTAGAGGAATCATATTTAGTAGACTGGTACTACAATTCTACTAAGCTGAATAAGCATACATAAAATTCTTCTAGGTGCTGAATCTCAGAAGCCTGCAACAGCACCTATTTTAAGTAGTATCACATAAGATAGTCTTGAGGTACATCTAATAGACTGGTACCACATTGCTAACTAAGCTGGCTAATTATACATTAAGTTGTAGTTATCATACGCCTTGAGGATCATTACATAAGAGCTTAATTGTACATCGGTTGTCTATAAAGAACCTTTCAGGTTAGTACCTACCTCTACCATGTATGTGTGGGATGCTCTACTTTGTTTATACAGAGTAAAGTTTTCAGGTTCTGGTACAACCTCAATGATTTTTGTGTTTGAGTAATTCTTATTTTGTACGGTGATGTGGTGTCTTGTATTTGGGTCGGGCAGCAACAATCATGAAAGATTCGAGCCTGTAGATCGAGACCTTCTTCAGTTTCTTCTTGAATTTTTCCATGCAGTATATACCCTGTATAAACAACCAACAACAGTGGTGGTGGCGGCCACAATCAGGGGCAGGGTGGCGGCCGCTACGGCGCCAACAGCAGTTGGCAGGGGCCGGGCTACGGCGGGTCAGACGGGGGGCGTCGCCATGAGGGAGGTGGCGGCGGCTCCTTCCGCCAGGAGGGCGGCAGCTTCGGCGGTGGCGGCTCCTTCCGCCAGGAGAGTGGCGGCGGCGGCGGTCCCTTCCGCCAGGAGGGCAACTTTGGAGGCGGGGGCCCCTTCCGCCAGGAAGGAGGCAGCAACAACACCAATGGCGGCGGCGGCCCCTTCCGTCCGGAGGGTGGCGGCGGCGGCGGCTCGTTTCGTCAGGAGGGCAGCGGAGGTGGGGGCTCCTACCGCCAGGAGAGCGGTGGCGGCAACTCCTTCCGTCAAGAGCAAGCCGGCCAATTTCGGTCGGATGGTGAGGCCGGGCACTTCCAGGGAGGAGGTGGCCAGAACGGCTTTCGTGCTGAGGGCCATGGCAGTGGCGGGAGCCACCAGCATCAGGAGGGCTGGGTCCAGCCACCGGCGTGGTGGCATGCTCAACAGCGGCGCGAGGACAGGGCTCCGCGTCGTTCGGCCGGCGAGGGCCGTGCCAGGAATCCCAATGCTGGGCGGCAGGGGCCGGCAGCAGGGAAGGGCGGAGTGAGTAAGCACAAGGGCAAAGCTGGGTCTGCCGCTCCGGCGGGTGCCGTGGCAGATGCTGAATGCTTCAAGTGTGGGCGCCCAGGTCACTTTCAGTCGACGTGCACCTTCGAGCCGATCTGTGTGATCTGTGGAGGGGAGGGGCACGCGTCCGCTAACTGTACGTCGCGCGGCAAGTTCCTCCGGCTGCAGACTATGGGTCACGCCATTGCGGGGGCGGGGTTCTTTGCGATTGAGGTGGATCCGATCAAGGGCAAGAGCTCTGGGGAGTCTTTCACAGCGGTGATCAAGTTCAAGGGCACTCCGCTGTCACCTCTGCAGATTTCTGATGAATTCAAGGACTTGGTGGACGAGCACTGGGATTGGCAGGTGTGTCGTCTCTCTGAGACGGAGTTCTCGGTGTGTTTCCCCTCGCAGGCCACGCTTCGTATGGGAACGAGGCATGGCAAGCTTTTCCTACCAATCAACAAGGTAGAGGTGGAGATTCGGGAGGCGTTCCTTAGCCCCAAACCTTCACTGAGTCTACCGTCGGTGTGGGTCCAGCTGTCTGGCGTCCCGGACGACCTCATGGAGGTGGACCGTCTGATGGCTGCGATGGTTCTGATTGGCCGCCCTTTGGAGGTGGATGAGCTGTCCCTGCGCAAATTCCGAACAGAACCCATCCGGATGCGCTTTCAGTGCCGGTACGCGGAGCGGATCAAAGGGACGGTGCAACTGGTGGTGAATGGGGAAGGATACAACATCTCTGTGAAGGCTGAGCTGGGCGGGAGGGGCGGTGGCACTTCTGGGTCGGGGCCGGCCCCGTCGCCACCAAGGGATGATGATCAGGATGATGAGGACTACGATGACTTGTCTCCGTCCGAGGAGGAGTGGAATGACCTGGGGAAGAAGGACAAGGAAAAGAGGAACCAGGCGGCTGCTGAGAAGCCGCAGGAGACGACCAAGGGCAAGGAGCTGGCTACGGAGGCGCGTGGTGGAGGGACGGGTGCCGGGGGGTATCACAGCGCCCCGCCGCTGGGTGCCACGGAGTCGCGGCTGCGCTTCCTCGATGAGTACGGGTCCAACCTGGCGGATGGGGGTGTGCTGGCCTCATTCCGCCAGCCCCGCTCTCTCATGGTTCCGGTGGCCTCCCCTCCTAAGGCCGCGGAGGGATCGACTCAATCGCAGGTGTGCGACCCCGCTTTGGAGGGGGGGGTGGACATGGCCATGGAGACGGGCCTAGGGATGGCCGCTCCCATGGAGGTAGCTCAGGGTGAGCTCCTGGCTGGTGGAGAAAAGGCTGCTGCCACGCCAGTGCGGCCCATGGGGGGCGATGGGGTGCAGCTTTCCTCGCCGCTTCCTGCGGTAAGGCTTCCGGAGGATGGTGAGGCGGTGCCGGTGGTGGCTGCGGAAGGGGAGAAGTCCAAGACGGCTGCGACATACTCGAGGGCGACCAAGAAGAAGGACAAGGCGCTGTCCGTGAGGAAGAGCTCCAGGCACAGCAAGGCGTCGGTCAACCTGTCGGCGTTGGAGAAGGCCAAGAAACTGACTGCTGACAAGAACTTGGACTCAGGTACGCATCAATCCACTTCCCTTGGTTCCCTTCCTGATGCGAGGCTTTCCAATGTTTTAGTGGATAGTTGCATAGTTTTCAACCCGAGCAGGGGCTCACCGTGCGAGATCCTTGACCTGGTGCGAGCAAGGGAGCTCGCCCAGGCAGCCATTGCGGCTGCGACCTTTAAGAAGGAAAAGGAAGAACAGCTTGCAGCGGCCAGGGAGGCTGACCTGCAAGCTGCGGGACCGGTGGAGGGACCGCCGGTGTCGGAGGACCCGGAGGGGGAAGGCCCTTCGACCCGAAGCAAGCCCAAGCGTGCGTGCGCTAAGCGGCCACTGCTGTCGAACCGCAAGGGACGAGGTAAGCGCGCTGGGTAGCGATGAAAGGCCTCATTTACAACATTCGGGGCTTTGGGGCCTCTGGGAGACGGTCCCAAATGCTTGATTATCTGCGCTCTGAGAAGGTGGATTTTGTAGGTCTCCAAGAGACAATTAGGCAGGATTTTTCGGCAGCCGAGCTTCGCAGGCTTGAGGTCGGTGGCCAATTCAATTGGAACTGGCTGCCAGCGACAGGGCACTCGGGGGCCTCGTTGGCCGGGTTTCCGGGATGAGACGTTCGAGGTTGGGGTGTGGAGGAAGGGTACCTTCTACCTTAGCGCTCATATCCTCCAGAGGAGGTCCAACAAGAAGTGGTGGTTTGTGTTGGTCTACGGACCAGCAGATCACCAACGTACTGTTGAGTTCTTGGGTGAGCTTACTAGGGAAGTTAGCTCGTATCAGGACCCGGTGGTTCTGGGTGGGGACTTCAATCTTATCCGCCGAGCTGGGGATAAGAATAATGCCAACATTAATTGGCCCAGGGTCCATAGATTTAATGACGCCATTGCTAACCTGTCACTTAGGGAGGTGGCTAGGGTAGGGGCGCGGTACACCTGGACGAACAAGCAGCTGTCGCCGGTGAGATGTGTGTTGGATAGAGTTTTTGTGTCCCCGGCCTGGGAGGCTTGGTTCCCGCTCTGCTCCCTGACGGCGATCACTCGTATTGGTTCGGACCATACTCCTCTCCTATTTAGAAGTGGAGAGGAGGAGAGGTGTGGGTCTGCCAGGTTCATGTTCCAAACTTGGTGGTTTGGGATCCCGGGGTTTTTGGACCTAGTTAAGGGTAAACTGGGATCCTTTCTGAATGACTTTGGTCCTCATAGGGGCTCGATTGAGCATTGGCTGTGCGTGGCGAGGTGCTCGCGTCAGTTCCTCAAGGGTTGGGGGGCCAACCTTGGGAAGGAGAAGCGGGACCGTAAGGCCGGGCTTCTGGCTCAGGTCGAGGCGCTTGATGCGCTTGCTGATTCGTCAGGGTTAGACGAGGAGGGTTGGGCTTTCCGCTATCACCTGGAGGACCAGGTTGTAATGCTCGACTCCTTAGAGGAGGAATATTGGCGTCAGCGGAGCCGCATACAATGGCTTCTCAAAGGTGATGCCTGTACGGCGTACTTCCACGCGATTGCCAACGGGCGTCGTCGGAAATGTGGGATTCCTCGCCTGATTTCGGAACAGGGCGAGTTTTCCGATCAGGCCGCTATCATGGGACATGTGTATGACTATTACCGCCAGCTAATGGGCTCAGCTGGCGAGGCCAGGGCCTTCACCCTGGCTCAAGACCTCTGGCCTCCCTGTAAACGTATCTCCGATGCAGAAAATTTTGAGCTGGAAAGATCTTTTACCTTAGAGGAGTTAGATGCCGTCCTCCATGATATGAAAGTGGATTCGGCCCCGGGCCCGGATGGGATGCCAGTGGCTTTCTTCCTGAGGTTCTAGGGAACCTTGCGACCCCTTGTTTTCCAGATTCTGAATGATTTTGCCCTAGGGAGGGTGGATATCTCTCGGTTGAACTTTGGGATCCTGTCCTTGATTCCTAAAGTTAAAGGGGCAGACTCTATTAAGCAGTTCCGCCCTATCGCGCTTATCAATGTGATCTTTAAGTTTGTTTCTAAAGCTTATGCGTCTCGCCTCGCTCCGTTAGCTCATAGGACGATTGACCGCTCACAGACTGCTTTTATTAAGGGCAGGGCCCTTCACGAGGGAGTGTTGGCCCTGCACGAGATCGCTCACGAGCTGCGGGTTAAAAGGCTAGGGGGCCTTTTCCTAAAGTTAGATTTTGAGAAGGCCTATGACCGGGTCGACTGGGATTTTCTGCGCGAAGTTCTTCGCCGGAAAGGGTTCTGTGCCACGATGGTTCACCGTCTTATGCAACTGGTCTCGGGCGGCCAAACGGCGGTGAACGTTAATGGGGAAATCGGCCCTTTCTTCCGCAATGCGAGAGGGGTCAGGCAGGGAGACCCGTTGTCCCCCATTCTTTTTGACTTCATGGTCAACGCTTTGGCGGCCATGCTGTCGAGAGCCAAGGAGGCTGGCCACATCTTGGGTCTGGTGCGGCACTTGATTCCCGGGGGAGTCACTCACCTGCAGTATGCAGATGACACGATGGTGATGATCGAGCCGACAGAAGATGGTATTGCCAACCTCAAGCTCGTCCTGATTAGTTTCGAGCTGATGTCAGGCCTAAAGATCAATCTTGCTAAAAGTGAGGTTGTAGTGGTTGGGACCACGCCTCTGGAGCAGGAGCGGGTGGCTCGGCTCCTTAACTGTCGCTTGGGAGCATTCCCCATTAAGTACCTGGGATTGCCCCTTAGCAACAAGTCGCTACGCGCCTCGGACTGGGAGTTCCTTACGGCCAAAGTAGCCAAACGGGTCGATCCGTGGCAGGGTATCTTCTTGGCTTCAGCTGGGCGTCTGGAGCTGACGAACTCCTGTCTGTCGAGCCTTCCGCTGTTTGCGATGAGCTTGTTCATGCTTTTTGATTCAACGCATGCGGTCTTCGACAAGGTCCGCTCCCGTTTCTTTTGGGAAGGAGTGGGAAATAAGCGCAAGTACCACATGGTTGATTGGGCAACGGTGTGTCGGCCTAAGGAGGCTGGGGGTTTGGGCATCCTCAACACTAGGCATATGAACATTGCGCTCATGCTTAAGTGGGTTTGGAAGCTCTACCACAATGCTGATGGGCTTTGGGCCGAGCTGATTAGAGCTAAGTACCTTGGAGAGAACGACCTTTTCTCTCCACTGGTGCCTACCAAGGGTTCGCAATTTTGGAACTCTATCCAGAAAGTCAAGTGGTACTTTAAACTTGGCGCGAAGCATAGCGTCCGTAATGGGAAGCGGACGTTTTTCTGGCTTGATTGGTGGCTGGGCACCTCTCCGCTCAGGGACAGGTATCCGGTGCTTTTCAGCTGCTGCACCTCACCTTTTATTACGGTGTTGGGGGCTAGGGATGGCCCGGGCTGGCGCTTGCAGTTTAGACGTCCTTTCTCCCTTGCCGAGACGGTTGAATGGGACAACCTTACCAGGGAGCTTGACTTCACTCAGGCTAGCGCCGAGGATGACTTGGTTTCTTGGCGCTTGGAGGCTTCTGGCGATTTCACCGCTAAGTCTCTTTATTGCCGGCTGTCGCAGGGAGCGGCGGTCACACACTTTAGGGAGGTTTGGCGGACAAGGGTGCCACCTAGGATAAGGGTATTCCTGTGGCAACTCCTTTGGGGCAAATTGCCTTGCTCTTTGCAGGTGGCCAAACGGAAAGGTCCGTCAAATGGGCTTTGCGCACTCTGTGGGGAGCCTGAAGACTGCGACCATATCTTCTTCAAATGCCCAATGGCCCGTTTCTTATGGGCGGGAGTCAGGGAGCTCGTGCACTGCTCTTGGAACCCTGCAGGGGCAGGCGATTTCCTTGCTATCTCTCATGGCTTGACTGGGGCGTATAGACGAGTAGTTTGGTTCTCCTTCGCGGCGTTAGCTTGGGCCTTATGGAATATTCGCAATAAGCTAACTATGGAAGGTGTTCTTATTGGCAAACCGGCTGATGCCTTATTCAAAATGATCGTTTATATGCAGCAATGGAGGATGCTGGTGAAGTGGAAGGATAGAGGCCTCGTGGATGCGGCGATGGATTCTCTACGGCGGATGCATACGGACTTGGCGGTGTCGATGGGCTCCTGATGTCGTCATGCTTCCTCTCCGTCATGTACCTGTACCAGTGGGATGGTGTTTGATGCTGTGTTTGAACCTTTTATCATGTGGTGTTGCATCTAGAACCTTAGTCTTTGCTAGGTCTGGGGACCTTGTATGTGGATTCTGTGCTATGTGGGAGCGATGGCTCGTTATGTATCTCAACTATGTAAGTTTGTGTTGGTGCTTTATTAATTTAAAGCAGGGCTGAGGCCTTCAGTTTAAAAAACAACCAACAACTCTTCTGACAACTAGTGGCACTATAGGTTGAAACATAGTGCTAGTTGTGTTGTGTCTTAAAAAAATAGAGCATCCAGGCCAAGCTAATTGCATGCATTTTGTGTGCAGAGGATGATGGAAAAATCAAGGATGTAAATATTCAGTTAGCAAGCGATGATGGCAAAATCATTGATGTAAATATTCAGCTAGCAAGTAAATTGTACAATATATTGAAAGGTAAAGCATTTTAGAGTAGAGCAAACACTGATAGATAACTAAATGAGCTTAGATGATATATACTGTTATAGTTTTCATTATCTAAAGGATGAGTAAGTACTGTGAATAATTTGATGATAAGGCCATGCTAACTCATGGACCACATGTGTAGGTAATGATGGAGGGATCGAGTATCTCAATGTTCAGAAGCTACCAGTTTCTCCACAGCAATGAACCCTAGTTCAGAGACATTTTGTTCTTGATCCATGTTCTCCCAGATCTGGGATACACGCACAACAGCATTCCTTTGAGACCCTCGAGGTATGAATTCTTTCACTCAGATTGCTTGTATTGCCAACTACGGATACACACAAAAAAGATAATCACTGGAAACACCAAGTTATTTCTTTAAAGATAGTAATAATGCGTTGTTACAACACAATTAAAATTTCACGAACCTGTAGCCTATTCGATTTCATACACATGTGGCAAAGATATAAATTGAACCGATGAAAAAAAGCCTTCACACCCATCTGGCCCGGATACTGAACTAAAGAAGAAATGGTAGAATCTCAAAAAAAAGAAGGAAGAAATGGTATCTATTACTGAAACACCTTATTGGGATTATCCTAAGAGCAAGTTGCTGGTAGGCTGCAGAGATGTTGAACTGATGAAAGAACTTTCATCTATGGCACCCATTAAGTAATAATTGATCTTTTTTTGTATCCTCTGCAAGTGGAACAAAATGAGTATATGAAACGTAACGTCAAAATAAAATTAAAGCCTTGTGGAATCGCAAATCTGATTTGAACTTCTATTTTCTACCAAACGGCACAAGCCTCAAACGAACATGTGTAATACATATTGCAAAAAAAAAAACTATCATGCCTTGCTGCAACCAACCTGAGCGAAAAATATTAGTGGATTTTGCAGAGAAAAAACATTCTTTGATTTTTAAATAACTAATACCAATTACCTGTGATCAAGGGAGATGCATGGTGATATGATCGATGTGTAGTAGACCATATAACATTAAGAATATGGATTTTATTGTTATAGAAGAGGACTTGTTATTATTGAGCATACTAATAGATTTTTTAATTCAAATATAGCGCAGAAAATTTCATTAGGAAATCTGTTAGAATGCCCATTATTAATGAAGATGACAGAAACCCAGTTGGTACATCATAGTGCAGCAGATGCAACGTGGTAAAGGGACAAATTGTAATCAGCCAATTTGAACACCAAAATTTAAGAAGAATTACTTCTATAAATGTTCAAAGACTACCCTCTCAACCAGGGGGTCTGAAGGGGCAAACGAATCTGGGTCGTTCAATCAGGTTGCAACAGTAAATCTTAAGTCCCACTTTTCACCACAGCCGTTCGATCGGTGAATATTTTTGTCACTTGTTCAGTTTCCGACTAAGTCAGTGACGCATGGGGTCAGCTACGTGCGGGGGCCGACTGCTGGAGACTGCGACGCTGCTCGTTTCGTGTCACCTTTTTTCGCGTCCACGGTGAAACCCTAGATCGAGAAAAGCAAGCAGCCAATCCCCCCGTCCTAGAGCCCAACACCATTCTCGTCTCCTCTCACCCGCGGTGAAAACCAGATCGAGTCGTGGTGCACCCTGGCGGCGGCCGCGCGGCTCATGGATGGCGGGATTTGGAGGCGACGCCGTGGAGGTTGCAGGCCGGCCATGCTCCAACCCCACGTGAGACCGGAGATGACACTCCCAAGCAGAGGAGGCCACTGGGGCGCCGCCAATCCCTGGATGGAGCCGACAGGGACTACCGTGTTCGTGGGTCGGAGGAGGTGCGGCAGGGGCGCGCACGGAGGTGGGCGGCGGCGACGTCCACTACTCTCCTCGTCCCCGTCCTCTCCTCTTCCTCCGCCCTCGACGTCTCCTTCCGGCGAAGCGACGGCAGGGAGCACACGAGCGATGGCGGCTGGATGCTCGTCTCCTCCCAGGCACCCACGACCTCGCAGGACGAGATGGCTTGGCCAGAGCCGGCCGGCCGTGCTCTTCCTGGTTGGAAGAGGATGCGGGTGAGGAGGACCCGAAGGGGTCGGAAGGGCGCCGACGGCCAACATCCGGAGCGACGCCGGCGTGCCTCCTCCCTTCGCTGCTGTGCTCCCACCGCCGCTACTACCACGGGTATCCTCATCTCTCTTTCCCGTGTTTCTTCCATTATCCCCAAAGTTGAGCTCCATCTCCACTCATGGCCTCCCAACGCCTGTCTTCCCAGTCGTGGAGGCAGTGGGGCACTCGTCACTGGACCCTTGCCGCTCGTTCTTGCGGTCACCTCCGCCTGGCCCCTCTTTGTGGGCTTGCTGCTTGGGGCTCGAACATATGAAGATAGACAGAGAGGAAGGGACAGAGAGAGGAGGGAAGACCAAACCTGAACGATTCTCCGGCTTGGGATCAAGGATTTGAAGCACCACCGTGCTTTCCAGCGCCTGCACCATTGCCCTCATTGGAGGCGAACACGACGAGGCGGAGGAGGGCGAGCCGCTACTGCCGCCGTCATCCACCTGCTGCGGCCACCGTCGTCGATCTCAACTCTTCTGCTCAGCTGCCTACCGTGCTAGGGTTTGCCTCAACTTTGGGGATGCTACAAATCGTAAATGCAGGATAGCTCCCTGCTGCTCACAAAATAGAATGTGTGAATATTGGTGTTGCTCCCTTTCCAGGATAGATAATGTGAATATCTACTGCAGGCATGAACAATTAATATTAAGGGGTGGCCACAGCATGATGGAGCAATAAGAAACTTAAGATTTGATGTTAAGTTGAAGCATGGAGCCAAAGTAACTTGTGCCCCTTCCCCTTTTGGAGAATGGTGAGAATGTTATATTTATGTAATGTCCGAGTCAATTGATTTTTGTATACCTGTAGGTGGCATCATCTCTTTCTCTTACACCTTGTGATGTAGGTCAAGTCCGATGAGGTTACTCATCATGCACTACAGCCAGGAAGGAAGGCCCTGTGGTTAGTCGATGTGTGCTTGTTATCTTCACCATAGTGAGCTTGTGATATGTAGATCAATTTCGACGAGGTTACTCATCCCGCACAGGGTGAGTCAATGTGCGCTTGTCGTTGCGGATTCATGATCACGGTGAGTTGCGGATTCGTCACACGTGAGATCTCTCTATCCGCACATCGGACCACGCGTGAGATGGCGGCTTAAGATCTTCTCCAGTGGCGGCGGCGGTAGGGACCAGTTTAGGTTGTGGATGCAGCGCGATGGAGGACTCGCCGCGGGAGCGTAGACAGCTCCTCCCGCTGCTGCTGGACCTGCTGCTATGGCGGCGCGATGGAGGGCAGATCGCCGGCACATCCCTCCTCGCTGACCTAGGTGAGAACAATGCCCTTTTCCTTCCTTCTTCCTCCCCCTCCTCCCCCATTCAATCCTCTTTCCGAGTCATGTGAATTTAGTTGTTTCAGTTGTGTTTCCGTTCGTGTGGTTGATAGGCCATGGTTTGTTCAGCAACACCTTTCAGAGTTGCAACGGATATGTTTTACTCCTCATGGCCTTGGTTATACTGATCTACACAAAAAATAATTTCAGCATGTAATCTCTGTGTACATTTTTTCTCGCAAAGGTCATAGACGTGGTCCGCGTGAGCCAACCGAGATCTGATCCGCTGCATTCTCATTGGTCCAGATTGAATGGGAGTATATCATTTTCTCCATGATGACCAATTGGTGTTTTTGCTGCGTGTACTTCCACCATGTGTGCAGGTTGAGCTGCTACCTCCCCTCCCCATATTTGCGTTTCAATTTTATTTCCTCTAGGTTGTCTGGATTCTCGTGTGTTCAATTTTTTTAGCTTTATTTTCTTTTGCATGAGACCAGGTTTGAGAGGTGCATCGGGAGAGAATTTCTTCATTGGACTAGGTGATCATATTTTTCTGCAAGTATCTTATTCATGTGGTCTTAATAATGCCAATAACTTGATGAACATTTTTCTTGTGATTTGAAGATTTGGTTTGCAAGCATAGCATATATGCATGTGAGTGAGCAATTGAAATGTCACTTGAAAACAACTTTTGTTGATGGAAACTACTTCTGTCGTTACTTATGATGTAGAGAATGCCCATGTGGTGTGCTTATGGTGTGCTTACTGGTCCCATGGTACGGCGGTGTTGAGAAATATGTATACTTTGAAGGACTCTCCTCAGTCTTGTTAATTCATAGTGATGCCAATTACATTGATTGCAGGCTCAGTCAGGAGAGGAAATCCATTGAGTATGTTCGCACCAGAGTAAAAGGTAATATAATCAATCTTTGTTTTGGTATATTTCTTGCATTCTCAAGATTTTTTAAAATGCGAGGACTTTATAGTTCATTGTGTCTAGGCAATATCTTGCGTAGGTGCACATACGCATCCCTGTTCAATGTACCATGGACATGCTACCATGTTGCCCCAACTGATACCATTGAAGCTTTACCCAGAATGCAACATTATGTTTGTTAGGTTAATGAAACTCCACTCTATAGATTGGTTTTAGTGGGTTGCTTTGTTTTGATTAGGTGTTTTCTACACTACTATTTGTTCTTCTAACACAAACATGGTATATGCCAACTAATTGCAAACATGAGCTATATGTTCCAAATAATGATTTTTTTCCACGGATCCGACAAAAAAGGGAGAACACCGGGAAGAGTGTGTTGAGGGAAAGAGGAGGGCCGAGGAATCATCTAGCTTACTCGAAGCAAAGGTAGTTATCTTGAATAAGCTATGCATTTTCCTGCTTAATTATTTTTATTTTCTCTTATAAATCTGTTGAATGAATGTGGTCCAATTATTTAATCCTACAATTTTTAGGGTTGATTCCTTAAAAAGTGCAACGGCAGTGCCTTATGTTCAAGTATTCCTAGCTACATCGCTTCAGTTGGTCTATTTGTTCACTGAATGAGGTCTCTTCAGATTGAGGTAATAAGTACCATGTTTAGCAATTTCGGTTTGTCCCCGGTCATTTCAGACAATGTTTCCTAAATCAAAATATATACTGGCCTTGGAGTGTCCAGTGTAAAGACCATTGTGCTGCATGACCATTGTCACTGTGGATTTTTTTCCTGACTTTTGGTAAAATCTTTCATGAAACAAGTGTGCCTCATGCATTTTGTTCTTCTACAGTTTGGGGCCATGACTATTTTCTTTGCATTCGCTTAGTAGCCTCCATTAAATCCCTTTTCAATCGTGAGCTCCTTGGCGGCAGAGGCAGCCGACGTTGCTTGATGGCCCCATTCTATCCCCTTTCCGATGCATATGCAAATTCTATTGTGCATCGTCTTTAGTTAAAATCATGAGCTCTTCTGCTCAGCTTTATTCTGTTGCCCAATTTACATTACTGATTTCATTATGAAAGCATGCGAGAGGGAGGCTTGAGCATGAGCAAAGAAATTATTACTTACTAACTTAAAATATTCACTGCAAAAAATTGCACACGTGCCTTTTTTATCCTATTGGGAAATGGATTGGATAGTTTTTTTTTTGTGAAAGCAATATTTTTTCTTGTTGAGAGCCTCCATGCACGGGAATGATCAAATTTCAGTGCTTGTAGTTTAATTACCTGATTAGGTAGGTAAAAGCTTGATGGTTAATAAACAAACGTATTAGTAGCTAAAATTCTGTTTGAAGTTTTTTTATTTACTACTCGTGGTCCAGCTGTATGATGCCGCTTTAATTTGGATGGCCATTTTTTGTTTTGAATTTTCTGTTTGTAATGTATTGTTTCATTTTCCTCTATTATCGTGTGCCTGTTATCACATATATTAGATGTCTCTGTTAGTGCGTCTCTCCAGTAAAAGATTCAGATATGTTCTAGCAGAATATCTTTCCATATGGCATCTGCGCTTCTATGTAGCTTTGTCTTATTGAGGTTTAATTTTTTCAACACCAATGTATATTTTGTTTGATGCGTTGGTCTCGGAGAACCTAATGAATTTACTTAATATCAAAGGTATTTAGGATAGAAGAATAGTCTGTATATACACCTTCGTGCTTATTATTGAGTGGGTTTAAAATGCATTTACAATGCGTGCCTTTTCATGTATGTAGACACTACTGACATGGATATATGTACCTGATCTGTATTGTTTCCAAAGTTAGGTTGGCCCAATTTATTTGTTCATTTTCAATAAAAGTTCAGCTACTTATTTCTAAATTTTCCTTTTTATTTAGACTGCTAATGCTTTGCTCTAGCCTACCCTAACTTGTTTGGAAATAAAGCTTTTGTTGTTGTTGTTGTTAATGCTTCGCTCTGCTTGCTATGGAGATGTCTATGGTCTAGATACTTGTGTTTTTTTGCAGTTTCGTTGTCATGTTCTCTTTGGCACAGAGAGTACGCTGAAATCAAGCTCTCTATTTCTTTGGCTCTTCACGTGGAAAGCATGATGTCAATATAGTGATTATATTTTATGCTGATCTTTTATGTTCTCAATTTTATATCATGCAGATAATTCAGACATAATCACTGTCAGGAATCGATCAAGACGAGCATCGCAGCTTATCGAGATCAAGTGAAGCTGCGTTAGAGCGATGGTGCATGTCTCACCATGCACGGTCGCTCTCGGGAGCATGCGCCATCGACTCCTCTCAATGAGTACACGATTGGCGGATCGGCATCACTTCTCCCAACCGTGTTGTTGGTACAACAACTACAACTTAGTACTCCTTCTTTGAGGTCAAATTGCCTCCCTGTATAATGTTCTGAACTTTTTTTGAAATTATTGTTTTAGATGAGTAAAAAGGAAGATTACAATGTTCATGCAAATACATTTAAACTTACATTATACTCGTCAAAACCTTAAAATGTGTTGCTTCTAACACCGCCGTAACCAACATGTGTCGCCACTACAATCAGATAAAACTTATGGATTTAATTTCAGCCACCACATGCGCCGTATATTTAGGTTGCTCTGAATATTTTGTGAACTTTGGAGACCAGTCATTAAACAAGTATTATTATACTCTCTCCGTTCTTTGGAGACCATGTGACGGATGGGTTTTGCGACTAAACTCTTCTGCATTATTTATCTGATGTTGTCTATATCACAGCCGTTGTCACTTCTCCCATGTTTTTATTTGTTAGTCACTGCCGTTGTTATTTTATTTCCCTTGTTTCTGTAGCTTGCAAAGAAGGTCACCCATGGTGGTTTGCTCTGCTACTTAACGATGCCCTTGCTGGGTTGTTTTCTTCAGGTGTGATGGTGTTCTCTTATCAGGTAATTCACTTTATATTCTCCTACATTTCCATTATCGGTTGAAATACCATAATTGAGTATGAGACTCAGACACTCAGTGCGGTCTGGTCCTGCACACCTCTATTAGACTTCTGGTTTTGAGTTAGCTATTCTGGTGTTGTTACCAATATAGGTGCCCTGCGGTTAATTAAACACTTGGGTTTGATGTCTTTCATGTTGTCTGCTATTAACTAGGTCACTTACATGTAGTACATTTATTGCAAAAGTCCATGTATAGTTGATTTTGCATTTCTCTAATGGCCTGATGTTGATAAATGGAGCAGAGAATGGAAAGGAGTGGTGATGGCCTTGCGACAGTTGCCGCTTGATGTGTTTCCAATTCCTAAATCTGCAGTGTTGGGTGTTTTGATGGGTTAGCAAGCTAGGACTTTTGGATCTTTCTTCCCATCTGCTCTGATCTCTCTCATATACAGTCAAGGTGAGCATTTCCCAATCTTTTTTCCCATCTCTGATCTTTCTCATATAGTCTTAGCCATGTGTGCTGGTTCATTAGCCATATCGATGTTTTCTTTGTGCCTGCTTAGTGAAAACTCTATGCCGCTCATGTCTTGTGTATGCAGTTTGACAGCGTGAGCAAAATCTTTTAATACAATCTAAATATCCACTTCAAAATTAGTAAACCGAGCTGTATGGCTAAAACCTGAAAGAGTATGTGCGTAAAATGGGGTGTCCTGGAGCAGTATTTTAGATTTTTATAATATGTATGTTTAGTTGGAGTGGTATAGTTTCTTCATAGAAGCCTGAGCATGCTCTGGTTGCAGTGACTTGATGAAGGTAAGGGATTTTTGATGTAATTAGATCCAAAATGTATAAATAACATGAATAGAGAAACTGACCACTTACGGTCCTGTATTTGAGAATGTAAGATGCACCTCTTATTCCATTTATCCAAATTCTTTGGCTTGCGCATATTGTTAGAATAGATTAATCATAGTTACAAATACTCCAGAGAAAGGTGGCACAGATGCAACTTGGTTTTATCCGATTACTATTTCTTATAATTAACTTAGGCGTTTAATAGGCTTCTGATGGTAGCACACTAGCACTCAATTTGTTTGAGTGGCAGGTCATATTTTCCGGTCACGTTAATTGGGAAGCGAGATTTGCCGTTGTGTTTTTCATGCATGGTTGACAGAAAGATTGACACTCCATCTACTGAGGGCATTTAAAAACTCCATTTTGTTCGCAGCTAGAGTCATGGAATTTTAAAAATTTGATATTTTATTATCTACTTTTGTAGAAAGATTGACACTGCGTAGGCATTTGAAGTACAAGTCACCCATTTCATGTTTTGGGGATCCCAAAGATGAAAACTTGATCCTAGGAATCTCAAAAGAAGGCGAGTTCCTACGATAGAAATACATAAATAAATGTGATTTTTGGGGTGCTTACACATGTGATTTACTCCTAATTATACTTAAGAAAGGCAATGACGCAAGTCATACTGTAACACCATTACATCTTAGTACTGTAATTTTAAGAAATATATTTGCAAGCATGTTGTTGAAGCCCTGATGGATATATTATACATTAATGTATGACCTGGCATTCACATATATGCTCGTCTTTTTGGAATGGTCAATTGGTCATGACTGAAAAGGTTGCTCAGATTGTTGATGGATATTTCCCCCTTGCTTTTTTACTTGTAACCCTATTTTTGGTCAGTATAAATATATTGGAAGTTACAGTCTTAGTGGCATTGAATCTTGTGTGAACAAATAAGTCAGATGATTTCTCTGTTTGTGTAATTCCATTTTCTCATGGCTTCTCCCATTCAACAGGTTACTAGCATTGAATCTTTACATTGTTCGGCCAAATTGAGAAGTGAACTTCGACTAATAGCTTTCATGTATATGCGTATTTTTTATATGTACTTTTTTTGCCATCATTCCCTGTCTGTTAGAACATGTTATTCTGAGTAAACTTAGGAAAACTATATAGCTTCAGTCAGAACTTCACCACTTACCTTGGATTTCTGAATCTTTTCAGAGAACATGTTTTTGAAAAAACATGCATGCTTTTGTCATAGAATTAGTGAGCAATTTAGATAGATATGTCGATCCTGCTGTTACTAGCCTTTCTTGTCATGTTGTCGATTCTCTTGCAGATCTAGCTATGATGTTGCTGTCAAGGGCCCAAAGTAGTGAATCAGAGGTATGGTATGTGGCATCTAATATTTTATCCAGTGTTAACATGGTTTGTCACTGTTAGTTATGTCTTGATTGCGTGATATTCATATGTGCAGGGACAAGAGGGCGAGGATGCTGTTAACACAGAAAACAAAGAGAAATATCAATGTTCGGAGGAAGCTTCATCGCCACTGTCCCTCGCTTCGTGCCGTCTTCCACCGCCAGGGCAGATGTTTTAGTGCCTATACAAGAGTACCCAACTTATATATTGTTAACTGTGGAGAGACTGATATTGATATTATATTTATGAAGTAAATTCAATGCAATTTTTTGTCCTTCTGTACATTGAACACATCTTTCCTTTTCCTATAGAATATGTGAAATGACACATTAATGACATATTTTATCCAAGTCTATGAAATTTACCATGGTCATAATGAGTATGAGTAGTGGGCCATATTGTAATCCATGGACATACACATAGTAGTGTGAGACAATGCTGCCTAATTAACACAAGCAGTTATTTCACTAAGTCTAAAAACCTCAATAGCCATAATGTGATCACATGGCTTGAGTACTGTCTTGCTTTTGCCATTTGGGCTGGGGCGCAACCAGTCATCTATGGCATGCGTGTTCTATTTTCTCAGTAGTATATTTGATTGTAGTTCTTTTTATATTTGTTTGATAGGCTTAATATTGGAGGAACCGACGGTAATTATGTATAGCGATCTTGGTATGCAAGTATGAACAGGATGGCCTGCGTTGTTCTTTGATTCTTAGTGAGGATCCTGCTATATTCTTATTGAAGGAAATGTCACTACTTCAAGTGTACTTATTGTATGTGTTGATGGTATCCAAAAAAAATATGATATTTATACACATTTATTCCTCTTTGCTGTGAACAATTTGTTGGATGCAACAAATGTTGCTCCTGTGTTGTACATGTGTTATCTGTGTTTGAAAGTTTTTTATTTTCTTTTAAAAGGATTGCTTATACAAGCTTAAGGGCTCCCAAAGATATACTGAATTCTTCGAAAACTAAACAGACATGACTCGACTAACTTATGTTTTTATGTTCTTTAAAAAATATTTCCTATATGGACTTAAGGGTTTTCAAAGACCTCCTGAATTTTTGGACAACTAAACAAACATAAGCATCGTAAAACATATAGTTATAGTAATATCTTGCATTTGCCTGTGCGCCGGGGCGCACCGGGTCATCTAGTCCTAATTAATTTTGCTAGATCTGGAGGCTACTATACCAAAAGGAATAAATCTAATTTTAAGAACATTAGTGTACAAATCACGACAAGTAACTACCTTGATCACAGTAACAATTTAGATGCTTAAAACTAAAAAAAAGTATGTTTATTTGACGTATGTCCGAGCAAAATATGCTACTTTTCTGAAAGCTACCAAACCAGCACTTTGTGGAAGTCCCCATTAATGAAACTAATAAGTGCAAATTTGACAATATTTTACGGTCCATCCATACAAAGTAATTCACACAATTATGCAAGAGAATCAAAGATAGAGCAAAAACTTGAACATGTAATAGGGCCTTCAGACAGAGGTTAGGTAGGGTAGCAGACCTTGGTGTCGAGCATGACATCGCATGGTGTCGAACAAATCCTGGTATAGCTCGTGCCATCTTTAGTAGGTCAAATCGGCCATCTGCTTTCAGTTTACAGTTTTGTGTAAGCATCATTAGAATTTTATTTCTTCCGTGCTCATCTGGAATGCCAAGATATATACCTCGATCAAACCTCTCTAGAATATTATGTAGTGGCGGCTAGTAAAAAAAAGATGAACAAGTCGAGGTAATTGTAAGCGTTTCATATCTAGATGATAACCGTGGAACCAAAAAATCTGAATGCTCGGATGAAAGATATTGTCATAGATTTTATCATTTGAAGGTTGAGTAAATATCTACGAATAACAGAATGAGACGGCTAAGCTAAGTGCATGAATCTCATGTGTAGGTCATCATGAAGGGATCAAGAAACTGAGCGTGCAGGAGGTACCAGTTGGTCAACAAAAATGAACCCCAATTCATACACATTCTGTTCTTAGTCATTGTTCTCCCAGATCTGCGAAACACACACAAGAACATTCCGTTGAGATCAAGGTGAGATATCTTTTACCGGAGTAGCGTGCATTACTTCTTTCTCAAGTTTCCTGCAAGATAATTATAGAGATCAGGTGTGAACTGGTTTGAGTAAATGAATCACCACAAGAATGATTAATCCAAACCAATGCGTAGGTTTATCTTTACTGCCCGCGCATGATGTGAGCTTGATCAAGAATCAAGATCGTAGCATCACCACCATCATGATAGAGCCATCATGACCAAGAAAATGAAACAAAAGCTCGTGTGGATAGTTCGGATCATTTTTTTACCAAAAATTAAGGCAAATCCATAGTGCAATTGGAAAAGGCAATAAGAATATAAATTTTGAACATCTGGGAGAAATTTGCTAGCCTTTGAACTTTAAATCAAACATACTATTGAGCATATTAAATTTAAATTTGCTAATAGATGGTAGGAGATAGTTGACAAATAAACGTAGGAAAGAAAGTTCAATGAACAGATTAAAAGCCTTCCTCTTTACATATTTTTGCAAAAATTGATACGGTCTCAAATTATGCTATAACTTCAATTAAGCATTCAATGCACCAGCAGGGAACTTTTCAATTAGCAGTAGAAACTAAAGATGCACTCACAAACATCTATGATAGCTGCGACACAACAGAAATACCGGTCGCATATCAAAGAGGCATATCATATCTGGTTTTCACTGCATTGGTAGTGTAGTCCAAATTTAAATACAAACTGAAAGCGACAAATAAAAATTATTATTTCTTCTCTTTATTTCTCTCCATAAAATGAGAAAGATAAAAAAGGAAACGCTAAAGGTATAGTGAAACCTGGACATACACTATAAGGTAAATTTTAAAAGCATGCGTCTAGTCCTTGTAAGAGACAAAATAAAATGCAAATTTAATTGTAGGAATTGAAGACATTTGTATGGAAGAGCAGCCACACCAGCATTTTTGCTCCAGCCTTCTTTCATGGTCATGTTTTTTGCAAATAAACTATAACGTACATTAAAAACAGCTAGCTTTAATTGCAAGAATCAATGAAGTACACTTTAATAAGCCATGATCTGTTCCAAATATTAGATGGAGCGAACTGCTTCAAAATAAATTATAGTATGTCAAAGAAATCCTACAGTTCTATTTCCCAGCCCTTTGATTTAGGACTATTGCATGTGAGTGAATACCAAGACTTGTGAGGTCCATAACCAACGACACTAACCATAGATATATGTGAACGGCCTCCGCTGACATAAACAAGCGCCCAGAAACTCCTTTAGAAGACTATAGTTGCAAATTGGGTTCTCAACCTCCATCAATGCACGACACAGAACAAACAAGTAAATAAAGAAGGGAATACAATCCCATAATTAAAATAATACAGTGCTTATGAAAATAATAGATAAGCATCCCAATGTGGGTACCATAATAGTTGTTCAGTAAAAGACAAGATACCGGGTGGAACAGGAGTAGGTTAGAGCCTCGTCATCCACATCGCATCTGACATCATCTTTGCATTCAAAGAAGCTACTGCTCTTCCCTACATAGTTATGAAATAAATCCAGCTGTTCCATCCAGACCATTAGACCCAATATCATACTTTCCTACCACTCCTCAGACCTGAAAGCACCAAACATACTTCATATTATTTGAATAGAAACACCCAATTTTTATATACAAAGCTCAAGAAAACCGAGCATACCAACCTGTAGCATAGAAGATAGACCAAAACGTGCACCTTTTTTTCTAGAAATCTTAATGAATCATGGGAAGGCACTTGCTCACTTCCTGCTAGATGGATTCATGCTTAATCACTAGGTAATGAATTACCTTGCTCTTCTCGGCTGTGAGGTAGGTGCTAACTCCCGGCAACAACCTACACATAGAGCGGAGTAGATTACCATCAACCGAGAGAGCAGATGCAGAGGAGGTTGTCTGCCTTTGCAGGACCAGCGTCGAGGCAAGCAGTATTACAATAAATAGGTCTGCATAAAGCTATGAACTAATCTAACTGGATCCCACGCTGCAAACGAAGTACATGCAAAAAGTTATAAATGCTTTCAAACCTAAAAGTATGATATAACTGCAGTTTGTATTTCTCAAAGCATATGATTTGATGATATCCCAATATGGATTGCAAATTGCTAAGAAAAACGAATGCCCGACTTAAACTGTCAGATGCACCCACACAAACACATAACGGGAAGCAGAACGTTTACCTTGATGCAAAAGTGAACTTAATCAATAAAACGATACAGACAAACAATACGCCTGGAATATATTAGCAGAAATGACATCTAGATAAACTCTAGATGGAAATGACAGTAATCAGCTCGGGAAAATGTTGAAATTGAGTACAGACCATGATAAAGACTAAATGATGTTTTGGAACAAACCAATGTTATAATGGTTAACCAATGGCCCAAATAAGTTTCGAAGTCAATACTGGACACAGAAATGCGTTGCAGCTACCTAGATATCATATCTTCCTTTTGAACAAACCACCAACAACACAAAATAAAAGTCAGGCTTCTCCTTTTTTAACCTGCTCAATAAACATATATCAGTATAAACAGAGCATCAAGACAATAAAAACTGGTATACCCGTGAGAGGCCCCTTGACCATGGCGGCGAGGTCAGATGCTCATCCGGGTGAGAGCTCAACTACGGCGGCATCCTACACTTCTCCTATTGAGCACCTAGGTGGAATGGCACCAGTAAGTAAATAGCTATTGGACACAGTTGTCCAGCAACATAATCCATGTTGCCCATTGGACACAGTTGCCCAGCAACATCCTACATATCTTCATAGAAGGAAAATCCTACTTGGTCAGCAGACTGTCCTCATATCCATTGCATATAAAAAAGAATCACCAACACATATGAGCTCTAAATAAGAAGATAGAAGCAGTAGGCATGGAGACGCTCAGGCCTATTAGTGGCAATCTGTACAGAAGAGCAAAAAAGAAACCAAATTAAACATTGAAAGAGTAGACATTGCTAAAGCAGCAAGATAAGGGGGAAATTAGAACAAATTGGTCAGCAAACCTTAAAAGCTTGCAGAAACACCAACACATGGTTAGATTCAGTCATATATTCACCTCTGATTTCTCAACTTATTTAAAACGTACCTGTATAAGATCAAAACTAAACTGGTGGATGAGACACATCGCATGGTGTATTCAGTTTGGCCACGAAAAAATACAAGTGTCATGGCTCCACACAGTGGCTAATAAAATCTGATATGTGACGTTTGTAACTCCGATTACACTTACAGAATTCAGCCATGTACCTGATGCTCAGCGTTGAATGTGCCTGATGCTCCACACAGAGAACTTTCGGATCATACTTGACCTTTTAGCATTGTCTGCTACTAATACTAAATTTTGAAATACACAGTTATAGAATGTACAATCATAATTGCTATAGGTCTGCAGCTGCAATTTTTCTAAAAAAACTCAATGCTGGGGAGGAAAGTTACCTTGGCGATGAACTCAAGTTGCTGTCATGTGGCATTGCAATAGCCCGCGGCCTCCGTGTGCTTCCATCCATCAACTGGTAAACAATCAGAGAACCAAGAATACATCAAGGGAAAACATCAGAAATATAAAGAGAAACAAAGCAAAAAAGAGAACATACCTGTGTTTTATCAAATAGCAGTGGGCATTGAACTCATTCCTCTGACCTTGGTCGAGTTTCAACAAATAAAGAAGTTGATGAGATTTTTTGGGAAATAACCATCAACAGTTATAATAATATAATTTAGCTTTTCGGAATAAACTTCTTGTAATTGTTTTATCAAAATAGAATGAACAAAAAACTTAATAGAACAAACTCATCTCCCTTTCTACCGCCGGTAGTCTCACCCATGATTATTAAAGTGGTGCATCTTATCTAGATGTACTCAAAACACAAAGTGTACATCGAGATGGCTTTGTCACAAGCACAACCCAATTTTGAAATGCTAAATCATCTTGGGGAAAATAATTCCTTGCAAGTATAGGCTTTTTTATTTAGCACATATCACTGGATACATCTTTGCTAACATATATACGACTGTGCATCAAAATTATGATGAATAGCATGCATAGAAAGATATGGAGAAAAGAAAATTAAAGTGAAGCCCTGTACCTATATTTCATCAAATAGGAGTGTCCATCAAAATCATCCTCCAGTTCATGGTTGACTCCCTTCTACAAATCCCCTTTTTAGGACTTCTCTTCATACTCAGATCATGTCCTCAGATCCATGTCGAAACTGAAAATATTAGCAGTAAGCCAGGCAAAATATCAAACATCTTTTCATTCCAAGATCAATCACCACAGAGACCCCCAGACAATTTTTTTTTGGAGATCTGTGTGAATCATCATCGAAATCAAACACCTTGTACCTCAACAATGGAGGCAACAGTGAGATGTAAAGGGGGAAACAGAGAAGGACGTGCCTTGAGGTGGATTCCCAGGATCTGCTCGTGGAGGGCCCTGAGGACATGCGAGGTAGGAGGCGGAAGCTGACCTTGCGTGTGCAACCAGCCCAGCTCCGCCATCGCGCTGAGCCTCCGCCGGCGACCGTGCCGACGCTGCTCCTTCGTGCCTGCGCCTCCTTCATCGCCAGCTCGCCCCGCGCATGCCCTTGCGTGCGCGCGTCGTGCGTGCCCGCTTGTTACCGACGAGGAGGAGGCGTCGCGCTGCAGGCTGCGCTCCATCGGAGCTGAGGAAGAGAGAGGGGCGGGAGCTGGCGGCGGGCGGGTGGGGATTGGCCTAGGGTTTGAGGGATGACGAGAGGAATGTGAGTGGGGATTGGGGGATAGGAACGTGAGTGGAGATTGGGGAGAGGAACATGAGTGGGGATTGGGTGGGTGGCGGACCCTACACTCACAACCACGTTTAACCAACCAGAAACCCACCCCAAACGACTGACGAGTGGACCGGCCGAGCTGCGGGTCCCAAACGCAGAAGAAAGCGAGTAGAAATTGGCTGTTGCATGGCTTCAGCTAGGGAGGACAACGAATTGGAGGCTAGAATGAATGGATGAGATCCACCAAGTGACTCCAGCTGGCAAGATCTGACGGTCAAGAATCGCAAATCGCTGTGAGATCCCCATGGGGGTGCAGCAAATATACCTTTAGATTGTTGTAGCATGACTTGTCTCAAATAGATGAGAGTGTTTAATGTGCCATGAAAGAATCATGTCACTACAAGAAAAGTTCTGATACTCAACGTCAAATTTTCGTCAGGTATGGCCCCTTTTCATCGCATATGGGTCTAAGCCGACGATATGGGTTCTGTGGTCCAAACTTCGTCAGGAAAAGACATACCACGGATTCTTCGGTGTGTCGCGTTTGGGCGACCTTTGGCCACGGAAAAATCGGACCGTTGCAGAAGAGTTTTCGGGAGGCCGTTGACTGCTGACGTCATGCAAACTCACACGTGGCAGATGTTGTTAAGTGTTAGTTAACGTCGTTAAACGACTGAAACCCTGTGTAGATGGTAGGCCCACACAAGTCCAACCACGCCTTAAGTGGGCCGGCCCATTTAGTTTACGGGCTGGGCCAGCTGACTTAGTTTGACCGGTGAACTATATAACTGGGCTAGTCTATTAGGTACGTGGGCCGGGCCGAATGCCTTCATTTGACCGGTCAACAGGATGCCTGTGCCAGCCCACTGAACAAGTAGGCAGGGCCGAATGTCTTCATTTGACCGGTCAACACGATAAATGGGTCGGCCCAATAGTCATGTGGGCCAGGCCTAATGTCTTTGTTTGACTAGTCAACAGGCAAACGGGTGATACGTCCCAAACGTATCTATAATTTCTTATGTTCCATGCTAATTTTATGATGATACTCACATGTTTTATACACACTTTATGTCATTATTATGCATTTTCCGGCACTAACCTATTGACGAGATGCCGAAGAGCCAGTTGCTGTTTTCTGCTGTTTTTGGTTTCAGAAATCCTACAAAGGAAATATTCTCGGAATTAGACGAAATCAACGTCCAGGGTTTTATTTTTCCACAAAGCTTCCAGAAGACCGGAGGGGATACGAAGTGGGGCGACGAGGCGCCCAGACCACAGGGCCGCGCAGCCAAGGGTGGGCCCACGCCACCCTATGGTGTGGGGCCCTCGTGCCTCCACCGACGCTGCCCTTCCGCCTACTTAAAGCCTTCGTCGCGAAAACCCCAGTACCGAGAGCCACGATACGGAAAACCTTCCAGAGACGCCACCGCCGCCAATCCCATCTCGGGGGATTCAGGAGATCGCCTCCGGCACCCTGCCGGAGAGGGGAATCATCTCCCGGAGGACTCTTCATCACCATGATCGCCTCCGGATTGATGTGTAAGTAGTTCACCCCTAGACTATGGATCCATAGCAGTAGCTAGATGGTTGTCTTCTCCTCATTGTGCTATCATGTTAGATCTTGTGAGCTGCCTATCATGATCAAGATCATCTATTTGTAATGCTACATGTTGTGTTTGTTGGGATCCGATGAATATGGAATACTATGTCAAGTTGATTATCAATCTATCATATATGTGTTGTTTATGTTCTTGCATGCTCTCCGTTGCTAGTAGAGGCTCTGGCCAAGTTGATACTTGTGACTCCAAGAGGGAGTATTTATGCTTGATAGTGGGTTCATGCCTCCATTGAATGCTGGGATAGTGACAGAAAGTTCTAAGGTTGTGGATGTCTTGTTGCCACTATGGATAAAACATCAATGCTTTGTCTAAGGATATTTGTGTTGATTACATTACGCACCATACTTAATGCAATTGTCCGTTGTTTGCAACTTAATACTGGAAAGGGTTCGGATGATAACCTCGAAGGTGGACTTTTTAGGCATAGATGCATGCTGGATAGCGGTCTATGTACTTTGTCGTAATGCCCTGATTAAATCTCATAGTAGTCATCGTGATATTTGTATGTGCATTGTTATGCCTTCTTTATTTGTCAATTGCCCAACAGTAATTTGTTCACCCAACATGCCATTTATCTTATGGGAGAGACACCACTAGTGAACTGTGGATCCCGGTCCATTCTTTACATCTGAAATAAAATCTACTGCAAACTCGTTCTTTCATCGTTCTTCGCAAACAAACATCATCTTCCACACTATACATCTAATCCTTTGTTTATAGCAAGCCGGTGAGATTGACAACCTCACTGTTACGTTGGGGCAAAGTACTTTGATTGTGTTGTGCAGGTTCCACGTTGGCGCCGGAATCCCTAGTGTTGCGCCGCACTACACTCCGTCACCAACGACCTTCACGTGATCCTTGACTCCTACTGGTTCGATAACCTTGGTTTCTTACTGAGGGAAAACTTGCTGCTGTACGCATCACACCTTCCTCTTGGGGTTCCCAACGGACGTGTGCTTCACGCGTATCAAGCTCTTTTTCTGGCGCCGTTGCCGGGGAGATCAAGACACGCTGCAAGGGGAGTCTCCCACATCCAATCTCTTTACTTTGTTTTTGTCTTGCTTTACTTTACTTTATTTACTGCTTTGTTTGCTCTCTATATCAAAAATACAAAAAAATTAGTTGCTAGATTTACTTTACTTACTGTCTTGTTTGCGTTCTCTATATTAAAAACACAAAAAAATTAGTTACTTGCATTTACTTTATTTACCTTTTGTTTATTTCATCATGTTTCCTCCTAAGTTCACTCTGAAAGACATACCGGTAGGACGAGGGTCTATCATTGGAAGAGATAATATAGAAGCATTTTTCACCCATGTTAGTATGGATGAAGATTTTGAAGATACACCCTTGGTAAAAATTGCTCCTACTTATGAGAGTGCTACTGCCTGTCTAATACACATGTTGGAAACTAGATTTGTTAATCTCAATCCTATAATTCAACATATGTTTCTTACACTCTCTGATATGGAAAGGGGAGAAAAGAGAAATTTTGTTTTAAAATTCCTTCTTAGAGAATTTGAAGATAGAGCTAAAGAAGCTAGAAAAGTTTTTATTAAGCATAAGAGGCTTGGTTTGTTCACTGATTTTGCAAAAACACTTGAAAAGATGGACATGGATAGAATAAAGTACACTAATAATGTCAATGATGGAGGGGAGATTAAAGCACCGATACCTAGTAAGCTCCTAGGAATGCATGAAGCTCTAGAGACTAACTATGGTTGGCTTGTTCCCGAAAATTTGTTTGATGAGAATAGCAAGCCTAAGAATAATGAAAAAGGGGCCTCTGAAAGTTACATAGATAAGATACAATGCATAGTTGAGAAAACTCCAAACCCCTCTGTTGATGCTTCATCTCTTGATAATACTTGATTCACACTTTCTGCGCCTAGCTGAAAGGCGTTAAAGAAAAGCGCTTATGGGAGACAACCCATTATTTTACTTCTGCACCTTTGTTTCATATTTGAGTCTTGGAAGTTGTTAATACTATAGCAACCTCTCCTTATCTTTATTTTATTGCATTGTTGTGCCAAGTAAAGTCTTTGATAGTAAAGTCAATACTAGATTTGGATTACTACGCAGAAACAGATTTCTTACTGTCACGAAATTGAGCAGCCCCTTCTGTAGGAAATTTAGAAAAATCTGCCAATTTACGTGTGTGATCCTCAGATATGTACGCAACTTTCATTCAATTTGAGCATTTTCATCTGAGCAAGTTAAGTGCCCCAGAAAAATTCGTCTTTACGGACTGTTCTGTTTTGACAGATTCTGCCTTTTATTTCACATTGCCTGTTTTGCTATGTTTGATGGATTTCTTTGTTCCATTAACTTTCAGTAGCTTTGTGCAATGTCCAGAAGTGTTAAGAATTATTATGTCACCTCTGAATATATGAATTTTCGATTATGCACTAACCCTCTAATGAGTTGTTTTGAGTTTGGTGTGGAGGAAGTTTTCAAGGGTCAAGAGAGGAGGATGATACAATATGATCAACAAGAGTGAAACGTCTAAGCTTGGGGATGCCCCCGTGGTTCATCCCTGCATATTTTAAGAAGACTCAAGCATCTAAGCTTGGGGATGCCCAAGGCATCCCTTCTTCATCGACAACTTATCAGGTCACCTCTAGTGAAACTATATTTTTATTCCGTCACATCTTATGTGCTTTACTTGGAGCGTCTGTTTGTTTTTGTTTTTATTTTTGTTAGAATAAAATCGGATTCTAGCATTCCTTGTTTGGGAGAGAGACACGCTCCTCTGTTTCGTATGAACACATATGTTCTTAGCTTTACATTTAATGTTCATGGCGAAGGTTGAAACTGCTTCGTTCATTGTTATATGGTTGGAAACAGAAAATGCTGCATGTGGTAAATGGTATAATGTCTTGAATAATTTGATACTTGGAAATTGTTGTGCTCATATAGATCATGTTTAAGCTCTTGCATCATGTACTTCGCACCTATTAATGAAGAACTACATAGAGCTTGTTAAAATTTGGTTTGCATGATTGGTTTCTCTAGAGTCTAGATATTTTCTAGTTAAGGTGTTTGAACAATAAGGAGACAACATAGAGTCTTATAATGCTTGCAATATGTTCTTATGTAAGTTTTGCCGTACCATTTTATACTTGAGTTTGCTTCAAACAACCTTGCTAGCCTAGCCTTGTACTGAGAGGGAATACTTCTCGTGCATCCAAATCCTTGAGCCAAAAACTATGCCATTTGTGTCCACCATACCTACCTACTACATGGTATTTCTCTGCCATTCCAAAGTAAATTACTTGAGTGCTACCTTTAAAATTCTATTCTTTGTCTTTGCAATATATAGCTCATGGGAAAAATAGCCTTAAAAACTATTATGGTGAAGAATATGTAGCTATGTATCTTATTTCTTATAAGTTGCTTGTTGAGCGGTAACCATGTTTCTGGGGACGCCATCAACTATTACACCTTTGTTGAATATCATGTGAGTTGCTATGCATGTTCGTCTTGTTTGAAGTAAGGGCGATTTTCATGATCAAATGGTTTGAGTATGCATATTGTTAGAGAAGAACATTGGGCCGCTAACTAAAGCCATGAATCATGGTGGAAGTTTCAGTTTGGACATAATCCTCAATCTCTTATGAGAATATTATCTGTTGTTGAATGCTTATGTATTAAAGAGGAGTTCATTATCTGTTGTCTATGTTGTCCCGGTATGGATGTCTAAGTTGAGAATAATCAAAAATGAGAAATCAAATGCGATCTTTCTCCTTAGACCTTTGTACAGGCGGCATAGAGGTACCCCTTTGTAACACTTGGTTGAAAGATATGTTATGCAATGATAATCCGTGTTAATTCAAGCTAATTAGGACAAGGTGCGGGCACTATTGGTATACTATGCATGAGGCTTGCAACTTATAGGATGTCTTATACATAACACATATGATTTATTACTACCGTTGACAAAATTGTTTCTATGTTTTCAAAATGAAAAGCTCTAGCACAAAAATAGTAATCCATGCTTCCCTCTGCGAAGGGCCTATCTTTTACTTTATTGTTGAGTCGGTTTACCTACTTCTTTCTATCTTAGAAGCAAACACTTGTGTGAACTGTGTGCATTGATTCTTACATGTTTACCTATTGCACTTGTTATATTACTTTGTGTTGACAATTATCCATGAGATATACATGTTGAAGTTGAAAGCAACTGCTGAAACTTATATCTTCCTTGGTGGTGCTTCAAAGCTTTCTACTAAGAATTTATTGCTTTATGAGTTAACTCTTATGCAAGTCTTATTGATGCTTGTCTTGAAAGTATTATTCATGAAAAGTCTTTGCTATATGATTCAGTTGTTTATTCATTGTCTTCACCATTACTTCGAATCGCTGCATTCATCTCATATGCTTTACAATAGTATTGATCAAGATTATGATAGCATGTCACTTCAGAAATTATCCTTGTTATCGTTTACCTACTCGAGGGCGAGTAGGAACTAAGCTTGGGGATGCTTGATATGTCCCAAACGTATCTATAATTTCTTATGTTCCATGCTAATTTTATGATGATACTCACATGTTTTATACACACTTTATGTCATTATTATGCATTTTCCGGCACTAACCTATTGACGAGATGCCGAAGAGCCGGTTGCTGTTTTCTGCTGTTTTTGGTTTCAGAAATCCTACAAAGGAAATATTCTCGGAATTGGACGAAATGAACGCCCAGGGTCTTATTTTTCCACGAAGCTTCCAGAAGACCGGAGGGGATACGAAGTGGGGCGACGAGGCGCCCAGACCACAGGGTCGCGCGACCAAGGGTGGGCCCGTGCCGCCCCATGGTGTGGGGCCCTCGTGCCTCCACCGACGCTGCCCTTCCGCCTACTTAAAGCCTTCGTCGCGAAAACCCCAGTACCGAGAGCCACGATACGGAAAACCTTCCAGAGACGCCGCTGTCGCCAATCCCATCTCGGGGATTCAGGAGATCGCCTCCGGCACCCTGCCGGAGAGGGGAATCATCTCCCGGAGGACTCTTCATCACCATGATCGCCTCCGGATTGATGTGTGAGTAGTTCACCCCTGGACTATGGGTCCATAGCAGTAGCTAGATGGTTGTCTTCTCCTCATTGTGCTATCATGTTAGATCTTGTGAGCTGCCTATCATGATCAATATCATCTATTTGTAATGCTACATGTTGTGTTTGTTGGGATCCGATGAATATGGACTACTATGTCAAGTTGATTATCAATCTATCATATATGTGTTGTTTATGTTCTTGCATGCTCTCTGTTGCTAGTAGAGGCTCTGGCCAAGTTGATACTTGTGACTCCAAGAGGGAGTACTTATGCTCGATAGTGGGTTCATGCCTCCATTGAATGCGGGATAGTGACAGAAAGTTCTAAGGTTGTGGATGTGCTGTTGCCACTATGGATAAAACATCAATGCTTTGTCTAAGGATATTTGTGTTGATTACATTACGCACCATACTTAATGCAATTGTCTGTTGTTTGCAACTTAATACTGGAAGGGGTTCGGATGATAACCTCGAAGGTGGACTTTTTAGGCATAGATGCATGCTTGGATAGCGGTCTATGTACTTTGTCGTAATGCCCCGATTAAATCTCATAGTAGTCATCGTGATATATGTATGTGCATTGTTATGCCTTCTTTATTTGTCAATTGCCCAACTGTAATTTGTTCACCCAACATGCCATTTATCTTATGGGAGAGACACCACTAGTGAACTGTGGACCCCGGTCCATTCTTTACATCTGAAATACAATCTACTGCAAACTCTGTTCTTTATAGTTCTTCGCAAACAAACATCATCTTCCACACTATATATCTAATCCTTTGTTTACAGCAAGCCGGTGAGATTGACAACCTCACTGTTACGTTGGGGCAAAGTACTTTGATTGTGTTGTGCAGGTTCCACGTTGGCGCCGGAATCCCTGGTGTTGCGCCGCACTACACTCCGTCACCAACGACCTTCACGTGATCCTTGACTCCTACTGGTTCGATAACCTTGGTTTCTTACTGAGGGAAAACTTGCTGCTGTACGCATCACACCTTCCTCTTGGGGTTCCCAATGGACGTGTGCTTCACGCGTATCAACGGGCCGTCTCAATAAGCATGTGGGCCGGGCCAAATGTTTTTGTTTGACCAGTCAACAGACAAACGAGGCGGTCCAATAAGCATGTGGGGCCCACTTTCCTGTTATCGGGCTGGCCTAGTTAGTAAGTGGGGTCCACCTTAAACCAACTGGCTAGCCCAATAAGCCAGTGGGCCGGCCCAAAATAAAAGTGGGGCCCACTTTCCTGTTATTGGGACGACCCAGTTAGTAAGTGGGGTCCACCTTAAAGAAAATGGGCTGGCCCAATAAGCACGTGGGCTGATGACCCATAAGTATAGGGGATCACAACAATCTTCGAGGGAAGTAAAACCCAAATTTATTGATTCAACACAAGGGGAGCCAAAGAATATTTATAAGCTTTAACAGATAAGTTGTCAATTCACCTACACCTAAAAATAGACTTGCTCACAACAGTTTATCAGTAGTAACAGTTTTATGGCGGTGGGAGTAGTGAAGTAACAATAGTAGCAAAATAAAAACAGCAGTAGCGATGATTGCGGTAGACAACAGGATTAAAATATTGTAGGCATAAGGATGGATGAACGGGCGTTGCATGAATGAGAGAGTCCATGTAATAGCAAGACATAGGCATTACAAATGATAATGATAAAAGCATCATAGCATAATATATTCATAGGCGTGTGTTCCTATTTAGTCGTGCGTGCTCGCAATGAGAAACTTGCACGACATCTTTTGTCCTACCAGCCCGTTGCAGCGGGGCCTCTATGGAAACTACTGGTAATTAAGGTACTCCTTTTAATAGAGTACCAGAGCAAATCATTAACACTCCGTGAACACACGTGATCCTCACATCATAGCCATCCCCTCCGGTTATCCCAATTCTTGGTCACTTTGGGGCCTCGTGTTCCGGACAACAATATGTGTATACAATTTGCAGATATGATCAAAAACAATAATTATACTCATGAATCAATAACATGTTCAGATCTAAGATCATGGCACTCGTGCCCAAAGTGACAAGCATTAAGTATATCAAGTTGCAACAATGTCAAAAAATACTAACAACGGATACTAGGCACTATGTCTATAACAATCTTATAGCTATTAAATGACCAATCTCATCCAATCCCTACCATCCCCTACAGCCTAGAGCAGGGAATTACTCACACATGGTGGGGGAAGATGGAGAGGCGTCGGTGATGGCGATGGCGATGATCTCCTCCAAATCCCCGTCCCGGTAGGGTGCCAGAACGGAACTTCTAGTCCCCGGATTGGGGTTTCTGGTGGCGGCGGAGCAGCGGAACTCTTTTTGGAAAAACGTTGAACCGCCCTCGGTTTTCAGGTCCAGGGGCTTCTTATAGCGCGAAGGAGAGGTCGAGGGGGTGGCCGAGGCGGCCACACTACCCCTAGGCGTGGCCAAGCCTGGCCCGCGCCTAGGGCAGGTGTGGGGCCCTCGTGCCCCTCCTCCGTCTTGTCTTCTGGCTCCGGGAGTCTTCAGGTGAAATATTGGTTTTTCTATATTTTCCGGGAATTTTCCCGAAAGTTGGATTTATGCACAAAAACAAGACACCAGAGCAATTCTGCTGAAAACAGTGTTAGTCCGTGTTAGTTTTATTGAAAACACACAAGAAAGAGGGAAAACGACAGCAAAAGTGTTCGGGAAAGTAGATACGTTTTGGATGTATCAACTCCCCCCAAGCTTAGCTTATTGCTTGTGCTCAAGCGATTCAGTGACAACTGAGTGCGATAAAAGAAACTTTCACGAACCTATTTTCTTCATATGGTGTATATATTCTCAGTACATGATCAAATGCTCAGGCAATTCATAATAAGAAGCATGCAACTAAGAATACTCAATAGTTATGCAAGTCATGAAAGGATACCAACACAATAATAAGCGACATGGAACATAAGTATTTGCAGGATTGCAATACTCACAATATGATATGATAAAGTGGTATCTCGCTTGCCCTATTTGTGGAGCAAAACATAAATGTCGGGGCACCTCTGAAGTTCAAGAGAAGACTAGAAGTAAAAATGTCGAAAGAATCAAGCATCACAGTTATACCACAATTCATCTTATTCCGGGACAAGCATATTAAACTAAGAATGACAACTATGCTCTCAATAAAATGCTCGGAGAATGGATGGTGACTCAACATAAAAGTATAAAGATTGGCCCTACGTAGAGGGAAGTAAGATTGCTCATGTGCTAGAGCTTTTCATTTTGAATGCAATAAGAGTGTTGAAAATATGTATTTTGAGAGATGCAACTCATGTCATCGGTAGTGATAATTAATATGGCTCATGCATAACACTTTCTATAAGTTGCTCGCCTCATGCATAATATACTAATAGTGCTCACACCTTGTCCTAATTAGTTTGGATTTCCATGGATTTTCATCGCATACATATGTTTCAACCAAGTGTCACAAAGGGGTACCTCCTTCACTACAAGAAAAGTTGCCATAGCCGACGAAGTTGAAGTTGTGCCGTGGTTGCTGCTGCACCATAGCCGACGATTTTTGGTCTCTCCGTGGTGCATGTCAAAACTTTTTTTTCTCGTTTTTGAGGCCACCTAGCTCGATGAAAACGTCCAAAACATCGCATATGGTGGCCCGGGACGTGGTGCATCACGAATTCTCGGATTCGCAGGCCGAGTCAACGCAAATCCGCACCGCTCAGGGATGTAGGGCCCAGATGGCAGCCTCTCTAGCATTGTTTTTCTCTCGATCGCGCCATCTCGTTCAACGCTCTCCGATCGAGCCGTTTACGATGCAGGATCATGGGTCCCGCATGTCATCCTCTATGAACGAAAATTCTTTCTTTTCTTGGATTTTTTTGACCCCCTGATTTCTGGCTGCTTCCTTATTCTTTTGATCCTATGCCGCCTTGGAAACGTTGTGACTGCTGCTACTAAATGGGACCCGCATGTCATCCTCTATGTGAAATCAAGTTTCTTTTGATGTAGCCCCGCCTATCGTCGACACTACACCATGGCCAAGGAGTCCCCCAAGTGGACCAACAAGCGCAACCCCGCCTATCATCGACGCTACACCATGGCCAAGGAGTCCCCCAAGTGGACCAACAACACAAACCCCCGCCATATATGTCAAGGTGAACTCCTTCCTCTCGACACTCGACCTCGTCAATACCTTGGATGGAATGCTACCTCATGTCGGTGTGTTACATGTCATTAGGTACAAGAGTCATCGAGGAACCGGAGAGAAGGAACTCCCATGGTGCAAGGAAGAGAGAAGAAGAAGAAGGAAAGAAGAGAAGAAGGAAGAGGAAGAAGAGGCGGGAGGAAGAGGCCCAGCCGGTCCAGAGGCCGGCCAACCGGGCCCCAGGCCGGACAGGCCGGTCCCAGGGTCGGTCAGACCGGGCCCCCGACCGGATCCACAACCGGCGTCGTACCGGCGCCAAACCAGGAAACTTTTGCGAACTTCCCGGTTGGCGGCCGGTTGACCGGCCCCTGCACCAGGCTGCCCGGTCTACAGCCCGGTTGACCGGATTTCACGGGACAAACTCGACCGGAAACGGCCCGAGTCGACCAACCGCGTACCTTTTCGACCCAAGTCGCCTTGTACCTCTATATAAGCACCTAGGTCATCCCCTTTACCCCTTAGACAAGATTTAGGCTTAGACATGGATATGAGCTTTGTCTCCCTAGGGTTTCATCCCCTTTGTATCAAGGCTACCCTTGTTGGATGTATGGATTTGGTGTGTGAGATTCTAGTGCTCCCCACTCTCTCTCCCACTCCTTGATTCATCTCCCTCACCGATCTCTCACCTCGGAATTCTACCGCGCGTCTCTTCCGGGTTGATTCTATTGGCGTGGTCCATCGAGCCACGGGGTAAGTATCGATTGTATCGGGTTGGTGTGCGTGCGTGAGTTCCTCGTGTTCTTCGTGTTCGTCGTGTTCTTCGCGCTCTCCCTCTCTTTCCCTTTGGATTTCGGGTCAACCGCAAGATCGGGCCACACACGGGGTCTTAGACCTCATCATCTTTTCTTGGAGTTTTTTTGGCACCTCATATTTGGTCACTTGCCTTTTTCTTTCGATCCCGTGCCGCCTCTCAAACGGTGATACCGCTGCTGCAAAATGGGACCCGCATGTCTTCCTCTATGTGCAATCAAATTTCTTTTTTTGGAGTTTTTTTGGCACGTGATATTTGGTCACTTTCCTTTTTTCTTTCGATCCCGTGCCGCCTCTCAAACGGTGATACCGCTGCTGCTGAATAGGACCCGCATGTCATCCTCTATGTACAATCAACTTTATTTTCTTGGAGTTATTTTTGGCACCTGATATTTGGTCACTTGCCTTTTTCTTTCGATTCCTTGCCGCCTCTCAAACGGTGATACCGCTGCTACTAAATGGGACCTGCATGTCATCCTCTATGTGCAATCAAGTTTCTTTTCTTGGAGTTTTTTTTGGCACCTGATATTTGTCACTTGCCTTTTTCTTTTGGTCATGTGCTGCCTTGGAAACGTTGAGACCGCTGCTGCAAAATGGGTCCCGCATGTCATCCTTTATGTACAATAAAAGTTTCTTTTCTTGGATTATTTTCGGCTCCAGATATTTGGTCACTTACCTTTTTCCTTCGATCTCCTGCCGCCTTTGAAACGTTGAGGAACATGCTGGCTCATGGGACCCACATGTCATCCTCTATGTACAATAAAAGTTTTTTTTCTTGGAGTTATTTTTCACCCTCTGATTTTTGGCTATTTCCTTTTTCTTTCGATCCCTTGCTGCCTTGGAAACATTGAGGATGCTGCTGCATCATGGGTCCTGCATGTCATTCTCTATGAACAATAAAAGTTTCTTTTCTTGGATTATTTTTGGCTCCTGATATTTGGTCACTTGCCTTTTTCTTTCGATCTCACCACCTTCGAAGCGTTGAGGAACATGCTGGCTCATGGGACCAGCATGCCATCCTCTATGTACTATAAAAGTTTCTTTTCTTGGATTTTTTCCACCCTCTGATTTTTGGCTATTTCCTTTTTCTTTTGACCCCCTGCCGCCTTGGAAACGTTGAGTAAGCTGCTAACTCATGGGACCCGCATGTCATCCTCTATGTACAATCAACTTTCTTTTTCTTTTGATCTCAAGCCGCATTTGAAACGTTGAGACCGCTGCTGCAAAATGGGACCCACATGTCATCCTCTATGTATAATAAAGTTTCTTTTCTTGGATTATTTTTAGCTCCTGATATTTGATCACTTGCTTTTTTTCTTTCGATCTCATGCCGCCTTTGAAACGTTGAGTAAGCTGCTGGCTCATGGGTCCCGCATGTCATCCTCTATGAACAATAAAAGTTTCCTTTCTTGGAGTTATTTTTGACCCCTAATTTATGGCTACTTCCTTTTTCTTTTGATCCCCTACCACCTTTGAAACGTTGAGGATTCTACTGGCTCATGGGTCCCACATGTCAGCCTCTATGAACAATAAACCTTTCCTTTCTTGGAGTTATTTTGACCTCTAATTTCTGGCTATTTTTCCTTTTTTTTTTAAATTATGTGCCTCCTTAGAAACGTTGAGGATGATGCTGCCTCATGGGTCCCGCATGTCATCCTCTCAGAACGATAAATGTTTATTTTCTTGGATTTTTTACCAACTGATTTTTGGTTTATTTTTTCTTTCGATCCCCTGCCGCCTTTAAAACGTTGACGACGCTGCTGGCTCATGGGTCCCTGATGTCAGCCTCCCCGTACAAGAAACATGTGATATCTTGATTATTTTGCAGACAATAAATAGTGTATTTTGCTCTGAGCTATTGCAAACGGATAAACTAAAACTTTATTTTTACATAAACAAACATATATGTTGAATCTCCTTGTTTTTGGTTTTTCGAAACATAGGACTTTCCTATTTTGGAGTGGGCTGAAATTGTACGAGTCAATAGGAGTCCAACAAGATAGTTTGAAGGCCCAGATGGCCAGATGCATCCCAATTGAAATCTTTCTTTTCTTGGATTTTTTGACCACCTGATTTCTGGCTGCTTCCTTATTCTTTTGATCCCGTGCCGCCTTGGAAACGTTGAGACCGCTGCTGCAAAATGGGACCCGCATGTCATCCTCTATGTGCAATCAAGTTTCTTTTCTTGGAGTTATTTTTTAGCCTCTGATTTTTGGCTACTTCCTTTTTCTTTTGATCCCTTGCCGCCTTTGAAACGTTGAAGACTTTGCTGGCTTATGGGTCCCACACGTCAGCCTCTATGAACAATAAACATTTCCTTTCTTGGAGTTATTTTTGACCCCTAATTTCTGGCTATTTGCCTTTTTTTCTTTCGATCCCCAGCTAACAAGGGATTAACTTATCAATGCCTACGTATTGTAGACTAGGGTTTAGTTGGAAGTAGCGGGCAAGTAGATCTCGAAGGTTTCAGCCGAAAAGTACTCGACGATTAAGAAACTAGGGTTATGTTGACAATGGATTCGATCCTCTCTTTGTCCCTCGACTCCCCCTTATATAGGAGACGGAGCCGAGGGTACCGTGTTACACAAGATTACAGATTCCGGGAGACTCTCTAAGTTCAACCCGTAAAGTTACAAGTCTCTATATTTCCTAATACAACTCTATCTTTCCTTAATACTAATTGGGCTTCCGAACTTCATATTCTTTGACTTGTGGGCCTTCAATAAACCCCGGGTACCATCTTCGGCAGGCCCATTGGGGATGCCTATGTTAGTAGCCCCGAGATTTTGCTTGAATCGAAGAATCAGGGAAAATCTCCAACTTTATAATCATCAAATAACTTTTTCAAGCCATCACACATCTTTAGATAAACAGTTATATATTGTACAGGGATAATGGTAATTGGGGCTAGTTCATCTGACGGATCAGGTACTAGTTAACTGCTCTAGTGGCCATCCACAAAAACCTACTTCAAGATCACGTCCCTGGACATGATCTCGGGATACTGGTGTTAACTCGACATGTGCCTCTTAAGGTCTTACCATCTGCCGAGTCCCAGTCATGTTTTATCGGGTACCTAACGCGTCCGTTAGGATTTTTCTTCGTATCTGTTGATACGGAAAAAAGTAGCAAACCGACGTCAGAGACGATGCCACACCGCTCAGAACGGATCCGGTGTCTTACCTTCGCAGAGTTTTGCGGCATTCAAAGATTATTCGCGACTGAGGCGCTCTGAGAATATATCGTCGAGTGCTTTTTCGGCTATTGGAATAGCACATTTTATTGAGTCAACGGATGACTTATCTTGTCTTCCCGATGGGAGTATATGAAGAGTTATTTGTATAACTCGAAATATGCTCATTATACTCTTTATAATTTCATCGGGCACGCGAACAGCGTTCCCGATGGGAGTAGCCCCCGAGGCTACAGCCAAGAACTTGTACTTGGTTGTAGGCTCAACATTTTCACGCCTCTTGTCGCTATATTGTCATTTTTCTTGAGTTCTTTTTGCTTTTCTCGGGTGCGCGACCAGCGCTCCCGATGGGAGTAGCCCCCAAGGCTATGGACAAATTCTTGCATTTGATCATAGGCTCTCGCCATTTCTATTTTGCCATACCCGAAACTTTCTTGTTCAAAAGTATCCCCTGAGCATTTGATCAAAAACTCGTAGTTGACCAAAGGCTCTCGAAATTATCATCACTTGCGTTCTTTGACCGGTCTTCGTATCATCGCTGTCGAGAATTTCCTCTGTCAAAGTGACATCAATGCTGACGATACCCACGACCTCTACATCTGAAAAACACGAGCTCTGTCCTGTCACTGACTGGTGGACCCAAAATCTGCGGCAGGTTGACACACTGTGCAAGTGGGGGCACACGTCCTCCACTTTTTCTGGCACGCGCGCTGTAGCGCCTGTCCAGTTCCGCTCGCGTGAAAATACAACTTTACCCCTTAAGCCACGTGTAACCCATCAAGTTCATTACTGCTCCATCCAACGGTGCGTCGATTCGCACGCTTCCTATAAATGGTTGTCTTCCTCCTCTGTTCGCCGCTTCGCCGCGCCGCACCTCTGTTCTCTCTCCAAAAATCCCCCATTGCGCTCAATGCCTCCTGAGCTCAACCACACTCTGACTCACGCCTAAGCCACTCTTTATGCTACCGCGCACAAGACTCACCAGGCACAACACTCCAGAATCCAAGATGGCGACGCAAGATCTGGGAACGTCTGAGTGGGAAAGATCCAAGATTTCCAACCAGGACATCAACCTAATGAAGAAACTTGGGCTGATGAAGAAGAAGGACGCGTTGCGCTTCCCAGCGAAGAGAGCTACCCGACGCCCCCTATGGAATATCGGGTTAGCTTCGTTGACCATCTCATCTGCGGCCTTTCTGCTCCCATCCACGATTTTCTCCGTGGTCTTCTTTTTGTGTACGGGTTGCAGCTTCATCAGCTGACTCCCAACTCCATCCTTCATGTCTCCATTTTCATCACACTTTGCGAGTGCTTCCTCGGAGTCCATCCTAATTGGGCTCTGTGGAAACACATCTTCTGTCTCCGCCGCAATGGCTCCCACAACATAGCCTACAACATAGGCGGTGTTGTTATTTGCGTTCGCCCTGATGTCGAGTATTTTGACGTCAAATTTCCCGACTCCATCCAAGGGTGGCGCAAAAAATGGTTGTACGTCCACGAGGAATGCCCTGACTCGTTGGAGTATAACATCGCCCCCTTCGATGGAGGTGCCGAAATTCTTCGCCGCCGCTCCTGGGACGCAGAGGCCACCGAAGAAGAGAAAAAGGCGACAGAGGCGCTGATGTCCCGTATCCGCGAGCTCCAAAATACTCGCGGCAAGGAGCTGTCGGGTATCCAAATTACCGCATATTTCCTTAGGATTAGGGTGCAGCCTCTGCAGGCTCGCACGAATCCCCTCTGGATATACGCTGGCGAGGAAGATGTCGACCGGCTCTCCAAAGACCTTGCAGTGAAGGACTTGGAGAAGCTTGTCCGAAGAATCTCATCGCTTAGCAAGAAAGATGCCATTCCATCCACCTGTCGCGTGGTGCCGTATAGCGGCGCCAACGCCCTCCCCAAGGTAAATTATCATTGTCCTTACTGCTATTTTGTCGACTGCTATTTTGAAAATTTGTCGTCTTCTTTGCTGACTCCCTAGTGTAACTTATTGTCGATATATGTTGTCTTGTAGAAACATCAAGTTTTATCTTCTCTTCCCCCTCTTCCTGAAGGCGGGGAAGTTGAGGCAAGAACCGTCGTTGCCGACGAAAACCAGGGTACTTCTCGCCCTGAGAGCGAAGTTGCGGGTTCTCACAAATCCGCGGCTTCCTCTGAAAGAGAAGTTGATTCTGAGGCTTCTGAGTCTACGCGTTCCCTCCCCTCTGCTGTTTCTTCGACGAACAAGCGGAAGAGAGATGATGTCACAGATTTCGGAACCTCCAAAACTAATAAGTCCCCTCTCGAGGAAACTTCACCCGAAGAGGAGGACAGACCTTTCAACCCTTACGATGATGCCCTTGTTAGCTCGTAAGTTTCTATCGACTTTTTTCCTTTGCATCCAATAATTTTGCCTGTCTTTGTTTTTTATATTTTTCCCTGATGTATAGTGGCGACGAGGAGGAAAATCCTCCTGTTGACGTGACTGCTCGAACGAGCACGTCCCGTACTTTAGTTATCTCCGAGACTCGTCCTGAAGTGGACGAAACCTCGCCTCCACAACAGGATATAGGACATCCCAGTCCTGTTGTGAGCCCCCGTGCTCCGTCGCCAAAAAGAGCAAGGACTGATCAAGGAAAAGAGTTAAGTCTCTTGACCGACAGCTCGGCGACTCCTCTTATGGATGATGTAAGTGCCTATCTCGTTTTCTTTTTGCTGTCGAATGTTTCCAACTCTTTTGTTGTCGAATGTCTTCAACCTTTTCTCATTCCGTGTTACTTTTCAGTCTTTGATGAAGGAATTTGTTCGTCACGGTACCCAATTTATCGGGTACCGTGACCTTGCCAATGAGCTGAAAGGTATTCTTTGCTTGCTGCATTTCATCGAGTAGATTTGCCTCTTCTATTTTGCTGTAACTTGTGTCACCCTTTATTTTGCTAGAATCCTTTTCTGAGGCAAATAAGCGTGCTGATGAACTTGCCCGCAAGCTTGAACAAAGTGAAAAAGCTCGCGAAAAGGCTGAATCAGATATTGCCGCTGTCGAGGGTCTTTGAAAGAGACTCCATGATGCGGAAAATGCCTTGAGCGAAAACACAGCTCAGCAGTCTGCTCGCGAAGAAGAAATCATCGCTCGCTTGGAGTCACAGAACCGACGCTTTGTTAGTAAGTGCTCTAACCACTTTGATTTCTTCGTGAAACCGTGCTTTTCTTTGCGCATTTGTTGACAAGCTGAATTTTGTTTCAGCAGGAAAGATGCACCAAGATTTTGACCTTGAGAATCCTGAAGGTCATCGCCTTCTCGACACGCTCTCTCTCCTTGAAATTCATGGAGATGAGCGACGCCAGAGCATTGCTGACGCCAAGTCAGCCTTTTCTCGGCTGTTCCCTTACTTCTTTGCGAAGAAAGAGCAACCCGACACCTTCGCTGCACTGGCCAAGCACTTCATCCCTGAAGAAGATCTTGGGCTAGGTCTTCGGCAAGAGGGCTTGAAGATTGGCGTTGAAGGCACCATTGCTTTGGTTGCCAAAAGCCAACAAGTTGTCGACTGGACGAAGGTTGGTGACGTCGGGAAGATGGAGACGAAGAAGTGGCAATCTATGATTAAAGATGCCAAGCCAAACTCGAAGAAGATCCTCTCCTTCCTTGGATGCAAACCAACCCCTTCCCCTAGCTCGACAAAGCCAGAGGTCAAGTAGACTGTCATGTCCTTGTCTTTTGTTTTGTTCTTTTTCTTTTTTTGATGTCGCCGCAGTAGCTTTGTCGACAGCTGCCCCATTGGTTCACTAGGAACCCTCTTTTGTAATGCCCATGTAAATATCTGAATGAATCAATGAAAAGCTATCTTGCCGAATTATTGATATCGAAAATTTTCCTTTCCAGTTGATTTTTGATAACTATACCACGATGCCTCATCCTTGGGATGCGTTACCGGCCACATCCTACTCGAGAAAAAATGTTGTGGACAATTTTATCGAAAGTTCGCCGAGTGCCGGTCAGCAGGAAGATTTGAATGATCTTCCACAGCAACTTCAATCGATGAAGAAACAAGCTCTAGTGATAATGGAACAATCTCGAAGGTCTTCTGAGAAAGAAAAACTTGCTCTTCAACAGGCTCAGGAAGCCTTGGCCCTGAAGGAAGCCGCAGTTACTGAAGCTGCAGAAGCTACCTCGCGAGAAAATTATATGCTTCAATTGATGAACGACTCTAGCTTGGATATGACGGGTACACTTCTTGAACTTGGCCATATTTGATTTGATTTTTACTGTTTTCTCTTCCCCACTGATGCTTCCGCTGAAATAGGTTCTTTTTTGGATACTGTTGCCGAAGATCAGCGTGTTGAAGCTCGGTCCAACGTGCTTCTCAAGCTTGCACTGGAGCATGGTTCTAATTTCTGGGTTACGCCTGAACGTACCCGCCAAATCGTCAGATTTCAAGATCGCGCGGGTCAAGTCCGTGATTTTCTCGACTTCTGCACGAGGACATTGTCTTTAGTTTATAACACCATGTTTCCGCGCAACAAAACGCCAGAAACTCTTCCTGCTCTGATGGATAAGTTTCGGGATGCCCCTCGAATCCATGAATTTGTGCGGGCCCAACTGTCTGCTGGAGCAAGATTTGCCATGATTATGATACAGGTCTGCTACCCGAAGTTAGACATGCCTCGAATTGTCGCCAAGTGTCAGGCCAAGCTGACGAAGAGGAAGAGGAACATCGACAAAATCAATGATGCTGTGACCCCTGTAGCAGAAGAGATGATGGATGAACTACTTCGGCTAGATGCCGAATTCTTCGTGAGAGGTAGCTATGCTGAACATAGAACTGGTGCTGCAAGCAATGAGAGGGTAAATATAGATGATATACTAGGTGGCAACTGAAAGTTTACTTATCCCTGTCAAATTTTTTCTTGATGGTGAGGTTTTCTATGTTGTAAACACAATCTATATTGTAAAGCAGCTTGATACGTTCTTTCTTTTCATCAAGCCCCCGAGCCTATTGTTGGCCAGTGCTTATGTCTTTTTTGGTTTGCGAACTATTTTTACGCCAAGGCGAATAGCTGTATTTTGCGGAAAGTTATATATATTGTTACTGCGGGTTGTGAGCCCCCGAGCATGTCGACGAAAAAGATGTATATCACCAATATCTTTATTATATAGCAGCACCGCGAGCCCGCCTCATTAAAAACCTTTCAGCCCCACTCGGTGCCCTGAAAGGAAAAGAGTGCATCTGAAAACACGCGGGCGTTTCAGTACATTGTATGTTTACAAGGAAGACTATATTTTGATTTTAGGCCTAAAAACGCCTATGTTGCACCACGTTCCAAGGATTTGGCTCGGCGACTCTTGTCTTCTTATCCTTTATTCTGTATGCTCCTCCTTCGATTACTTCTGTGACGATGTAAGGGCCAACCCACGGCGACTCGAGTTTCTCATGGCTTTTTTGTGTGAGCCGAAGAACTAAGTCGCCTACCTGGAAGGATCTTGGTCGCAAACGTTGACTGTGGTAATTTTTCAGATCTTGCTGGTACTTGGTGACTCGTGACAATACTTCGTCTCGAGCTTCGTCGAGTGCATCGACATCGTCCTCCAATGCTTTTCTTGAAGTTTCTTCGTTATACTCCGTTACTCTCGGAGAATTATGTTCTATTTCTATCGGCAGCACTGCCTCAGCTCCATGGACCAGAAAGAATGGAGTTTCCTGTGTCGCTGTATTTGGTGTTGTTCGAATACTCCATAACACACTAGGCAAATTTTCTGGCCATGTGTGTCGAGCTTTTTCCAATGGTGTTAGCAGGCGTTTCTTGATACCATTGCAGATGATGCCATTTGCTTTCTCGACTTGACCGTTGGTCTGCGGATGCGCAACTGATGCAAAGTGTAGTGTGATGCCTACCTCTGCACAATGTGCCTTGAATTCGTTGGATGTGAAATTACTACCATTATCCGTGACGATGCTATGAGGCACTCCAAATCGAAAAACGATACTTTTCACGAACTTGATTGCAGATGCTCCATCCGGTGAATTTATCGGCTTCGCTTCTATCCACTTTGTGAACTTGTCGACAGCTACGAGCATGTACTCGTATCCTCCTGGCCAAGCTTTGTGTAATTTTCCCACCATATCGAGACCCCATTAGGCAAAGGGCCATGACAATGGTATTGGCATCAACTCTGCTGCCGGAGAGTGAGGTTTTGCGGCAAACCTTTGGCACGCGTCACAAGTACGTACTATGTCCTTTGCATCATCAATGGTTGTTAGCCAGTAGAATCCTGCTCTGAAAACCTTGGCTGCTATAGCTCGGCTGCTTGCGTGATGCCCGCACACCCCTTCGTGTACATCCTTCAGGATTAGCCTTCCTTCCTCGGGTGTGACACATCGTTGTAATACTCCCGAGATACTTCGTTTATACAGCTCTCCTATGACCACAGTAAAGGCTTTAGATCGCTTGATAACTCGCCTTGCTTCAACTGGATCGTCGGGTAGTTCTTTTCTCGAAATATATGCTATGTACGCCTGCATCCATGGAATCTGTATCATCATTATTACCTTAGGTTCCTCCTCTTCTTCCGGTAGTACTTATTTAGCCCCCGAGGATTTCTCATCCTTTTCCTTCTTTTGCTGTTTCTTCGCCTTGGTTGATCTTTCAGCTATCTCCTCCCAAAACACGCCAGGTGGAATTGCGAGACATTGCGACCCAATATTTGCGAGAACATCGGCTTCATCGTTGCTGAGCCTGCTGATGTGATTTACTTTGCACCCATCAAATAACCTCTCGAGCTCATTATACACTTCTTTGTATGCTATCATACTATCATTGACTGCGTCGCATTGATTCATGACTTGTTGAGCCACTAGTTGTGAGTCGCCGAAGATTTTTAATCGAGTTGCGCCACAAGCCTTCGCCATCTTCATCCCATGTATAAGTGCTTCGTATTCTGCTTCATTATTAGACGCGTTTGGAAACGTCATCCATAAGACATACTTCATTTTGTCGCCTTGAGGTGATACTAGTATCACGCCTGCTCCAGCTCCTTCTAATCTCTTGGACCCGTTGAAGTTCATAGTCCAGGTTCTCGATAAATCCGGAGGTCCCGTATTTTGTAGCTCCATCCAATCTGCGATAAAATCTGGTAAGATCTGCGACTTTATTGCTTTTCTTTTTTCGTATGTGATGTCCCGAGGGGAAAGCTCTATTCCCCAAAGGGAGACACGACCCGTAGCCTCTGGATTATTTAATATATTGGATAAAGGCGCCTCATTGACCACTATTATCGGATGCGCCAAAAAATAGTGTCGCAGTTTTCTTGCGGTTGTAAACACTCCATATGCTAGCTTTTGGTACTACGAATACCGCTGTTTCGAGGGTGACAAAACTTCACTGATGAAGTATACCGGCCTCTGCACTCCATGAACTTTTCCTTCTTCCTCTCTTTCGACTACGAGTACTGTGCTGACCACCTGAGGCGTGGTTGCGATATATAACAAGAGAGGCTCTTTCTCCTTAGGCGCCACCAAGATTGGTGGTGTCAAGATTATTCTCTTAAGAACTTCTAAGGCTTTGTCTGCTTCTTCATTCCACTGGAACTTCTCTCCTTGTTTGATCAAAGCGTAAAACGGCAACACCTTTTCTCCTAGCCTGGCGACGAATCTGCTTAAAGCTGCGACTCGCCCAGTCAGCTGTTGTATTTCCTTCAACTTTGTTGGCTTCCTCATTGTTACGATAGCTTGAATTTTTTCTGGATTGACCTCGATTCCTCTTGCTGAAACTAGGAACCCGAGAAGTTCTCCCGCAGGAACGCCAAAGGAGCACTTTGTCGGGTTCAGCTTGAGGCGGAACTTGTCAAGGTTGTCGAAAGTTTCCTTCAGATCCTCGATCAATGTTGACCCCTTCTTTGTTGTTATAACGACATCGTCGATGTACACTTGTACGTTTTTGCCAATCTGTGTTGCAAGACACTTCTGCATCATCCGCTGGTATGTTGCTCCCGCGTTTTTCAGACCAAAAGGCATTGTTCTGTAGCAGAACACGCCATAAGGTGTTATAAAAGCTGTTTTGACCTCGTTATCTTCTTTTAATCTGATCTGGTTATAGCCAGAATATGCATCCAAGAAGGAAAGACGTTCACAGCCTGCCGTGGAGTCGATAATTTGATCGATCCTTGGGAGGGGAAAGTGATCCTTTGGACAATGTTTATTGAGACACGTGAAGTCGACGCACATGCGAAGGACTTTCGTGTTTTTCTTCGGGACTAGCACTGGGTTAGCTACCCACGTGGCCTCTGTATGTAACTCTTTGATAAAACCAGCCTCTCTGAGTCGATCAATCTCTGACATCATAGCTTTGCGGTTTGGTTCCGAAAAACGCCGCAAAGGTTGTTTAATTGGTCTCGCTATTGGATCCAAGTTTAGGTGGTGCTCGGCAAGTTCCCTGGGTACTCTTGGCATGTCAGCTGGACACCATGCGAAGATTTTCCAGTGCTCACGGAGGAACTCGACGAGCGCGCTTTCCTATGCGAGGTCCATGTTTGCTGCAATGGACGTCGTTTTCTTGGGATCTGTCGGGTGAATCTGTACCACCTTAGAATCCTTGGTAGTGTTAAAGGTTGGTTCCCTGAGTGGCCTTCCTACATCTGGCAACACATCATATTCAGTTGTTAGCCTTGACGCCATATACTCTGCTTGCATCCCGAAAGTTTCTGACAGTCGATGAAAATCCTTGTCGCATTTATCAGCTAACGCGAAACTGCCTTTGACTGTAATCGGTCCCTTGGGTCCAGGTAGCCTCCACAACAAGTATGTGTAGTGTGGTACCGCCATAAACCTGGCATACGCTGGTCGTCCCAACAAAGCGTGATATTGCGACGGGAAATCCACAACTTCGAATTCCAATCTTTCTATCCTGTAATTTTCTCGGGTTCCAAACTGAACATCTAGTTTGATCTTCCCAAGCGGATAACTCGGCTTGTCTGGTGTGATACCATGGAAACGTGTGTCAGTTGGTTTTAGATTCGCCAGGGATATGTTCATTTTCCTCAATGTATCTGCATACATAAGGTTTAAGCTGCTGCCTCCATCTATGAATTCTCGTGAAACATCAAACCCTGCGATCACCGCTGCTAAAATCAGTGCTGATTGCCCTGGCTGAGGAACTTGCTGTGGGTGGTCTGCTATAGTGAAGCCAATATCTTGTCCCGACCAATTTAGGTAGTCGATTGTTGGTGGAGGCATCTTCTCTCCCATGAACACTTGTCGCGAAATTACCTTCTGAGCTCTGTTAGATGGCCTAGCTTTCTGAATCATCGAGACCGCGCCATTGGTGTCGATATAAGGAGGTGGATTTGGAGCTGCCGCTATTTGTAGCTGATGTCGATTTGCATCCGTAATTGCGGGAGGAGGCAGAAGGTGGATCTCACTCCTTGGCCCCTGAGGGTTTCTATTTATTGCTTGCGTGTTGGCTTGCCCTGCAAATCTCAACATTGCTTGAAAATTTCGACAGTCCTTCTGCAGATGCTCTGACTGCCTTTTCCCATTATTGTCGAGATAAAAATGCATCTGACATGGTCCGCTCATCATATCCTCGGGAGATATATATGGTCTCTGGAACCTTGGTCCATTATTTTGTCTATTGTTACGGGAGTCGTCTCTATAATCGCCTCGCTGCTCGCCACTCCTTTGATAATCATCTCGATTGTTTCCTCCAGTGTTTCCTAGAAATCCAGCCGATATTTGGCCAGGAGCATCATAATTCGATAACTGTCGAGGAAATCGTCGTCTATTTTGAAAGTTTCGACTGCGGTCCTCCTCTGGCGACCTATGTCGCTTGTTGTGAACAACATCTTCTCCATCTGCCCACCTATTCGCTATTTCCATTAATGCTGATATTGTCTTTGGGTTGGTTCTCCCCAGATCTTCGACAAAATCTCTCCTTCGAATTCCAGCCACAAACGCATCTATTGCTCTCTCGTCAGATATGTTCTCTGCCGAGTTTTTGATAATGTTCCACCTCTGGATGTACTTTCTCATTGATTCGTCATACTTCTGCCTGCAAGCCCTCAACTCTTCTAATGATGCGGGTTTTTTGCATGTGGATCGGAAATTCTTCACAAAAATGTCCTCGAAACTATCCCAACTGTCGATGGACCCCGGAGGCAGCTTCTTTATCCATGATCGTGCGGCTCCACTCAAATGTACTTGGATGCTCTGCATGGTTGTTACTCTGGTACCGCCTATCAGCTTTACTGTCTTGAGATAATCGACTAGCCAGTCGTCAGGATCTTGCAAACTATCGAATTTTTTGAAATTATCGGGTAGTTTAAACCCTGAGGGAACTCGAGTTTTTCGGACTCGTCTTGTAAAGCACGGTATCCCACACATATCCTCTTCGTCAGTTTCTGGGGAATGTCGACGTTCCCTTTTGTTTTGTCGCGTCCTGTCTACCCGAGCTTGGGTTGCTGCATCTCTTGCCCCACTGCAGTACGTCGTGGACTATCTTGCCTTGCAGAACCTTCAGGAGGTGAATTTGCAAACGCCGTTCCCATGGCTCCAACTCCTGCCATGGCCATGTTATACAATGCCTCTCTTGGATCTCCGGGAGGTGGCCTGGATGCGAGGATGAAAGCTTGCGTCGCCATGTATCCCGCTTCTGGTGTTTTGGGAATGATGTTCCCTCTTGTGTCGATTGACATAAAGGACATGTCGAGGTTTTGAACTAAATTCTCTCTGTTAGCCTTAGGTATATTTTGTAGCCGAGATCTTGCTCAATTTCGAGCTGCTCTGTGGCTATCTCCCGAAGTACCCGATTGTCGGCTCAACTCTGCCCTTCGCCTGCTTGACGCGGAAGCCGCGGCTTGTCTCCTATCTAGCTCAATTTTCTGTTTTTCCAGCTCTCGTCTAGTACGGGCAAGTCTGTATCTGTATGCTTGTAACTCTTCAGGTGTTGCCGTTACATCATTGGCTCTGTGCCATCAATAGCTCTTGCGACTCTATCCCATACTGCTTGCGGGAATTGCACCATCTCTCGTGTCCCAGGTCCAATATATTTGGTCCCCAAACCTTGCGTGAGATCCGCGGGGTCAACGTACAGATTTCCCGCGTTGTCGAAGTTCTGTGATGTCTCCTCTTGTGGACGACTTGTATCTCCAATTGCGTAGATTTGGTGATATTTTGAACTTTGATATTTGTCGGGATTGGTGACACCATCATATAGATCGGCGAAGACCTCCCCAACAGCAATGGATCTGTCGATGAAGTTGAAACTGTCGATCCTGTCTGAGTCGCTGCTTATATCAGAGTCCGCAAACGACTCGAAGGACATGTCGCCAAACATCTTGGCGAGCTTTTCTCTTGCCATAGTGTTGATGAAGCGTGGCGGCGAAATCTCCTCGTCGCCTGACTCGATTGATGTCGTTGAATCCGAAAAGTCGGGATCGACCGCTGATAATCCCGACGAGATCGGAACCTCGAGACGATACGATCCTTCCTTCTCGACGCGGAAGTGGAACTTTCCGAACATCATCTCCATGGGCTCCTCCAGATACGCATATGCATCCAAATGGGAGGGTGGGTGAGGAACAAAATCGACTAGATCAGTTTCGATCTGTTTACCTCTATCCATCGCGTTGCTTGCTACCGATGAAGTCGAAGATCTTGAACATGCCATCGAGATCAGCTCCTTGTCGCCTCCAATTCCCACAGACGGCGCCAATTGACAAGGGATTAACTTATCAATGCCTACGTATTGTAGACTAGGGTTTAGTTGGAAGTAGAAGGCAAGTAGATCTCCAAGGTTTCAGCCGAAAAGTACTCGACGATTAAGAAACTAGGGTTATGTTGACAATGGATTCGATCCTCTCTTTGTCCCTCGACTCCCCCTTATATAGGAGGTGGAGCCGAGGGTACCGTGTTACACAAGATTACAGATTCCGGGAGACTCTCTGAGTTCAACCCGTAAAGTTACAAGTCTCTATATTTCCTAATACAACTCTATCTTTCCTTAATACTAATTGGGCTTCCGAACTTCATCTTCTTCGACTTGTGGGCCTTCAATAAACCCCGGATACCATCTTCGGCAGGCCCACTGGGGATAACTATGTCACCAGCCGCCTTCGAAACGTAGAGGACGCTGCTGGTTCATGGGTCCCACATGTCAGCCTCTATGAACAATAAACCTTTTCTTTGTTGGATTTATTTTTCACCCTCTAATTTTTGGCTATTTCCTTTTTCTTTGGATCTACTGCCGCCTTGGAAACGTTGAGTAAGCTGCTAACACATGGGGCCCGCATGTCATCCTCTATGTACAATCAACTTGCAAGATCTTGGAGCGAAAGAGCTTGTATTAGTGGGACCCATATGTCATCCTCTATGTACAATAAAAGTTTCTTTTCTTGGATTATTTTTTGCTCCTGATATTTGGTCACTTTCCTTTTTCTTTCGATCTCATGCCACCTATGAAACGTTGAGTAAGGTGCTGGCTCATGGGACCCGCATGTCATCCTCTATGTACAATAAAGTTTCTTTTCTTGGATTTTTTACCCCCTGATTTTTGGTCACTTGCCTTTTTTCTTTCGATCATGTGCCGCCTTTGAAATTGAGGACGTTCCTGGTTCATGGGTCCCACGTGTCAGCCTTTATGAACAATAAACCTTTCCTTTGTTGGATTTATCTTTTACCCCTAATTTCTAGCTATTTTCCTTTTTCTTTTGATCCCCTGCGGCCTTTGAAATGATAAGGACGCTGCTGGCAGGTCGGTCCCACATGTCATCCTCTATGAATCCATAAAAGTTTCCTTTTTTGGATTTATTTTTGACCCCTAATTTCTGGATATTTTCCTTTTTCTTGTGATCCCTGCCGACTTCGAAATGATGAGGATGCTTGCAGCTCGGTCCCACATGTCAGCCTCTATGAACTCTAAATGTTTCCTTTCTAGGATTTATTTTTTACCCCTATTTTTGGGCTACTTGCCTTTTTCTTTGAAACGTTGAGGACGCTACTGTCTCATGGGTCCCACATGGCATCGTCTCTGAACGATAAACCTTCATTTCTTGTTAACGACGGGTTTATCCGTATTATTTTTGCAGACTAATACAAGCTCTTTCGCTCCAAGATCTTGCAAGTTGATGGATTGAATCATGGAATTATTAGGATATTTTTAAATTTCAAATCCACTTTATGAATTTTTAAAAATACCATGATCCATGTGGGTATGGAGCGATCAAGGATTTTCATATTGGGCATGACCTGTTTCAAAAATTGGAACCCAATAATTCAAAATAAATAAAAACAACTTTATGTAGAATTTCCGTGTTTTTTTGCCAATCATAGGATCTGTGTTTCATTAGAAAAGGGCCAAAATTGCATGAGCAGAATGGCCGATTTGTAGTTACTAGGCTTCAATAGCCGGAGCAAGTAGGCCAATAGCAATTACCATGTAGATGGTCGTTGGCAACATAAAAGTGAAATATTGGGCCCAACAGTACTATTTTCTAATGGGAAGGTGGTACATGGTGTTATCCTGCCACAAAAAAAGATGGAACATGGGTTGCTGAAATTTGCCCATCTGCGCCTAATAGCGCCATCGCGGCTCCGCTTCTGCCGCCACCGCCATGCCTCGTCTCGCGTCGAGCTCGCGGTACTGCCGCGTCTCGAGCACGAGGTACCGCGGCGTCCGCGCGCGCCCCAAAGGTACGTATTACGCGGAGATACGTGACAGCGACGAGCACATCGGCCTTGGCACCTACGAGACCGCGCACGAGGCCACGCGCATGTACGACGCCGTGGCATGGCGGCTCGGGCGCCCGCATCGTCGATGAATTGCCATGACGTGTGGACGTGCCAGCAGGCCGAGGATCTCGCGCCGCCACCGTACATCGTTAGACAGGAGGAACAACGCCACCGCCGTGAGACGGAGCGCCGTTTGCGCATCGCCGAGTGGGACGAGCACGCGGCGCGCGAGTGGGTGGCCCGCTTCCCCGAGGACGTCGCTGGTACGTCTCAAACGTATCTATAATTTCTTATGTTCCATGCTACTTTTATGATGATACTCACATATTTTATACACACTTTATATCATTTATATGCATTTTCCGGCACTAACCTATTGACGAGATGCCGAAGAGCCAGTTGTTGTTTTCTGCTGTTTTTGGTTTCAGAAATCCTACAAAGGAAATATTCTCGGAATTGGACGAAATCAACGCCCAAGGTCTTATTTTTCCACGGAGCTTCCAGAAGACCGAAGAGGTTACGAAGTGGGGCGACGAGGCGTCGACACCACAGGGCCGCGCGGCCTGGGTGGGGCCCGCGCCGCCCTATGGTCTGGGGCCCTCGTGCCTCCACCGACGCTGCCCTTCCGCCTACTTATATCCTTCGTCGCGAAAACCCCTATACCGAGAGCCACGATACGGAAAACCTTCCAGAGACGCCGCCGCCGCCAATCCCATCTCGGGGGATTCAGGAGATCGCCTCCGGCACCCTGCCGGAGAGGGGAATCATCTCCCGGAGGACTCTTCATCACCATGATCGCCTCCTAATTGATGTGTGAGTAGTTCACCCCTGGACTATGGGTCCATAGCAGTAGCTAGATGGTTGTCTTCTCCTCTTGTGCTATCATGTTAGATCTTGTGAGCTGCCTATCATGATCAAGATCATCTATTTGTAATGCTACATGTTGTGTTTGTTGGGATCGGATGAATATGGAATACTATGTCAAGTTTATTATCAATCTATCATATATGTGTTGTTTATGTTCTTGCATGCTCTCCGTTGCTAGTAGAGGCTCCGGCCAAGTTGATACTTGTAACTCCAAGAGGGAGTATTTATGCTCGATAGTGGGTTCATGCCTCCATTGAATGCGGGACGAGTGACGTAAAGTTCTAAGGTTGTGGATGTGCTTGTTGCCACTAGGGATAAAACATCAATGCTTTGTCTAAGGATATTTGTGTTGATTACATTACGCACCATACTTAATGCAATTGTCTGTTGTTTGCAACTTAATACTGGAAGGGGCGCGGATGCTAACCCGAAGGTGGACTTTTTAGGCATAGATGCATGCTGGATAGCGGTCTATGTACTTTGTCGTAATGGCCTGATTAAATCTCATAGTAGTCATCGTGATATGTATGTGCATTGTTATGCCCTCTCTATTTGTCAATTGCCCAACTGTAATTTGTTCACCCAACATGCTATTTATCTTATTGGAGAGACACCACTTGTGAATTATGGACCCCGGTCCATTCTTTTACATCTAAAATACAATCTACTGCAATACTTGTTCTTTACTGTTCTTCGCAAAAAAACATCATCTTCCACACTATACATTTAATCCTTTGTTTACAGCAAGCCGGTGAGATTGACAACCTCACTGTTACGTTGGGGCAAAGTACTTTGATTGTGTTGTGCAGGTTCCACGTTGGCGCCGGAATCCCTGGTGTTGCGCCACACTACACTCCGTCACCAATGACCTTCACGTGATCCTTGACTCCTACTGGTTCGATAACCTTGGTTTCTTACTGAGGGAAAACTTGCTGCTGTACGCATCACACCTTCCTCTTGGGGTTCCCAACGGACGTGTGCTTCACGCGTATCAGTCGCCGCCGAGAACGAGCACTTCCGCAGACGGAGGGCGGAGAAGGCGACGAGGCGCGCTGCGAAGAAGGATGACCGCGCACGACGGAGGGCGAAGAAGGCGACGAAGCGGGCCGTCATCGAAACGCAGCTCGCCGGGCCGACCACCATTGGCGACAATGACCCCCGTTGTATTGACCTCTTCTCGTCGGATTCGGTGTCGGGCACGACACCGGACTCGTCAGATGTCGAGTTTTAGTTTAGTTTTATCGCACTACTTTGTAAAAATATGAACTATATATCAAGCTAATTTTATCCTATTTTATGTCTATTTCTAGTCTTTGTTTGATCTTCTGTTTTACTGCACTCTATTTTTCATTATATTTTGTTTTTGGCGCTGCATTATAGCGCCTATGAAAATACGCTGTTTCAGCCCTGCAATTGGCCGCCACAGTTTGCAGCTTCCGGTGAAGCTATTGCCGGCTCCATGCGCAGCATCAGCCCCCACGCCAAAATATAGAGCCACTGCTGGAGTTGCTTTAATATTTTTGTCAGCAGGAGCTTACCTAATTAGTGAAAAAGATGTTCAGCGTGGGATTCGAAAAAAAGATCTTCATGTTTTTTTTCGTAGCGATCCTAGTTCGGACTTTTGATTGTGTTGGCTAGTGGATGAAGCTTGACACCCGTATCATGTGGTCCTAATTTGAGGATAAGAACACCTTCAGCTTGCATTGCTAATGGTGTGTACTTCAGAAGTGGCGTACCTTCAATGGAGACTGATGCAAGAGAGTTGGTACTGGTGAGCCTGCATTTGACATCATCGTGCCACCTGAAGTAGGTGGTGTATTGGGATTAGACTGATAATCATAGCACCTTCCAAAGAACAAGATGTTGCTAGTGTTGGTTAAGGTGATTTTACGCCTGATAACCCACAAGTATAGGGGATCGCAACAGTCTTCGAGGGAAGTAAAACCCAAATTTATTGATTCGACACAAGGGGAGGTAAAGAATACTTATAAGCCTTAACAACTGAGTTGTCAATTCAGATGCACCTGGAAAAGCACTAGTAACAGGGGTGATGTGAAAGCAGCGGTAGTATGAGAGCAGTAGTAACAGTAACACGGCAGCGAGTAATAGTAACACAGAGGCAATGGCACCAGAAAATAGTTGATACTACTTCCAATGACATGTAGAACGAGTATATGATGATGAGAGATGGACCGGGGTTCCCAGCTATTTACACTAGTGGTAACTCTCCAATAACAAGTGTTGGGTGAACAAATTACAGTTGGGCAATTGATAGGATTGAAATAGCATTAAGACAGAACATCAAGATTATTAATCATGTAGGCATGTTTTCCATATATAGTCATACGTGCTCGCAATGAGAAACTTGTACAACATCTTTTGTCCAACCAGCCGGTGGCAGCCGGGCCTCAAGGGAATCTACTGGCAATTAAGGTACTCCTTTTAATAGAGCACCGGAGCAAAGCATTAACACTTGGTGAAAACATGTGATCCTCATATCTAAGCCTTTCCCTCCAGTTATCCCAGTTGTTGTCACTCTGGGGCCTCGGGTTCCGGACATAGACATGTGCAAACAACTTGTAGATACAATCTAAGCAATAAGTATAGAGCTTAAATCTAAGATCATGCCACTCGGGCCCTAGTGACAAGCATTAAACACAACAAGATTGCAGCAACAATAACTTCACAAACTTTATAGATAGACTAATCATAATGTAACAATCCATCGGATCCCAACAAACACAACACCGATTACATCAAATGAATCTCAATCATGTAAGGAAGCTCATGAGATCACTGTATTGAAGTACATGGGGGAGAGAGTACCAACTAGCTACAGCTAGAACCCGTAGTCCATGGGGGAACTACTCACGGAGCATGATGGAGGCGGTGGCGTCGATGGAGATGGCCTCCGGGGGCACTTCCCCGTCCCGGCAGGGTGCCGGAACAGAGACTTCTGTCCCCCGAAACGGAGTTTCGCGATGGTGGCGGCGCCCCTGGAGTCTTTCTGGAGTTTCGTCAATTGGTATCGCGTTTTTAGGTCGAAATGGCTCTTATAGGCGAAGAGGCGGAGTCGGAAGGGCGCCAGGGCTCCCTCCCCATAGGTCAGCGCGGCCAGGGTGGAGCCCGCGCGGCCCTGTCGTGTGGGGCCCCCCTGGCCCATCTTCGTCTCCCCTTCGGTGTTCTAGAATCTTCGGGAAAAATAAGGTTCTGGGCGTTGATTTCGTCCGATTCCGAGAATATTGCCCGAACAGCCTTTCTGGAACCAAAAACAACAGAAAACAGGAACTGGCACTGTGGCATCTTTTTAATAGGTTAGTTCCGGAAAACGCATAAAAACATTATAAAGTGCGAGCAAAACATGTAAGTATTGTCATAAAACAAGCATGGAACATCAGAAATTATAGGTACGTTGGAGACGTATCAGCATCCGCAAGCTCAGTTCCTGCTCGCCCTCGAGTAGGTAAACGATAAAAAGAATAATTTCTGTAGTGACATGCTACTTACATAATCTTGATCATACTATTATAAAGCATATGAGATGAATGCAGTGACTCAAGGCAATGTTCTATAGTCGCTAACAAATAGAGAACATATAACAAAACTTTTCATGAATAGTACTTTCAAGACAAGCATCAAAAGTCTCGCATAAGAGTTAACTCATCAAGCAATAAATTCAAAGTAAAGGCATTGAAGCAACACAGAGGAAGATTTAAGTTTCAGCAGTTGCTTTCAACTTTCAACATGCATATCTCATGGATAATTGTCAACACAAAGTAATATGATGAATGCAAATAAGCAAGTATGTAAGAATCAATGCACAGTTGACACAAGTGTTTGCTTCTAAGATGGAAGGAAGTAGGTAAAATAACTCAACATAAAGTAAAAGAAAGGCCCTTCGCGAGAGGAAGCGAGGATTAAATCATGTGCTAGAGATTTTTAAGTTTTGAAATCATATAGAGAGCATAAAAGTAAAGTTTTGAGAGGTGTTTGTTGTTGTCAACGAATGGTAGTGGGCACTCTAACCCCCTTTCCAAACAGACCCTTAAAGAGCGGCTCCCATGAAGGACGCTATCTCTACCAGCAAGGTAGATCATCCCTCTTCTCTTTTGTTTACACATGTACTTTAGTTTTATTTATGGTTGACACTCCTCCCAACCTTTTGCTTACACAAGCCATGGCTAACCGAATCCTCGGCTGCCTTCCAACATTCACATACCATGAAGGAGTGTCTATTTGCAAAATTAAGTTGCTTACTGATGAATCAGGGCAAAACACGTGAAGAGAATTATTAGTGAAGGTTAATTAATTGGGGCTGGGAACCCCGCTGCTAGCTCTTTTTGCAAAATTATTGGATAAGCGGATGAAGCCACTAGTCCATTGGTGAAAGCTGCCCAACAAGATTGAAAGATAAAACACCACATACTTCCTCATGAGCTATAAAACATTGACACAAATAAGATATAATAAAGTTTTGAATTGTTTAAAGGTAGCACATGAAGTATTTACTTGGAATGGCAGAAAATACCACATAGTAGGTAGGTATGGTGGACGCACATGGCATAGGTTTTGGCTCAAGGTTTTGGATGCACGAGAAGCATTTCCTCTCAGTACAAGGCTTTGGCTAGCAAGGTTATTTGAAGCAAACACAAGTATGAACCGGTACAACAAAACTTACATAAGAACATATTGCAAGCATTATAAAACTCTACATTGTCTTCCTTGTTGCTCAAACACTTTTACTAGAAAATATCTAGACCTTAGAGAGACCAATCATGCAAACCAATTTCAACAAGCTCTACGGTATTTCTCCACTAATAGGTTTAAACTACATGATGCAAGAAAAACATGATCTACTTGAGAGCTCAAAACAATTGCCAAGTATCAAATTATCCAAGACAATATGAGGCATTTTACTGTTTCCAACCAAATAGCAATAAATGCAATAGCTTCCAACTTTTGTCATTGAACATTAAAAGTAAAACGAAGAACACGAGTGTTCATATGAAAAAGCGGAGCGTGTCTCTCTCCCACACAAGGATTGCTAGGATCCGAATTTATTCAAACATAAACAAAAATAAAAACACACAAACGCTCCAAGTAAAGAACATAAGATGTGACCGAATAAAAATATAGTTTCAATAGAAGAAACCTGATAAGTTGATGAAGAAGGGGATGCCTTGGGCATCCCCAAGCTTAGACGATTGAGTCTTCTTGAAATATGCAGGGATGAACCACGGGGGCATCCCCAAGCTTAGACTTTTCATTCTTCTTGATCATATATCATCCTCCTCTCTTGACCCTTGAAAACTTCATTCACACCAAACTTCTCATAAACTTCATTAGAGGGGTTAGTACTCAAAAAACTTTAATCCACCTTGGCCCTGTAGTGACACATTGCATGAACTCAATAAAACATTAGCTACAGCTCTCCACGTCTAGAAAGCCTCACTTAAAGTCCACAAGAGACAATGCAAAAAACAGAGACAGAATCTGTCAAAACAGAACAGCCAGTAAACACGAATTTTTAAGAGGTACTTCCGTTGCTCAAATCAGAAAACTCAAAACTAATGAAAGTTGCGTACATATCTGAGGATCACGCACGTAAATTGGCATATTTTTCGGAGTTACCTACAGAGAATCATACCCAGATTCGTGACAGCCAGAAATCTGTTTCTGCGCAGAAATCGAAATCTAGCATCACCCTTCTATTAGAGACTTCACTTGGCACAACATTGCAATAAAATAAAGATAAGGAGAGGTTGCTACAGTAGTAACAACTTCCAAGACACAACAAAACAGTAGCAAAATAAACACATGGGTTATCTCCCAAGAAGTGCTTTCTTTATAGCCATTAAGATGGGCTCAGCAGTTTTAATGATGCACTCGCAAGAAATAAGAGTTGAAGCAAAAGAGAGCATCAAAAAGCAAGTTCAAAACACATTTAAGTCTAACCCACTTCCTATGCATAGGAATATTGTACACAAATAAATTCATGAAGAACAATGTGACAAGCATAAGAAGATAAAACAAGAGTAACTTCAAAATTTTAAGCATATAGAGAGGTGTTTTAGTACCATGCAAATTACTACAACCATATTTTCCTCTCTCATAATAATTTTCAGTAGCTTCATGAATAAACTCAACAATATAACCATCACATAAAACATGTTTTTCATGATCCATAAACACATAATTTTTATCAAGCTTAAACATAATGGGATCAAAACTTTCAAACCAACTTTTATCAATAATGTAACAAGATGATTGATCAATCTCAAAAGATATGGGACTCATAGATAAAGTCAAGAACTCTCCAATCCCATTTTCATTAGTAGTACAATTAATATTATCAAGTAACATAGGACCATCATCTAGAGATTTATCATAAACATTTGCCAAGCAAAACTCTTTAGTATCATGCATTTCGACATCAGGCACAAACAAAGCATTATCATAAGATTTATCAAAATAGCATGGATTATCATAGATAATAGGAGCATAATTATTCTCACAAGTTTTACTCATAGGGAATATTTCAAGAGAATCCACAGGAACATAACATTCAACCTCCTTTGGTAAGCATGGAGGACAATCAAATAGTGTAAGAGATAAAGAGTTACTCTCATTAGAAGGTTGGCATAGGTAGCTAATCCATTCTTCCTCCTTTTGTTCATCACTCTCCTCTTCTTTTTCATCCAATGAGCTTTCAGGTTCATCAATTTCCTCCTCTTTTTCATCCAATGAGCTTTCAGGTTCATCAATTTCTTCTTCCACTGGTTCCTGCAAATTGTGAGTGCATTCATGTGCATTAATGAGTCTCTCTTTATAATCAATGATATAAGGATTATCACTGTAGCTTTCTATGCAAAAATTAAGAATAGAAGACATAATCTTTAAGGTCCTTACAAACAACACAAGGTTCATAATTTTTAGCAATGAATGATTTGATCTCAGAAGCTCCCATAAACAAAACAAATTGTTCTAATTCTTCGAACCCAAAATGAATATAGCTATTCCAATTATAGTTCTTAATTAAAACTTCCTCACTAAAGCCACATTGAAATTTAAGATGTTTAGTATCCTGTTGAGAGCAACAGTTTATATCATGGCGTTTAAGCAAGATTTTAGCAATTGTATTCAATTTTTCTATCACGGCACTCATAACTTTACCCGTTCTTGATTCTCTATAATTATTATATAGTTCAATAAGCTCCAAATAGGTTGTAGGTTCTCCCATAATAGCAGTTTTTAATTTTTCGATTTTTCAATTTTTTATGGATTTTCGGGTATATAGAGAAAATAAAACAAGACAAAAAGAAACTAGACAAAAATAAACTAAGCAAAATAATACTAGACAGAAATAAACTAAGCACGAACAAACTAGGCAAAAGTAAACAAAACAAAACAAAATAAAGTAAAACAAAAACAGAGAGAGAGGTTGAGTGTACTCCCCAGGTGAACTTATGAGTAGAGCTATGCCACCCCAGCAACGGCGCCAGAAAATAGTCTTGATAACCCACAAGTATAGGGGATCGCAACAGTCTTCGAGGGAAGTAAAACCCAAATTTATTGATTCGACACAAGGGGAGGTAAAGAATACTTATAAGCCTTAACAACTGAGTTGTCAATTCAGCTGCACACTGGAAAAGCACTAGTAACGGGGGTGATGTGAAAGCATCGAGTAATATGAGAGCGGTAGTAACGAGTAACACGACGAGCAGTAATAGTAACACAGAGGCAATGGCACCAGAAAATAGTTGATACTACTTCCAATGACATGTAGAACGAGTATATGATGATGAGAGATGGACCGGGGTTACCAGCTATCTACACTAGTGGTAACTCTCCAATAACAAGTGTTGGGTGAACAAATTACAGTTGGGCAATTGATAGGATTGAAATAGCATTAAGACAGAACATCAAGATTATTAATCATGTAGGCATGTTTTCCATATATAGTCATACGTGCTCGCAATGAGAAACTTGTACAACATCTTTTGTCCAACCAGCCGGTGGCAGCCGGGCCTCAAGGGAATCTACTGGCAATTAAGGTACTCCTTTTAATAGAGCACCGGAGCAAAGCATTAACACTTGGTGAAAACATGTGATCCTCATATCTAAGCCTTCCCCTCCAGTTATCCCAGTTGTTGTCACTCTGGGGCCTCGGGTTCCGGACATAGACATGTGCAAACAACTTGTAGATACAATCTAAGCAATAAGTATAGAGCTTAAATCTAAGATCATGCCACTCGGGCCCTAGTGACAAGCATTAAACACAACAAGATTGCAGCAACAATAACTTTACAAACTTTATAGATAGACTAATCATAATGTAACAATCCATCGGATCCCAACAAACACAACACCGATTACATCAGATGAATCTCAATCATGTAAGGAAGCTCATGAGATCATTGTATTGAAGTACATGGGGGAGAGAGTACCAACTAGCTACGGCTAGAACCCGTAGTCCATGGGGGAACTACTCACGGAGCATGATGGAGGCGGTGGCGTCGATGGAGATGGCTTCCGGGGCACTTCCCCGTCCCGGCAGGGTGCCGGAACAGAGACTTCTGTCCCCCGAAACGGAGTTTCGCGATGGTGGCGGCGCCCCTGGAGTCTTTTTGGAGTTTCGTCAATTGGTATCGCGTTTTTAGGTCGAAAGGGCTCTTATAGGCGAAGAGGCGGAGTCGGAAGGGCGCCAGGGCTCCCTCCCCATAGGCCAGCGCGGCCAGGGTGGAGCCCGCGCGGCCCTGTCGTGTGGGGCCCCCTGGCCCATCTTCGTCTCCCCTTCGGTGTTCTGGAATCTTCCGGGAAAAATAAGGTTCTAGGCGTTGATTTCGTCCGATTCCGAGAATATTGCCCGAACAGCCTTTCTGGAACCAAAAACAACAGAAAACAGGAACTGGGACTGTGGCATCTTGTTAATAGGTTAGTTCCGGAAAACGCATAAAAACATTATAAAGTGCGAGAAAAACATGTAAGTCTTGTCATAAAACAAGCATGGAACATCAGAAATTATAGGTACGTTGGAGACGTATCAACGCCAAAAGTCATGTATGCTCAACAGGTGCCGTACCTAGTTTGGATATTGTGTTGTTACCCTTTTGTGGTTTGGTGTTTGTCCAACAGAGAAAGCTACTCTTTTCCCGTGTAAGTGTTATTATGTGAACAAAAATTGTATGTACATATATCGGTGAGAGAACCAAACTTGCATATTCTTTCCTGGTTATAACACATAAGTCATAATAACAATTAAAAAGAAAAAGAACAGTTGCCTTTGCAATGTGATTGTGCCAAGTAGATTAGACAACCAACCACAAACATTACAGGTCAACAGCCAAACACATGCGAAAGTCCTAAGGTAAGCTCCATAATACATGTTGAAACCAAAAGCCTAGAAACCATAAGAAAGGTAGCTCCACATCACAGTTCCACGACAGCAGCATACTGATCGTAAAACATATATCAAGTCAGGACAGCTGCACCACTGGGTAAGCATCCATGTGGTCTAGCTCAAGAGCGAAGACTGTGTAAATGTTGCAAAATGTGGCTCTTGCCTCACCCCACCCAAACATCTTATCATGGAACCTTACCAAATCAGCATGAATCATCTTGACATAAACATAACTCCTCTCTCCACGCTGATGGGATTGAACAATGCGCTAGTTGCAGTGCTTCAGCTTGTCAAACAGTATGCAGGAGATGACGAAGCATGCTGGCTGGTCTTTTGTAGTGAAAATGGCTTGGAGTAGCTGGTCATGTGAACAACCCAACTGGATCTTTAGAGCTTGAAGGACAGTCCGTTCCATATAAGCTACCATTGCTGACTTCAGCTCAGGTTCAGGTGAATGACAACTGACATCTTGTCCTAGAGATGCAGATCCTTCTTGATCAGATTCAGCGGAATCATCACCACTACTTACAGGTGCATCGGGTTCTACGAAGGCACATCGGTACATGCTCCAGTTCATAGGAGTCGGGTGGGACAGCACCATTTGCTGGAATCTCTACAATACCAGCTCCAGGTAGACCACCAGTCTCTACAGAGGGTAAACCACCAATATCCACTTCAGAGGATTCTCTTGGCATGACACCTTTCGCTAGAGGCTCTACCCTACCAGCTCCAGGTCCACCACCAGTCAGTATTGTGGGCATAGTCATGACGGGTAGAACCAATACAAAACCTCCTCCGTGTGGCATGACAACTTCGGGTGCAGGATCATTAGTAGCAACTCCAGCATCAGCATCAGTTCCATCGGTCTTGACAATAGGTAAACCGTCTTGCTCCAGTTCAGAGAATTCCCCTGGCACGACACCATTCACTAGAAGCTCTACACTAGCAGCTCCAGCTGCACCACCAGTTTCTACAGTAGGGGTAAAACCAATCCACAACCTTCTTCATGTGGCACGATGATGCCAGGTATAGGCTCATCAGTACCAGGTCCAGCTGCATCAGTCTCCATAGACAGTAAACAAGGTGGCATCGGAGGTTTAAAAGACTGGCATGCCATTTCACCTTTGTCATCAGACAATATAGAGTTTTCTTCAACTCTATGTTTCTGCAATAATAAGTACATGAACAGATATTAGACCAGAGCATATAGCCATCTAACGGGGGTAGCGGCAAAACAAGCGTCATTCTATTTGTTTGCCTTGTCATCTGGGATATCAGAACACACAGATTTAGAAGTCATTTCACATAGCATCCGCTTTTTCGCTCCTTCCCCTACGTCCATCTGGAATAAGTAATACTATTGATCACATAAAACTAATTAATCAAATATATGCATATGTTGAGAAGTTTGCACGGCAAATTGTGGATTCTGCTTTCATTACCTACGAAACTTCGTTCTATATATTTACCTTGTCATCTGGGATATCAAAAGTCACAAAATGGGAAGTCATTTCACTAAGTATCGGTTTTTTCGCTCTTTCCCCTCCATCCATATGCAATAAGTAGTACTATTGATCACATAAAGCCAATTCATTGAATATATGCATATGTTGAGAAGTTTGCACAACAAATTGTGGATTCTACTTCCAATGATCGACCAAGTAATCTCGTGAGAAATGCATGATCAAGATATGTTTCTCCCTCTTGATCGACATCTGCATCTCCATTAAGACTAATCATCATGCGATGGTGCTCTTCAGAAGAGCGCATGCACTTCCAATCACCAGACAAGCAAAATATTGTTGATTCTAGTAATGCTTAATCAGCAGTGGCCATGGAACAACCACAAATCGACCAAGCAAAAAAAAATCATCAGCCTACTGACCACCAAGCAAAACAAACTAGGCCCCTACGTGGCCTCACAAATCATCATCAAACATCGATCAAACTAGCAAGTTTGAACATGGATTCCTAATTTATTTTCTGATAAAGGGAATATATTAATATCAAAAGATATCGATTACACTGAGCCTCTGCAACAACGCAATACCTTATTGGTAGTACGGATGCACATGGATTCCTAATACTTCCTCCGTTCGGTTTTAATTAGTCGACGCGAGGGAGAGAAGAAAATGAACTGTCGATGCTTTCAACTAGAGTCAATTAAATACGAACGGAGGAAGTACGTAGTAGTATTGAAAAATATCCGGATCTAGTCTAAAAACAAATTGGCATGTAAATCCTAGTAGTCTACTAAACTAGGATCAATACCCTAGATTGGGGTTGCAAGCGGCATCCGCGGATCGTCCCGCAAAGCAGAAAATCAGAGTAAATAGTGGTTGAGATTAGAGCAGATTTAAACCACTTGCACTGAAACTAGCTAGCCCGCTACCCACCCCGCTTGACACCATGCCCTAGATGTGAATCTACACCAAACATTCAAACAAGGATGAGCAACCGCCAATAAAATTTTATCTGCATCATCATCTCGACCATACACAAAGGTATGGTGATTTCACATACAACCATTGTTGCCGCGGGACGAGGATGAGTGATGTGCCGCCGAGAAGGTGCCTCATGCCTCTGTTGCCGCCGCCGTCAAAGAGGAAGTCAAAGCCGCACGATTTTGGTCCGTCGCCGATATGGAGGTGGAGCTACTAGGGAAGAGGTGGAGGTGGAGAGGGAGTGATGGTTTGTACTATTGGCGGCTGGTGAGGTAGTTATAAATACATCGTCTCTCTCTTTTTTGGCAAGAAATGCAACATCTCTTGGAAGGCAACGAGGCAACGCACTCCAGATTTCGTATATTGCTATAATAATATGGGCGGAGAAATTTGAACGCATCTATGTTGTCTTGTCAAATGAATCACCAGGATTTTCTTTTAGTACTCCAGATTTGGGCGACCCAAGGAAGTAGAGATAGTAATGTACGTCATCTAGCTGCACGCTATCAAATCAAATAAATGGTCATGCCATTTACTTTTAAGATGGTGCAGTAGTTATTTTGACCAAAGAAACATTCACGTCTGCTGATTATTTTGATAGTACTACTAGTACTAATATTTCTGATGCGTATACATTTACTGTCCGCTAGCAAAGATTGTTTGGCACATTGTTCTTATGGCTTTTAACATGACACCCCTTAATAATATTATTAATCAATTTTTGGGCAATTAATTGAGCTGTGTTCATAAAAAATTAAAAACCAAATCCAACTGTACGATTTTAAGGCCATATGAAGGACAAGGAATGATTTTAAAGGCCATATGGAGTACCTCCAACCATGTGAAATCTGGTTCTTTCATGCATGTGATACCCATGGCTTCGCATTGGATCTGTATGTTGTCCTACGTACAGTCAACTATGAAGTACCACGATTTGGTTTTTGGGTGCAACCGGCTAGAGAATGATTCACGGGTTTGTACAACCAGTACAATTCACATTAAGATTTTCTGATAGCATGTTGATGTGTACATGTAAGAATCATACACTAGAATGTCTTCTATGTTTAGATGGCTGATCTACGTTAATACTTTGTGTGAATCATGAGGTTAAGACCTTTGTGCTGTAATAAAGATTGATAAATAACATAATAAAAAGTTGCAAGCACAAATCAATGTAGAGGATGTGGTATCCCCCCATTTAATAAAAAAAACAATATATATGTATGGCTCTAGGGACACTGAAACAACCAAACAACCATGCATGTGTATAGACCGTATTTGATCAAATTACAGGAAGCACCTGGGTTCGTGCAAATAGCATCAATTTATCACGTAAGTACATTAGCTATAAATAGTTAAATAGGAGTCAAGACCAACTGAGCTAGCTAGTAGTATGATCCTACTATTACATAAATATCCCTAACTCTGCTTATCTTGGTTCCAGTCCAGCGCGTTTGTGTAGCTTGGGATGAACCAAAACACCGTCTTCCAGTTGGCTGCTGGAACGTTGTTTGAGAAAGAGATGCTTTGCTGATCTTCGCTATTCAGACTGAAGCGGAAAATTTCAGGACGTGCTGTGTTAAACTGAAGGCCAATGGCCTGAAGCGTGGTGTAGATGCAGTTTCTTCTTGTCAAATATCCTGGGGGAAATGTTGCACCACCCAATGGCATGAAAATCGGATTGTTCACCCCAAGGAACATAGAATAGTCTCCAAGATTAGTAACTCTTTCCCACGGGTTAGCTGAAAGTAACCGACTAGTGTCCTTCGAGAATACAATGCAGGTATACCCCGAAGTATAGCTGCGAACAGCGCGACCGCAATGGACAACATGGGTACTATCATAAGTTAGAGCACCATCAGTATCCATTACGCCACGTGCATAGACCAGGAGAAGTCTAGAACAATTTTGAGATCTTGCCAGCCACCACGTACGACTATTAGACTCAAAATCATTATCGTCAAGATCAAGTGCAGCCATCCACGGAAGGAGTGGAGCAGGGAGCACTATAGGACCTTGAAAAAGGAAAAAAAACATGTCACATGAAAATATCTTTCATGATTTATCTACTAGTGATATTGATTTGATATTGTAGATGCCAATACTAGTATTTTACAAAATCATGGTCGAACATAAGATGGTTTGAAATATATTTCGAACATCTTGGTAAAACTTTATAAGGATTTAAAACATGTTCCCCAAAATATTGGTCCAAATTTTAGATGGTTTGACTATAGTACTCCTTATTCTCTAGAACCGGGGGAATATAAACAAGGGCTTTCTTGCCCTCGGTTCCTTAGTTGTACTCAGTTTTCCCCAACTCCTTAGTTTTTCCTCAGTTTTGCCCATGCCCTTGTCTAAAACCCGCAGACGGAGGTCGGATGGTAGGATCCCCGTTTAGTTGACCGTTCCGTGCTGATGTGTGGGGCCGCGTCGCGTGGGGCTGGTAGAAAGGGACCGCGTGGGACATGACGAGACCGCGTTTGGTTGTACGTGAGCAGGAGCTGGGTTCTGTCTCTCTCGGCCCAAATTGGCATATCCCTTTTAAGAGCATCTTTTTCCCCTTTTTCGCTCGGTCTTTTTTCACCAAACTATTATCAAATCTAGAGAAGTTTCCATTTCTGTCTTTCTTCAATTATTTCATTACGTTTTCATTATGGTCTGACAGAACGACAATTACTTAGATATGTACATATCGCTGGAAAAGCAAAAAGGTCAACAGGCCAGGTTTTATTACAATTACTTGAAATGCGTTTGGATAATATCCTTTTTCGATTGGGTATGGCCTCAACCATTCACTGGGGCTCGTCAATTAGTAAACCATAGACATATTTTAGTTAATGGTCGTATAGTCAATATACCAAGTTTTCGTTGCAAACCCCGAGATATTATTACTACGAAAGATAACCAAAGATCAAAAGGTCTGGTTCAAACTTTGATGGCTTCATCCGACCCAGGGAAATTGCCAAAGCATTTGACGATTGACACAGAATAAAGCAAAAAAAATAAGTCGAAGATAGAAGAGCCCAGATTCCAAATGAAGAAATGGAAACTCGAAAAGGATCCTTCTGATTCTCAAAGAATGAGGGGCAAGGGGATTGATACCGAGAAATATTTCTTCTTATTATAAGACGTTATTTGATCCGCATATGTTTGGTAAAAGAACAATCTTCTCCTTTAATCATATCATAAATGGAAAGTATTCAATTAGAACATGAAAACGTGACTCAATTGGTCTTAGTTAGTCTTCGGGACGGAGTGGAAGAAGGGCGGAGACTCTCGAACGAGGAAAAGGATCCCTTCGAAAGAATTGACCGAGGAGCCGTATGAGGTGAAAATCTCATGTACGGTTCTGTAAAGGGACAGTAAGGGTGACTTATCTGTCGACTTTTCTTCCTTTTGGCCCTTGTTTTTTGCTAAATATGGCAGAAAATCTAGTACTTCCTCTGGTCCATATTAATGACCTCACCAAACTTGGTTCATATGTACTCCCTCCATGCATGTATATAAGATGCTTTGTTTTTTCTTTAATTCATCTACTTTAGTTTGTATCTAGTCTAGGTTTTAGTGTGTAGGTTCACTCTTTTTAGTTTGAATGCATGATACGTCTCCGACGTATCGATAATTTCTTATGTTCCATGCCACATTATTGATGATATCTACATGTTTTATACACATTATATGTCGTATTTATGCATTTTACGGAACTAACCTATTGACGAGATGCCGAAGGGCCAGTTCCTGTTTTCTGCTGTTTTTGGTTCCAGAAATCCTAGTAAGGAAATATTCTCGGAATCGGACGAAATCAAGGCCCAGCATCCTATTTTTCCACGAAGCTTCCAGAACACCCGAGAGTCGCCAGAGGGGGGCCACAGGCCCACCACACATGACCCTGGCGCGGCCAAGGGGGGGCCCGCGCCCCCATAGTGTGTCACCGCCTCGTTGACCTTCCGACTCCGCCTCTTCGCCTATAAAAAGGTCCCTGGCCTAAAACTTCGATACGAAAAAAGCCACGGTACGAGAAACCTTCCAGAGCCGCCGCCATTGCGAAGCCAAGATCTGGGGGACAGGAGTCTCTGTTCCGGCACGCCGCCGGGACGGGGAAGTGCCCCCGGAAGGCTTCTCCATCGACACCACCGCCATCTTCATCAACGCTGCTTGTCTCCCATGAGGAGGGAGTAGTTCTCCATCGAGGCTCGGGGCTGTACCGGTAGCTATGTGGTTCATCTCTCTCCTATGTACTTCAATACAATAATCTCATGAGCTGCCTTACATGATTGATATTCATATGATGATGCTTGTAATCCAGATGTCATTATGCTAGTCAAGTGGGTTTTACTTATGTGATCTCCGGAGACTCCTTGTCCCACGTGTGTAAAGGTGACAGTGTGTGCACCGTGTGGGTCTCTTAGGCTATATTTCACAGAATACTTATTCACTGTTATGAATGGCATAGTGAAGTGCTTATTTATATCTCTTTATGATCGCAATGTGTTTTGTATCACAATTTATCTATGTGCTACTCTAGTGATGTTATTAAAGTAGTTTTATTCCTCCTGCACGGTGTAATGGTGACAGTGTGTGCATCCGTGTTAGTACTTGGCGTAGGCTATGATTGTGATCTCTTGTAGATTATGAAGTTAACTATTGCTATGATGGTATTGATGTTATCTATGCCTCCTTTCGTAGTGTGAAGGTGACAGTGTGCATGCTATGTTAGTACTTGGTTTGGTTATGTTGATCTGTCATGCACTCTAAGGTTATTTAAATATGAACATTGAATATTGTGGAGCTTGTTAACTCCGGCATTGAGGGTTCGTGTAATCCTACACGGTTAGTGGTGTTCATCATCCAACAAGAGAGTGTAGAGTCTAGCATCTATCTATTTATTCTGTTATGTGATCAATGTTGAGAGTGTCCACTAGTGAAAGTATGATCCCTAGGCCTTGTTCCTAAATACTGCTATCGCTGCTTGTTTACTATTTTACTGCATCTTTACTTCCTGCAATATTACCACCATCAACCACACGCCGGCAAGCACTTTTCTGGCGCCGTTACTACTGCTCATACTTATTCATACCACCTGTTTTTCACTATCTCTTTGCCGAACTAGTGCACCTATTAGGTGTGTTGGGGACACAAGAGACTTCTTGCTTTGTGGTTGCAGGGTTGTATGAGAGGGATATCTTTGACCTCTTCCTCCCTGAGTTCGATAAACCTTGGGTGATCCACTTAAGGGAAACTTGCTGCTGTTCTACAAACCTCTGCTCTTGGAGGCCCAACACTGTCTACAAGAATAGAAGCACCCGTAGACATCAAGCTATTTTCTGGCGCCGTTGCCGGGGAGGAAAGGTAAAAGGCACTCATACTCCGGTCCCAGGTAAAAGTACTTTTCTGGTGCCATTGTGTGAGTGTTCGAAGCTATTTCCTTTAGATCCTGCAATTGCATCTTTTTGTTTCTTGTTTACACTAGTTTGGCATAATGGACAACAATGAGCTTCTTATTCTATTTCCTGATTTAAGACATGGATGGTTTGATGCGAAAATTAAAAAACCTATGGAACATATTAGTATGAACGCTTTGAACACCATTGTTGCTAATGATATGGAAAATTCTAAGCTTGGGGAAGCTGGCTTTGATGAGCATGATATTTTTAGTCCCCCAAGCATTGAGGAGAAAATTTTCTTTGATGATACTTTGCCTCCTATTTATGATGATTATAATGATAGTAGTCTTTTAGTACCGCTTGTTATGGAGGATAAATTTGATTATGATTACAATATGCCTCCTATATTTGATGATGAGAATAATAATGATAGCTACTTTGTTGAATTTGCTCCCACTATTACTAATAAAATTGATTATGCTTATGTGGAGAGTAATAATTTTATGCATGAGACTCATGATAAGAATGTTTCATTTGATAGTTATATTGTTGAGTTTGCTCATGATGCTACTGGATATTATTATGAGAGAGGAAAATATGGTTGTAGAAATTTTCATGTTACTAAAACACGTCTCTATATGCTGAAATTTTTGAAGTTACACTTGTTTTATCTTTCTATGCTTGTTGCATCATGCTTCCTGAATTTGTTTATTTACAAGATTCCTTTTCATAGGAAGCATGTTAGGCTTAAATGTGTTTTGAATTTGCCTCTTGATGCTCTCTTTTGCTTCAAATACTATCTCTTGCGAGTGCATCATTAAAACTGCTGAGCCCATCTTAATGGCTATAAAGAAAGAACTTCTTGGGAGATAACCCATGTGTTTTTACTACAATATTTTTGCTTTATATTTGAGTCTTGGAAGTTGTTTACTACTGTAGCAACCTCTCCTTATCTTAGTTTTGTGTTTTGTTGTGCCAAGTAAAATCTTTGATAGTAAAGTGAATACTAGATTTGGATTACTGCGCAGTTACAGATTTCTTTGCTGTCACGAATTTCGACCTGCCTCCCTGTAGGTAGCTCAGAAAATTAAGCCAATTTACGTGCATGATCCTCAGATATGTACGCAACTTTCATTCAAGTTGGGCATTTTCATTTGAGCAAGTCTGGTGCCTCAATAAAATCCATCTTTACGGACTGTTCAGTTTTGACAGATTCTGCCTTTTATTTCGCATTGCCTCTTTTGCTATGGTGGATGAATTTCTTTGTTCTATTAATGTCCAGTAGCTTTATGCAATGTCCAGAAGTGTTAAGAATGATTGTGTCACCTCTGAACATGTTAATTTTTATTGTGCACTAACCCTCTAATGAGTTGTTTCGAGTTTGGTGTGGAGGAAGTTTTCAAGGGTCAAGAGAGGAGGATGATATACTATGATCAAGAAGAGTGAAGAGTCTAAGCTTGGGGATGCCCCGGTGGTTCATCCCTGCATATTTCAAGAAGACTCAATGTAACACCCCAACTTTTGCAAGCATGTTCATTTATCCAAAGTGCAAAAATTAGGGGGAACAAAAACTTTTTCTATAGACTAATTAAGATGAATTGTCTTGATTTGCTTGTTGAGTTTTGTTTTGAGCTACCCTTAAGAACAACACCTCTAGTGGTTAAACAAGCAACTCACTAAATAAAACACATGTGTGGCTTAGGAAGAATTGTTTTCCCTTCTTACTACATCAAACCCTTCTCCTGATGGCAACTTGAGGGTACCATCTTGATATTCTTCTTTGTGATAATCTAGCTCAAATATTCCTTAATTCAAAATTTGGTATCATCTACCCCTTTCTACATCCTCCTCTTATACTCACTCATCCTGGTTGATTCTGAAGCCAAGCCAACAATCTGTTTCGGTAGACTTATAAGATTCCAGACTTTGGCAGTTGATATCTAAACAACCACAACTGTTATTGTTGACTTCAATGCATGGATCTCATCTATGCAACATCCTCTTCAACCTCCACGTCTTGCATGTCTCAGTCTATCCTTGCAGCACATATATCCAACTTGATCTTATGCCACATCCAATGTTCAACTCTAGATCACTTCCTTCACTTTTATCTCTTGTTTTTATTCAAATTTAATCTTTACAAAACCAAGAGTGGGAATGATGGGTACACTTTGTAGACACCACCTACCCTTGAGAACATTCCTCCCTAAATTAGTTTCCTTTCTCAAAACCTGTTGTTTTTCTTCTCTGGTTTTGATCACAAAACTACTTCTAGTTTATTAAATCTTTTCAAGGTTTTTCTTCAAAGAAAACAAAGAACTGAAATGGGGTTTGTTTCTCATCCCATTTCTACCAAGTACTGATTTCTAAACATTATTTTCTATCTTGCCTTCTTTTTAACAAAAGGCTTGTTTATGGTACCTACACCATTTCTTGTTTTCCTCTTGATTATTTTACATTTGAGAAAAACTCTACTATGCTTTATTTTGCAAATAGACCTATTTCATTTTAAACCTCATTATGTCCCTCTCAAAATGATTTCAAAGGCAAGTCCAATATAAACCCTATCCAAATATTTTGATCAACTCCCATAGTGGTGGAGACCCATCTCTATAAAGTTCCATATTTAGTACCAACTTCCATTCCTTCATCACATCTCACTCTTGTATGGTTTACCATCATCATCTTGACCTCATGAATTGATGATTTATGTCACCATATCCATCCTTGAGAGTATATGGTTATTTCACTCATCATGTCTCTTAGCCTTGCTCTACAATTATCTAAACCACCATCACCACCCTATCTACCTTGTCATGCTCATGCATTGTTGCATGTGGTCAATCCCAATCTTTCCAAATGTGAATTCAAATGAAAACTTCTAATCATCAACTATACCTCTGATCTACTTCCATCTTATGCTTGTCACAACCAAAGTGGTGGGAATTATCCTTAGAGTACATATCACCTCACACTTCTTTTTATCAATATGTATCCACTCCTTTTCTTATCATCATTAAAGTCACTCATTGACATTACCTCCTCAATATCATGCCTTGGTATGTTCACATGGATGTTGTGCATCTCTCTCAATTGTTCACTTGGGTTTGGCAAGAATGAAGCCGGCCATTGTATGTGCATGCAAATTTCGGCCAGCCCTCTTCTCCTCACTTCCTTCCTCCACAAGGCTTGCCTCCCAACTACCCCAATCACTAAATGGGCAGCCACCCACCTTGGCCAATCAAAAAGGAGGCAGCCAACCATCCTCCCTCTATTTAAAGAGCTTGGCCGGCCACTCCCTCCTCCTTTGCCTCATTTCTTTTCACTCCCCACTCCTTCCTCCACTCCCTCACACTCTTCTCCTACCTCTCCCACGAAATATTGCTCCCCTAAGGCTCCATGGCCGGCCATGGCCATGGAAATCCACCAACATGAAGCTCTCCCCCTCCCTCAAGCTTTCCCTCACCATGAGAGCATCTCTCTCACTCTCTTCTCCCCTAACCTTGGATGAATCCAGCTCCCTTTCTCCTTTCTCCTCTCACAAGATTGGATCTTGATGCAGGTGCATGTTGGTCCAAGCATGGAGAAGTTTGAGCTATCCTCAGATCTGAAGTTCTTGAGCAAAGTTCGTCCAAAACCTTGCTGTAATTTCTGCTATCTTGCTGTTTCAGATTCTGGTACGATCTTGTAAAATCCGCCAAATCTGGTGTGCAGATCCAAATCGAGTGGTTCAAAGTTCTGAAGATAGGTATTGAAAAGATCTACAACTTGGCGTTGGTCTCATCCTCAAATTCGTTACGGATTTTGCATGGTAAATAAAGTTCTGCAAACATGCAGAATCACTGTTTGTTAGATTTCTCCCGTTTTACAAAACCTTTTTGAGCAAATTAAACTTTGGGTGAAAGCCCTCTCCAATACCTTCATTTTGGCGGTGGTTTCACTTCGATTGACCTCCTGAAACTGAAATGGTTCACAGATTAAGATCTGGTCAGATCTGACTTTGTCGAATTAAACCAGGAGCTTAGAGACGAATTTTTGAATGAAACCAACTGGGTAAGAACCACCTATTCAATACCTTTCAGATGCAGCAGACCTCATATTTTTATGATTTGTGTATGATTTTTGATGAATTGATTCTCGTATGTTCTGCAGACCTGGCTGTTAGCTTTTAATTCATCAAAAATCCATTTTTGAACCTAATTGAGTGATTCCACTTCTGTAGGATTACTGAATGTTTTCTTAATCATCTCAAACAAGTTTCAAACCTTTATCTGTTCTGCAACTCCATAGTTAAAGCAAATGGTGAAAACATGCAGTAAACTTGTAAATCCATTTGTGAGAGTTTCAGAAATAATTTTAACCCAAATCCAATTGTGTGTGAATCTCTGTTTAATTACCTTTCAAATGCAAGTGGCCTCATATTTTTAGGATTTTTCTACGATTTATGGCTTACAGATCTTGTTTTCTGTACAGCCAGATTCAAACAAATTCCTAAATTTGTAGGTTTAATATTTTTGAGTGAATCCAATTGGGTTAGTCTTGTATTAGTACTGGCCATCTAGGAAAAATAGTGTTAGTCTCTGTTCATGCATATTTCTTACTGTTACTAATGTGTATGTGTGACATGGATTGTTGAACCAAAACTCTTTGGTTTATTTTTAAACCTTTGCCCACTCTTTTATTTAAAAATTGGTCAACCAATGTTTTATTCTTGCAAAACAAAACCTCTGCAACTTAACCTTAGTTCTATTGTTTGGCTTAAGTCTTCAAATGGTGTGGCATATCATTTACTTCATATTCTTGTGTAGTGTTGTGTAAGCTTTACAAAATAGAGAGTATGATTTCCCGCTTTTCCAAAAATGTTTCAAAAAAATAATATGAATGTTTGTAATGCCCAACTAATGCACTTGTCCTCTTTATGATGTTATCTACCAGGGGATACTTAGTTGTGCCATGGTGATACCGAGAGAGGCAATTGCTAAGTTATGATACTCTCATACCTTTACTAGGTAAATAAAATGGGTTCTCTTTTAGTTGCTTTGTAGTATCTATAAGTTCTTTGTATGTTAGCCCGTAGTAAGGTGGTTAGCTATTGATTGTTGATTGTTGAATGTTGCATGCTTGTTATGATTGGTGCAATGTGATTGATTGTGTTCCTTTTATATTTTCCGACGATAGATGCGAACGATTCCGGAGAAGAAGAAGAAGTGGTTCGGACAAGGATTTTATTTATATTGACGGGATTCTTATATTGATGAAGTTGAAGAAGTCCAGGGACAAATAAGCCAAGGCAAGCCATCTTTTGATCTCTGATATGATGTCTCTTTGGATGTCATCTTGTGCTATCAATAGCATCTTGGTTCTATGTGTGATGATCTCCATATTGTTGTCATCTATGCTTGGATGCAAGCATGGTACCTCTAGTAGTTTTATCTTGTCAAGGTCTTGGTAATTGGTTGGGTGTATGGTATCATGGCCATTGCTATCCAACTTGCTTTCTATATTTAGCTTGAATATGTTCCACCTCGGGACAAGATTCATACTACACCCCCTTCTAGTGTAGATGTATCAATACCATGTTTTTGGTGTATTCTCAAATTGTGATGAGTATGCCTGTTTTCCCTTAATGGTGTTGGTGTTGGTCAATTCTCATCCCTATATATCTATTGATTGGGTTAGATAGCACCACAAATATGAAAGTATATTTCCTATTGTGTTGTCATAATACATGCTTAGCTCAAGCAAGTATGATCCACTCCAATACCTCTTTTCATACCCTCAATGGCGTGATGACCCTCATCTCGGCCATAGTGTTGTATTAGTTCAACTCATGAAACTTTAGATTGGGAACCCCTCAAGGTTTACCTTGTTGTAAACGTTTATGAAAACCTTGGGTGAGGCAATCTTACCCAAGCGTATGGTTTATGAAAGGAAAGGATCTTGACAAAGATGGTTGGAAAGAGGAAGGTGTGTGTGACTTGGGTTTTTGAGAAAAACGACACATGGTTCTTTGTATTCGCCCGGAACAACCAAACAGCGCAACCATAGCTACTCCAACGTGGGCACGGGGCTTAACTTGACGTTTGTTCTTCTTAGCATGAGGCACCGCACAACTATACAAGGGTACGGTTACCCCCGAGTCCGGGTTGTCATGGTTGGGACAATAGTATAACGGGAGGCCTTCGGGCTGACCCGTCCGGAAGACACTATGGGTCTCCCGGCTTGGCGGTGGAGCCACGCTCTAGAGGAGGTGAGCTGCCACGGTGCCGGGGAGGTACATACTCCATAGGGTAGGACCTCGTGTTAAGTCGAATGGGCGAAAGGTTATGTCCGGGTATCCGTCGTGGCATATGTCGTTATGCGGGGATGATGCCCACACGATAGGTATCCGGATAGTTGTGGTGAAAGTGCGCAAACTCGCAGAGTCAAAACTATTCGAATAGCCGCGTCCGCGGTCATGGACGGTTGGGATGGCCGTTACGGAGCTGTGTCGAGTTTTGGTTTTGAAAATGATTTCCAAAGGAAATGTGTGTTGGAAGTACCGGAAGGGTACGGGAAAGATGGTGTGCCGACCATGTGGAGATGGTCGAGGAAAATGAAACAAAAGAGGGTGACCCTTCCTAGTGTTTCATGTAGAGGAACTATGCTTTAACAAAGATATAGAGATGTCATAGGAATTTCTTAGTGTCCCCTTCAACCGTGATGTGGGATGCTATATCCACAAGAGAAACCGATTCTCTTTCACATGCTATATCCACAAGAGAAACTGATTCTCTTTCACATGCTATATCCACCGGAGAAACTATTCTTCCTCTCTTGTCTTCTTTAGTTAGAATTGTTATCACCTTCTTGATGGTTTGCGAGTACAATTCAAATGTACTCACGGCTTTGTCCCTGGCTATTTACTTGGCCAGACCCGGAGGACTTCGACAGATGAAGAAGGAGTTGACGACGTCTATGCGAGCTAGGAACGTCTTCCCGCTCGGTTGCTCGTAGGGTTAAGGCGGATGACTTGGGCTCTACGTCGCTGAAGTGATTCTCGCTACTCGATGATTAGATTAGGCCCTTCGAGGCTATCTTGTAAAGATGGGTCATGTGACTTTATTGTAATTTTCTTATTCCGTTTGTAAAGGATGATGTAATATGATATCAGTTCGGTTATGTGTTCACGGCACACTGATCATGGGAACGTGAACTGTATACATAACAGGGTATTTCGGACAGCTAGTCCGGGGTCCCCACAGAGCTGGTATCAGAGCTATCCTGACTGTAGGAGACCTTAGTTAGCATGGACGTTAGTTTGGAAAACAATTACTTGGGAAAAACTATTTATCAAACAAATTGTTTTCTTTAATCGAAAGTATAGCTTCTACTCCTCTTATTTATTCAAAGCTTCTAAATTCTTATCTCTCCGCTTTATAAAAAGGTTTGAAAATTCTTTCCCTATTGTCTCATCCACCTCAAACCTACATATTGGACGATGTCCCCGACTCAGACCAGAGACTCGAAGTCGAAGATGGATCAACCTTTTATAAAGTTTCACGTATCCCCAACGACAACTATTGAAGATCGGACGCCGACTTAGTCCTGCACATAAAGAGATAATAACATCATGTCTTGGGTTTTCACCAAAGTATGTCAAAGATCCGACCTTGTTCCTCCACGGGCTTGCACTTTTTGCAGTCGTCAGGGGTCAAGTCCTCAGTTTCTTGACTAGTAATTTTTAGGCCAGCCACGAGAAGATCTCGACTTCGGGAATACCTCAAGAGTTACCCCGTCAAAGACCTCACGTCCCTGGGATGTTGAGACCAGAAGTCCTACGCAGTTTTCGCCCAACTTCAACATCGGCGCCTCAGCACCAGGCTGCTTCACCACCAACTGCTCCGAGAATCCTTGTTGAAGACGATTTCAACAAGATGAAGACGCCAACATATGTGACCAGCCCCCAAACTTATAGGATGGATAGGATAAAACTCAATTGCTTCAAATTGAGCTACACCCACGTATTAGGAATCCCTAGATACTTAGAGTGCCTTGTTTGGTGTGCTGATTGCTTGTAGTTCCCTAGTGTGCTGCCTGGAGTGTTTTGATCTGTTTGTTGTGTGAATGATTGTCTTGGTCTTCGGTTTGAAAAACACTCTTAGTGTGATAACCTAGCATAGGAAGCCTTCCTAGGATGTTTTCACCCTCACCTACCTCGCCGATGTATTGCTAACTGCTAGTTAGTTGGAGAGGTTAACAGAAGGCTCTAACTCTGACCCCGTTAGAAGTTGTTTTTCAACCGTCAGGAAAACTAACCCAGACCCCTATCTACGCCGACTACTTTCAAGATCAGTTGGAGCGAATCTACCACGCCAACGAAGAAGAAGCCCTACCTTCAAGAGTGACTGCACCTCTGCGAGAAGATATACTAACCTGGTTTAACCTTGGTGTATAATCGCACTAACCTGGAGGATAACTTCTTGAAAACCACTCTCTAACTTATTGTCTAACAAGCTGAGAGAGAACAATAGCGTCAAAGCCGAGCTACATCACATGGTTCATCTGGTCATCATCAAGTGAAGCTCATGAAGATACCGGAAGACTCGAGATTGAGTTTAAATTGCCTGCCCCCTTCTTAGCTGTTATAAGTAGCACCGACTCTCAAGCTGAAGATTGTCTTCGACGCCCTCTGTTGCTGCTTCATATGGTTACCAACCAGGAGTTTCATCAACTTACTAACTCACCGCGCGTCCTATATGGTTTAGTTAACACGTGGGTGCCTCTTGAAGTTGTGGTCTGCACGTCGCCCCCGAAGATTCTTCAACTGAACAAGGAAGATCGACGACTTCTTCAGAAGCCCCAGACCGAATCACAAGACAGAAGCTCAGAGTTTTTCCAGAATCCCGATGAAAAATCTTAAGGGTGGAAGACCTTGTCTTCCACTAAAAATTGGAGCTAACCCTAACACTTTCCACCTTTCTAAAACACCGTCGGAAACTTGTTGGGCTGCATTAACCTCCCTTGAAGCTGCGGACTGTACGTTGCCCCCCCTGAAGGTGTTTCAACTCAAGAAGGGAGATCAATGACTTCTCCAAAAAGACGCCCGACAAGACCCGTGGCCGAAGCTTAGAGTTTTTAACCCCACCCCTATGAACAATTTTAAGGTTTCGTCTTCCACTAAAATTAAGCTAACTCTAAAATTTTTTCAACCCTGGTAAATCACCGATGGAGTGCACTAACTCTCCCAGAATCTTGAATCCCCGCTAGGATCGCTTAGAAGCTACAGATCTAACACCTACATGGAGTAGTCAACCTCTTCATGAAGCTCGCCATCGGCAGGAATCCATCATGTCTCCCAGAAGATGAAGCAACGACCTTCTCGGCAACGGCACATCTACAGAAGAATGGAGTCTAACTTTAGTTAAACTTTACAACCCCTCTAGTCCTACGCTTAGTAATCTCGGGACGAGATTATTTTAAGGGTGGAAGATCTGTAACACCCCAACTTTTGCAAGCATGTTCATTTATCCAAAGTGCAAAAATTAGGGGGAACAAAAACTTTTTCTATAGACTAATTAAGATGAATTGTCTTGATTTGCTTGTTGAGTTTTGTTTTGAGCTACCCTTAAGAACAACACCTCTAGTGGTTAAACAAGCAACTCACTAAATAAAACACATGTGTGGCTTAGGAAGAATTGTTTTCCCTTCTTACTACATCAAACCCTTCTCCTGATGGCAACTTGAGGGTACCATCTTGATATTCTTATTTGTGATAATCTAGCTCAAATATTCCTTAATTCAAAATTTGGTATCATCTACCCCTTTCTACATCCTCCTCTTATACCCACTCATCCTGGTTGATTCTGAAGCCAAGCCAACAATCTGTTTCGGTAGACTTATAAGATTCCAGACTTTGGCGGTTGATATCTAAACAACCACAACTGTTATTGTTGACTTCAATGCATGGATCTCATCTATGCAACATCCTCTTCAACCTCCACGTCTTGCATGTCTCAGTCTATCCTTGCAGCACATATATCCAACTTGATCTTATGCCACATCCAATGTTCAACTCTAGATCACTTCCTTCACTTTTATCTCTTGTTTTTATTCAAATTTAATCTTTACAAAACCAAGAGTGGGAATGATGGGTACACTTTGTAGACACCACCTACCCTTGAGAACATTCCTCCCTAAATTAGTTTCCTTTCTCAAAACCTGTTGTTTTTCTTCTCTGGTTTTGATCACAAAACTACTTCTAGTTTATTAAATCTTTTCAAGGTTTTTCTTCAAAGAAAACAAAGAACTGAAATGGGGTTTGTTTCTCATCCCATTTCTACCAAGTACTGATTTCTAAACATTATTTTCTATCTTGCCTTCTTTTTAACAAAAGGCTTGTTTATGGTACCTACACCATTTCTTGTTTTCCTCTTGATTATTTTACATTTGAGAAAAACTCTACTATGCTTTATTTTGCAAATAGACCTATTTCATTTTAAACCTCATTATGTCCCTCTCAAAATGATTTCAAAGGCAAGTCCAATATAAACCCTATCCAAATATTTTGATCAACTCCCATAGTGGTGGAGACCCATCTCTATAAAGTTCCATATTTAGTACCAACTTCCATTCCTTCATCACATCTCACTCTTGTATGGTTTACCATCATCATCTTGACCTCATGAATTGATGATTTATGTCACCATATCCATCCTTGAGAGTATATGGTTATTTCACTCATCATGTCTCTTAGCCTTGCTCTACAATTATCTAAACCACCATCACCACCCTATCTACCTTGTCATGCTCATGCATTGTTGCATGTGGTCAATCCCAATCTTTCCAAATGTGAATTCAAATGAAAACTTCTAATCATCAACTATACCTCTGATCTACTTCCATCTTATGCTTGTCACAACCAAAGTGGTGGGAATTATCCTTAGAGTACATATCACCTCACACTTCTTTTTATCAATATGTATCCACTCCTTTTCTTATCATCATTAAAGTCACTCATTGACATTACCTCCTCAATATCATGCCTTGGTATGTTCACATGGATGTTGTGCATCTCTCTCAATTGTTCACTTGGGTTTGGCAAGAATGAAGCCGGCCATTGTATGTGCATGCAAATTTCGGCCAGCCCTCTTCTCCTCACTTCCTTCCTCCACAAGGCTTGCCTCCCAACTACCCCAATCACTAAATGGGCAGCCACCCACCTTGGCCAATCAAAAAGGAGGCAGCCAACCATCCTCCCTCTATTTAAAGAGCTTGGCCGGCCACTCCCTCCTCCTTTGCCTCATTTCTTTTCACTCCCCACTCCTTCCTCCACTCCCTCACACTCTTCTACTACCTCTCCCACGAAATATTGCTCCCCTAAGGCTCCATGGCCGGCCATGGCCATGGAAATCCACCAACATGAAGCTCTCCCCCTCCCTCAAGCTTTCCCTCACCATGAGAGCATCTCTCTCACTCTCTTCTCCCCTAACCTTGGATGAATCCAGCTCCCTTTCTCCTTTCTCCTCTCACAAGATTGGATCTTGATGCAGGTGCATGTTGGTCCAAGCATGGAGAAGTTTGAGCTATCCTCAGATCTGAAGTTCTTGAGCAAAGTTCGTCCAAAACCTTGCTGTAATTTCTGCTATCTTGCTGTTTCAGATTCTGGTACGATCTTGTAAAATCCGCCAAATCTGGTGTGCAGATCCAAATCGAGTGGTTCAAAGTTCTGAAGATAGGTATTGAAAAGATCTACAACTTGGCGTTGGTCTCATCCTCAAATTCGTTACGGATTTTGCATGGTAAATAAAGTTCTGCAAACATGCAGAATCACTGTTTGTTAGATTTCTCCCGTTTTACAAAACCTTTTTGAGCAAATTAAACTTTGGGTGAAAGCCCTCTCCAATACCTTCATTTTGGCGGTGGTTTCACTTCGATTGACCTCCTGAAACTGAAATGGTTCACAGATCAAGATCTGGTCAGATCTGACTTTGTCGAATTAAACCAGGAGCTTAGAGACGAATTTTTGAATGAAACCAACTGGGTAAGAACCACCTATTCAATACCTTTCAGATGCAGCAGACCTCATATTTTTATGATTTGTGTATGATTTTTGATGAATTGTTCTGTATGTTCTGCAGACCTGGCTGTTAGCTTTTAATTCATCAAAAATCCATTTTTGAACCTAATTGAGTGATTCCACTTCTGTAGGATTACTGAATGTTTTCTTAATCATCTCAAACAAGTTTCAAACCTTTATCTGTTCTGCAACTCCATAGTTAAAGCAAATGGTGAAAACATGCAGTAAACTTGTAAATCCATTTGTGAGAGTTTCAGAAATAATTTTAACCCAAATCCAATTGTGTGTGAATCTCTGTTTAATTACCTTTCAAATGCAAGTGGCCTCATATTTTTAGGATTTTTCTACGATTTATGGCTTACAGATCTTGTTTTCTGTACAGCCAGATTCAAACAAATTCCTAAATTTGTAGGTTTAATATTTTTGAGTGAATCCAATTGGGTTAGTCTTGTATTAGTACTGGCCATCTAGGAAAAATAGTGTTAGTCTCTGTTCGTGCATATTTCTTACTGTTACTAATGTGTATGTGTGACATGGATTGTTGAACCAAAACTCTTTGGTTTATTTTTAAACCTTTGCCCACTCTTTTATTTAAAAATTGGTCAACCAATGTTTTATTCTTGCAAAACAAAACCTCTGCAACTTAACCTTAGTTCTATTGTTTGGCTTAAGTCTTCAAATGGTGTGGCATATCATTTACTTCATATTCTTGTGTAGTGTTGTGTAAGCTTTACAAAATAGAGAGTATGATTTCCCGCTTTTCCAAAAATGTTTCAAAAAAATAATATGAATGTTTGTAATGCCCAACTAATGCACTTGTCCTCTTTATGATGTTATCTACCAGGGGATACTTAGTTGTGCCATGGTGATACCGAGAGAGGCAATTGCTAAGTTATGATACTCTCATACCTTTACTAGGTAAATAAAATGGGTTCTCTTTTAGTTGCTTTGTAGTATCTATAAGTTCTTTGTATGTTAGCCCGTAGTAAGGTGGTTAGCTATTGATTGTTGATTGTTGAATGTTGCATGCTTGTTATGATTGGTGCAATGTGATTGATTGTGTTCCTTTTATATTTTCCGACGATAGATGCGAACGATTCCGGAGAAGAAGAAGAAGTGGTTCGGACAAGGATTTTATTTATATTGACGGGATTCTTATATTGATGAAGTTGAAGAAGTCCAGGGACAAATAAGCCAAGGCAAGCCATCTTTTGATCTCTGATATGATGTCTCTTTGGATGTCATCTTGTGCTATCAATAGCATCTTGGTTCTATGTGTGATGATCTCCATATTGTTGTCATCTATGCTTGGATGCAAGCATGGTACCTCTAGTAGTTTTATCTTGTCAAGGTCTTGGTAATTGGTTGGGTGTATGGTATCATGGCCATTGCTATCCAACTTGCTTTCTATATTTAGCTTGAATATGTTCCACCTCGGGACAAGATTCATACTACACCCCCTTCTAGTGTAGATGTATCAATACCATGTTTTTGGTGTATTCTCAAATTGTGATGAGTATGCCTGTTTTCCCTTAATGGTGTTGGTGTTGGTCAATTCTCATCCCTATATATCTATTGATTGGGTTAGATAGCACCACAAATCTGAAAGTATATTTGCTATTGTGTTGTCATAATACATGCTTAGCTCAAGCAAGTATGATCCACTCCAATACCTCTTTTTCATACCCTCAATGGCGTGATGACCCTCATCTCGGCCATAGTGTTGTATTAGTTCAACTCATGAAACTTTAGATTGGGAACCCCTCAAGGTTTACCTTGTTGTAAACGTTTATGAAAACCTTGGGTGAGGCAATCTTACCCAAGCGTATGGTTTATGAAAGGAAAGGATCTTGACAAAGATGGTTGGAAAGAGGAAGGTGTGTGTGACTTGGGTTTTTGAGAAAAACGACACATGGTTCTTTGTATTCGCCCGGAACAACCAAACAGACGCAACCATAGCTACTCCAACGTGGGCACGGGGCTTAACTTGACGTTTGTTCTTCTTAGCATGAGGCACCGCACAACTATACAAGGGTACGGTTACCCCCGAGTCCGGGTTGTCATGGTTGGGACAATAGTATAACGGGAGGCCTTCGGGGCTGACCCGTCCGGAAGACACTATGGGTCTCCTGGCTTGGCGGTGGAGCCACGCTCTAGAGGAGGTGAGCTGCCACGGTGCCGGGGAGGTACATACTCCATAGGGTAGGACCTCGTGTTAAGTCGAATGGGCGAAAGGTTATGTCCGGGTATCCGTCGTGGCATATGTCGTTATGCGGGGATGATGCCCACACGATAGGTATCCGGATAGTTGTGGTGAAAGTGCGCAAACTCTGCAGAGTCAAAACTATTCGAATAGCCGCGTCCGCGGTCATGGACGGTTGGGATGGCCGTTACAGAGCTGTGTCGAGTTTTGGTTTTGAAAATGATTTCCAAAGGAAATGTGTGTTGGAAGTACCGGAAGGGTACGGGAAAGATGGTGTGCCGACCATGTGGAGATGGTCGAGGAAAAAGAAACAAAAGAGGGTGACCCTTCCTAGTGTTTCATGTAGAGGAACTATGCTTTAACAAAGATATAGAGATGTCATAGGAATTTCTTAGTGTCCCCTTCAACTGTGATGTGGGATGCTATATCCACAAGAGAAACTGATTCTCTTTCACATGCTATATCCACAAGAGAAACTGATTCTCTTTCACATGCTATATCCACCAGAGAAACTATTCTTCCTCTCTTGTCTTCTTTAGTTAGAATTGTTATCACCTTCTTGATGGTTTGCGAGTACAATTCAAATGTACTCACGGCTTTGTCCCTGGCTATTTACTTGGCCAGACCCGGAGGACTTCGACAGATGAAGAAGGAGTTGACGACGTCTATGCGAGCTAGGAACGTCTTCCCAGTCAGTTGCCTGTAGGGTTAAGGCAGATGACTTGGGCTCTACGCTGCTGAAGTGATTCTGCTACTCTGATGATTAGATTAGGCCCTTCGAGGCTATCTTGTAAAGATGGGTCATGTGACTTTATTGTAATTTTCTTATTCCGTTTGTAAAGGATGATGTAATATGATATCAGTTCGGTTATGTGTTCACGGCACACTGATCATGGGAACGTGAACTGTATACATAACAGGGTATTTCGGACAGCTAGTCCGGGGTCCCCACACTCAACATCTAAGCTTGGGGATGCCCAAGGCATCCCCTTCTTCATCGACAACATTATCAGGTTCCTCCCCTGAAACTATATTTTTTATTCCGTCACATCTTATGTACTTTACTTGGAGCGTCTGTGTGCTTTTATTTTCGTTTTGTTATTTTCATTCTCTGAATAAATACATGCTTGTGTGGGAGAGAGACACGCTCCGCTGGTTCATATGAACACATGTGTTCTTAGCTTTACTTTTAATGTTCATGGCGAAGGTTGAATCTTCTTCGTGAAATTGTTATATGGTTGGAATCGGGAAATGCTACATGTAGTAATTCTAGAATGTCTTGAATAATTTGATACTTGGCAATTGTTGTGCTCATGTTTAAGCTCTTGCATCATATACTTTGCACCCATTAATGAAGAAACACCTAGAGCTTGCTAAATTTGGTTTGCATATTTGGTCTCTCTAAAGTCTAGATAATTTCTAGTATTGAGTTTGAACAACAAGGAAGACGGTGTAGAGTCTTATAATGTTTACAATATGTCTTTTATGTGAGTTTTGCTGCACCGGTTCATCCTTGTGTTTGTTTCAAATAACCTTGCTAGCCTAAACCTTGTATCGAGAGGGAATACTTCTCATGCATCCAAATCCTTGAGCCAACCACTATGCCATTTGTGTCCACCATACCTACCTACTACATGGTATTTCTCCGCCATTCCAAAGTAAATTGCTTGAGTGCTACCTTTAAAATTTCCATTCTTTACCTTTACAATATATAGCTCATGGGACAAATAGCTTAAAAACTATTGTGGTATTGAATATGTACTTATGCACTTTATCTCTTATTAAGTTGCTTGTTGTGCGATAACCATGTTTACGGGGACGCCATCAACTATTCTTTGTTGAATATCATGTGAGTTGCTATGCATGTCCGTCTTGTCCGAAGTAAGAGAGATCTACCACCTTAATGGTTGGAGCATGCATATTGTTAGAGAAGAACATTGGGCCGCTAACTAAAGCCATGAATCATGGTGGAAGTTTCAGTTTTGGACATATATCCTCAATCTCATATGAGAACACTAATTGTTGCTACATGCTTATGCATTAAAGAGGAGTCCATTATCTGTTGTCCATGTTGTCCCGGTATGGATGTCTAAGTTGAGAATAATCAAAAGCGAGAAATCCAAAATGCGAGCTTTCTCCTTAGACCTTTGTACAGGCGGCATGGAGGTACCCCTTTGTGACACTTGGTTAAAACATGTGTATTGCGATGATCCGGTAGTCCAAGCTAATTAGGACAAGGTGCGGGCACTATTAGTATACTATGCATGAGGCTTGCAACTTGTAAGATATAATTTACATAATACATATGCTTTATTACTACCGTTGACAAAATTGTTTCTTGTTTTCAAAATAAAAGCTCTAGCACAAATATAGCAATCGATGCTTTTCCTCTGCGAAGGACCTTTATTTTACTTTTAATGTTGAGTCAGTTCACCTATCTCTCTCTCCACCTCAAGAAGCAAACACTTGTGTGAACTGTGCATTGATTCCTACATACTTGCATATTGCACTTGTTATATTACCTTACATTGACAATTATCCATGAGATATACATGTTATAAGTTGAAAGCAACCGCTGAAACTTAATCTTCCTTTGTGTTGCTTCAATACCTTTACTTTGATTTATTGCTTTATGAGTTAACTCTTATGCAAGACTTATTGATGCTTGTCTTGAAGTACTATTCATGAAAAGTCTTTGCTTTATGATTCATTTGTTTACTCATGTCATTACCATTGTTTTGATCGCTGCATTCATTACATATGCTTACAGTAGTATGATCAAGGTTATGATGGCATGTCACTCCAGAAATTATCTTTGTTATCGTTTACCTGCTCGGGGGATGCTGATACGTCTCCGACGTATCGATAATTTCTTATGTTCCATGCCACATTATTGATGATATCTACATGTTTTATACACATTATATGTCGTATTTATGCATTTTCCGGAACTAACCTATTGACGAGATGCCGAAGATCCAGTTCCTGTTTTCTGCTGTTTTTGGTTCCAGAAATCCTAGTAAGGAAATATTCTCGGAATCGGACGAAATCAAGGCCCAGCATCCTATTTTTCCATGAAGCTTCCAGAACAACCGAGAGTCGCCAGAGGGGGGCCACAGGCCCACCACACATGACCCTGGCGCGGCCAAGGGGGGGCCCACGCCCCCTAGTGTGTCACCGCCTCCCGACTCCGCCTCTTCGCCTATAAAAAGGTCCCTGACCTAAAACTTCGATACGAAAAAAGCCACGGTACGAGAAACCTTCCAGAGCCGCCGCCATCGCGAAGCCAAGATCTGGGGGACAGGAGTCTCTGTTCCGGCACGCCGCCGGGACGGGGAAGTGCCCCCGGAAGGCTTCTTTATCGACACCACCGCCATCTTCATCAACGCTGCTGTCTCCCATGAGGAGGGAGTAGTTCTCCATCGAGGCTCGGGGCTGTACCGGTAGCTATGTGGTTCATCTCTCTCCTATGTACTTCAATACAATAATCTCATGAGCTTCCTTACATGATTGAGATTCATATGATGATGCTTGTAATCTAGATGTCATTATGCTAGTCAAGTGGGTTTTACTTATGTGATCTCCGGAGACTCCTTGTCCCACGTGTGTAAAGGTGACGAGTGTGTGCACCGTGTGGGTCTCTTAGGCTATATTTCACGGAATACTTATTCACTGTTATGAATGGCATAGTGAAGTGCTTATTTATATCTCTTTATGATTGCAATGTGTTTTGTATCACAATTTATCTATGTGCTACTCTAGTGATGTTATTAAAGTAGTTTTATTCCTCCTGCACGGTGTAATGGTGACAGTGTGTGCATCCGTGTTAGTACTTGGCGTAGGCTATGATTGTGATCTCTTGTAGATTATGAAGTTAACTATTGCTATGATGGTATTGATGTGATCTATGCCTCCTTTCGTAGTGTGAAGTTGACAGTGTGCATGCTATGTTAGTGCTTGGTTTGGTTATGTTGATCTGTCATGCACTCTAAGGTTATTTAAATATGAACATTGAATATTGTGGAGCTTGTTAACTCCGACATTGAGGGTTCGTGTAATCCTACACAGTTAGTGGTGTTCATCATCCAACAAGAGAGTGTAGAGTCTAGCATCTATCTATTTATTCTGTTATGTGATCAATGTTGAGAGTGTCCACTAGTGAAAGTATGATCCCTAGGCCTTGTTCCTAAATACTGCTATCGCTGCTTGTTTACTATTTTACTGCATCTTTACTTCCTGCAATATTACCACCATCAACCACACGCCGGCAAGCACTTTTCTGGCGCCGTTACTACTGCTCATACTTATTAATACCACCTGTTTTTCACTATCTCTTCGCCGAACTAGTGTACCTATTAGGTGTGTTGGGGACACAAGAGACTTCTTGCTTTGTGGTTGCAGGGTTGCATGAGAGGGATATCTTTGACCTCTTCCTCCCTGAGTTCGATAAACCTTGGGTGATCCACTTAAGGGAAACTTGCTGCTGTTCTACAAACCTCTGCTCTTGGAGGCCCAACACTGTCTACAAGAATAGAAGCACCCGTAGACATCAATGCAATCCACTCTAAAAACATCTAAGCAATCAAGGGAGCCCAACAATCAAGTATAGTACAATATGGATAGATAATAGGTAGATAATAAGCTGCATACAGTAGCCAAAATAAGGTTCTTAGGTTCTTGACAACAACAAAATAAAAAGCTGCTTTGCAGCAGCAACACACGTCCTGGACTCTGTCTACTCCATCTGGCTCCTCCTCCAGTTCTTGCTCCACTATCCCTTGATCTTGGGCACCTTGGGTTTGAGCGGAGGCATGCGCCCGACCGCGATCTCCACCCGCTGGAAGTTGCGGAGGTGAATGCCGAGCGCCTTGTGATTGGCGCGGAAGGAGTAGACGTTCACCGTCGAGCCGACCTTGGGGAAGGTCCTTCCGATGTCCTCGGCATGCGTGAGGAGGCAGTTGAAGTCGGTGTTGCCGAGTCTCCTAGTGCGGAAGGGGCACTTGTAGACACCTTTGGCGAAGTAGGAGGCGAACTGGCCGACCTGCAGCCTCCGCAACACCTGCCGAGTCTTGGTGTGTTGTTCCTCCTCGTCGATGCCGACGTCGCTGCCATACACCTGATCCATATCAAACGGAAAGTATGAGTGAATGAGTTGCAACATAACAAAGTTAGGAAAAACAGAGGCAACCTCAATTATATTGAACACAATTATATATCTACAGGGACGGGGTTAGCGAACCAAAGCTCATGCACAACAGATTTGTACACATCAATGGTTCGTTGAACCCGCTCTGTACAAATTTGTGCCCAACGATTCATCATAGGAAAAGAAACAAATTCCAGATCTGAATAAATTAACCGAACAGCCGAACCCCAAATCTTAACCCCAAATCTTAACTGATTGAGATCACATGATTACTTGCATAAATTAACCGAACGGCCAAACCCCAAATCTTAACCCCAAATCTTAAGTGATTGAGATCCAATGATTACTTGCATAAATCAAGAAGGGGTCGAATCAAAATGGAATAAAATCGGTGCAAATATTAACACAATACTCATCCTACCGACATATCGGCAAGTAATCATGGAACCAACAAAAATAGGGTTGAAAAAGCAAGGGAAGGGGAACAACAAGGGAGAAAACCGTAGTTACCTCGTTCCAAGGGTCTTCCATGCAGGTGTCGTAGGGGTTCGGCGGACAGTCATACGACACCACCTCGTAGGGGTCCCATCCCGGCGGGATCTGACCGCCACCGGCGATAGCCTCCGATGCACCGGCAGGAGCCGCCAATGCACCGGCGGCGGCAACGGCCGTAGAGGGGATGGCGCCGAAGACGGAGGCGCCATGCTTAGCGGGGACTGCGTCGAGGACGGAGGACGGATTCACATTCTCCTTGTCCATCGCCGACAGAGGAGAGGGAGAGGGTTTTTTTTGCTTTGGAGAAGATGATGGGACGTGAGAGGCGGCGTTGCATCATGGAGTGAGAGTGACAGTGGGATAGTGGTAGGAGGCGAACAGGGAGAGGCGTCTATAAAGGCTAGGGGTAGTAAATGCCACCCACGTCCTACACGTGCACGGTTGCACGTCTGCACGTCTTCGACTTCTGCACTGCGACACGCGTCCACGATTGCACGTTGCACCACGACCCGCATCCTACGCGTCAACAATTGCACGTCTTCCACTTCTGCACCGCAACACGCGTCCTCGATTCTAACCCTCGAAATTTAGATATACTCAGGTATACACTCGAGTCTTATACTAGCATTTTTTGTGTGCTCAGTTTTCCCCTTGAGTGCTAATACTGGCTAGTGCAATATACTCACTTTTACCCTCAAGTGGCTGGTCAACAGGGAGTCAACAAATGGGATTAAGCTATCTAATTGAGTCATTTCATGCGCGAAAAATTCCAAAAAAGATAAAACCATATTGGCACTTACTCATGGAGTCTTCTTACGCGACCTGCCACGTTGGGAACCATAGCGATCATAGATAAATCAAGTTTTACCACAAATTGCCACTTCTCAAATCACCTAGTAGCTATGAAGGTGCATCCCTTTCGACAATAAGCCCTTCCCAAAACAGCTTTCCCCAACACATACTTTCTCTGAATGAGGCCACAATTTTCACACTCATGTATATTTGTATTGCAAATAGTTTGAGGTTGGCCAAGATGGGTTTCATTGTAGAAAGCACACATTTTCCATTTTTTAAATCTCATATTTGAATCCCTTAGTCTGTTTACTACTCACGTGCCCTTGGTTTCTTGATACTACTCAGTTTTTCCCTCTCCCTTCACAAATTCTCACAGGGGACGCCCAACCTTGCCCTGATTGGTCTAGCCCTTGTCACGCGGATCGTGCCCGCCGACCGTTGATCGTATGATCTAACGGACAAGATAACCCCTTTCTCTCTCTGATCGGGGCCACCACCACCCTCTCTCTCTATCGGCGGCTAGCTTCCACCCTCTATCTATATTATTTTTCACGCGTTAAAAATTATAAACTCTTGTAGGCATTCCTTTAGTTTTAGGGAATATAATTTGGGATATAGTTTTGTTTATTTGAAACGTCCCAAAAGTGGTATAATTTTGGTACAAACACGAGGCATACATATTTGTGGGATTTCGGTGAATGGATTATTTATCACCCCTCTAACAATTATCAACTTTCTTTAGCATTCCTTTTCTTTTAGGGATTATAGTTTTCGTAATTTGAAACGGCCCAAAAGTGGTATAATTTTGGTATAAACATGAGGCATACATATTTATCATCCCTCTAACAATTATCAACTTTCTTTAGCATTCCTTTTCTTTTAGGGAATATAGTTTTCGTAATTTGAAACGGCCCAAAAGTGGTATAGTTTTGGTATAAACATGAGGCATACATATTTGGCATATTTGTGGGATTTCGGTGAATGGATTATTTATCACCCCTCTAACAATTATCAAATTTCTTTAGCATTCCTTTTCTTTTAGGTAATATAGTTTGGGATATAGTTTTGGTAATTTCAAACATCCCAAAAGTAGTATAATTTTGGTATAAACATGATGCATACATATTTGTGGGATTTCGGTGAATGCATTATTTGTCACCCCTCTAACAATTATCAACTATCTTTAGCATTCCTTTTCTTTTAGGGAATATAGTTTTGGTAATTTGAAACGGCCCAAAAGTGGTATAATTTTGGTATAAACATGAGGCATACATATTTGGCATATTTGTGGGATTTCGGTGAATGGATTATTTATCACCCCTCTAAAAATTATCAACTATCTTTAGCATTCCTTTTCTTTTAGGGAATATAGTTTTGGTAATTTGAAACGGCCCAAAAGTGGTATTATTTTGGTAAAAACATGAGGCATACATATTTGGCATATTTGTGGGGTTTCGGTGAATGGATTATTTATCACCCCTCTAACAATTATCAACTATCTTTAGCATTCTTTTTATTTTAGGGAATATAGTTTGGGATATTGTTTTGGTAATTTCAAACGTCCCAAAAGTGGTATAATTTTGGTATAAACATGAGGCATACATATTTGTGGGATTTCGGTGATGCATTATTTGTCACCCCTCTAACAATTATCAACTATCTTTAGCATTCCTTTTCTTTTAGGGATTATAGTGTTGGTTATTTGAAACTTCCCATAAGGTGGTATAATTTTGGTATAAACATGACACATACATATTTGTGGGATTTCGGTGAATGCATTATTTGTCACCCCTCTAACAATTATCAACTATCTTTAACATTCCTATATTCCCTAACACATATTTTTTTTGGTAATTTTGTTGAATGCACACACTAACATTGATAACAACTACAAGTACATGTAAATAAATAATGGATTGTAACAAGGGATCCCTTGTAGACTTGTAACAACTTCTAGCGCCTGATGAGTGATACGTCTCAAACGTATCTATAATTTCTTATGTTCCATGCTACTTTTATGACAATACTCACATGTTTTATACACACTTTACATCATTATTATGAATTTTCCGGCACTAACCTATTGACAAGATGCCGAAGAGCCGATTCGTTGTTTTCTCGCTGTTTTTGGTTTCGAAATCCTACAAAGGAAATATTCTCGGAATTGGACGAAATCAACGCCCAGGGTCTTATTTTTCCACGGAGTTTCCAGAAGACCTAAGAGGATACGAAGTGGGGCCACGAGGTGGCCAAACCACAAGGCGGCGTGGCCAGGGAGGGGCCCGCGCCGGCCTATGGTGTGGGGCCCCTATGCCTCCTCCGACTCTGCCCTTCCGCCTACTTAAACTCTCCGTCGCGAAAACCCTATTACCGAGAGCCACGATACGGAAAAAGTTCCAGAGACGCCGCCGCCGCCAATCCCATCTCGGGGGATTCAGGAGATCGCCTCCGGCACCCTGCCGGAGAGGGGAATTATCTCCCGGAGGACTCTACATCACCATGATCGCCTCCGGACTGATGTGTGAGTAGTTCATCCTTGGACTATGGGTCCATAGCAGTAGCTAGATGGTTGTCTTCTCCTCTTGTGCTATCATGTTAGATCTTGTGAGCTGCCTATCATGATCAAGATCATCTATTTGTAATGCTACATGTTGTGTTTGTTGGGATCCGATGAATATGGAATACTATGTCAAGTTGATTATCAATCTATCATATATGTGTTGTTTATGTTCTTGCATGCTCTCCGTTGCTAGTAGAGGCTCTGTCCAAGTTGATACTTGTAACTCCAAGAGGGAGTATTTATGCTCGATAGTGGGTTCATGCCTCCATTGAATGCGGGACAGTGATAGAAAGTTCTAAGGTTGTGGATGTGCTGTTGCCACTAGGGATAAAACATCAATTCTTTGTCTAAGGATATTTGTGTTGATTACATTACGCACCATACTTAATGAAATTGTCTGTTGTTTGCAACTTAATACTGGAAGGGGTGCGGATGCTAACCTGAAGGTGGAATTTTTAGGCATAGATGCATGCTGGATAGCGGTCTATGTACTTTGTCGTAATGCCCTGATTAAATCTCATAGTAGTCATCGTGATATGTATGTGCATTGTTATGCCCTCTCTATTTGTCAATTGCTCAACTGTAATTTGTTCACCCAACATGCTATTTATCTTATTGGAGAGACACTACTAGTGAACTGTGGACCCCGGTCCATTCTTTTACATCTGAAATACAATCTATCGCAAACTCTGTTCTCTACTCGTTCTTCGCAAACAAACATCATTTTCCACACCATACGTTTAATCCTTTATTTACAGACAAGCCGGTGAGATTGACAACCTCACCGTTAAGTTGGGGCAAAGTATTGTGATTGTGTTGTGCAGGTTCCACGTTGGCGCCGGAATCCCCGGTGTTGCGCCGCACTACACTCCGTCACCAACAACCTTCACGTGGCCCTTGACTCCTACTGGTTCGATAACCTTGGTTTCTTACTGAGGGAAAACTTGCTGCTGTATGCATCACACCTTCCTCTTGGGGTTCCCAACAGACGTGTGTCAACTACACGCCAGCAAGATATTTTCTAGCGCCGTTGCCGGGGACAATCTCATCAACACAAGTAAACTCCCACGGCAACTGCCAGATATTTTCCGGCGCCGTTGCCGGGGAGATCAAGACACACTGCAAGGGGAGTCTCCCACATCCAATCTCTTTACTTTGTTTTTTTCTTGCTTTACTTTATTTTATTTACTGCTTTGTTTGTTCTCTATATCAAAAATACAAAAAAATTAGTTACTTGCATTACTTTATTTACTGTCTTGTTTGCGTTCTTTATATTGAAAACACAAAAAAATTAGTTACTCGCATTTACTTTATTTAGTACTGCTAAAAATGAGTAATCCTCAAGTTGAAGTTCGTTCGTTTAAGCAACAAGGGGGAGAAAGTTTTAAAGATGCTTGGTATAGAATTAGTGATGCTCATCATAGGTGCACTAAGAAACACTCCACTATTATCCTACTTAGGAACTTTTATGTTGGTATCTCTAGCTGGAATAGGTATGTTCTTGATACTCTTGCGGGAGGTAATTTCCTAGGCACTCCTTCTTTAGAAGCTAGTTGCATTATTGAGAGTCTAATTGGAATACCACTTGTTAATGAAGCTAAAATAGAAATCTCACTTGAAGATGTCATGAAAAAGTTGGAGGCCATAGAGAAAAATCTTCCAAGTGTTGAGACTAAATTAGGAATATTACTTAATAACACTGATAAACTTGATAAAACTCTAAGTGGAATCAATGAGAGAATTGCCGTTTTAGAAACTTGTGCTACTCATGATAATCGAACCCATAGGATTAGTGAACTTGAAGAAGCTATGGGAACCTTCGGTTCAACTTTTTCTTCTCTTAAGTTTAAGGAGAAAGCTTATGTGGATAAGGAGCAAAAGTTCATGTATGTCTCTAAGGTGCCTAAACCAAAAAACTATTATAGGCCTAAAATTGACAAAGCCCTTAGTACCACTATGGATGAGGGAGCATCTATTAATGCTTCATCTCTTGATAATACTTGATTCACACTTTCTGCGCCTAGCTGAAAGGCGTTAAAGAAACGCGCTTATGGGAGACAACCCATTATTTTACTTCTGCACTTTTGTTTTATATTTGAGTCTTGGAAGTTGTTACTACTGTAGCAACCTCTCCTTATCTTTACTTTATTGCATTGTTGTGTGATGTCTACGGGTGCTTCTATTCTTGTAGACAGTGTTGGGCCTCCAAGAGCAGAGGTTTGTAGAACAGCAGCAAGTTTCCCTTAAGTGGATCACCCAAGGTTTATCGATCTCAGGGAGGAAGAGGTCAAAGATATCCCTCTCAAGCAACCACCGCAACCACAAAGCAAGAAGTCTCTTGTGTCCCCAACACACCTAATACACTTGTCGGATGTATAGGTGCACTAGTTCGGCGAAGAGATAGTGAGATGCAAGTAATATGGATGAGTATGAGTGGTAATAGCAATCTGAATAAAATATGGCAGCGAGTAAACATGCAACAAAACAAGTAAACAAACGGAGATTCGATGCTTGGAAGCAAGGCCTAGGGATCCCGCTTTCACTAGTGGACACTCTCAACAATGATCACATAATAGGACTACTCTACACCCTCTTGTTGGATGATGAACACCACTAATTGTGTAGGATTACACGAACCCTCAATGCCGGATTTAACAAGCTCCACAATATTCGATATTCATATTTAAATAACCTTAGAGTGCAAGACAGATCAACACAATTACACCGAGAACTAACATAGCATGCGCACTATCACCATCACACTATGAAGGAGGCATAGATCACATCAATACTATCATAGCAATAGTTAACTTCATAATCTACAAGAGATTACAATCATAACCCACGCCAAGTACTACACGATGCACACACTGTCATCATTACACCGTGCAGGAGGAATAGAGTACTTTAATAACATCACTAGAGTAGCACATAGATGATATTCAACTAGATCACATAAAGAGAGAGATGAACCACATAGCTACAGCGGAGCCCTCAGCCCCGGGGGTGAATTACTCCCTCCTCATCATGGAGACAGCGATGGCGGTGAAGATGGCGGTGGAGACGGCGGTGGAGGTGACTCCGGGGGCAATTCCCCGTCCCGACGGCGTGCCGGAACAGAGACTTCTGTCCCCCGAATTGGAGTTTCGCGATGGCGGCGGCTCTGGAAGGTTTTCTCTGGTTTCGTCGAACGGGGTCGAGGTTTTAGGTCAGGGACGACTAAATAGGCGAAGAGGCGGAGTCGGAGGAGCCACAGGGGGCCCACACACTAGGGGGCGCGCCCCCCCTTGGCCGCGCCGCCCTGTGGGGTGGGGCCCCCTGGCTCCCCTCTGGCCCCTCTTCGGTGCTCTGGAAGCTTCCGGGCAAAATAAGATCGTGGGAATTAATTTCGTCCGATTCCGAGAATATTTCCTTTGTAGGATTTCTGAAACCAAAAACAGCAGAAAACATCAACTGGCCCTCCGGCATCTCGTCAATAGGTTAGTTCCGGAAAACACATAAAATCATCATTAAGTATGCATAAAACATGTAGATATCATCAATAATGTGGCATGGAACATAAGAAATTATCGATACGTCGGAGACGTATCAGCATCCCCAAGCTTAGTTCCTGCTCGTCCCGAGCAGGTAAACGATAACAAAGATAATTTCTGGAGTGACATGCCATCATAACCTTGATCATACTATTATAAACACATGTAATGAATGCAGCGATCAAAACAATGGTAAATGACATGAGTAAACAAATGAATCATATAGCAAAGACTTTTCATGAATAGTACTTTCAAGACAAGCATCAATAAGTCTTGCATAAGAGTTAACTCATAAAGCAATAATTTCATAGTATAGGTATCAAAGCAACACAAAGGAAGATTAAGTTTCAGCGGTTGCTTTCAACTTGTAACATGTATATCTCGTGGATATTGTCAACATAGAGTAATATAACAAATGCAATATGCAAGTATGTAGGAATCAATGCATAGTTCACACAAGTGTTTGCTTCTTGAGATGGAGAGAGATAGGTGAACTGACTCAACATAAAAGTAAAAGAATGGCCCTTCGTAGAGGGAAGCATCGATTGCCACTACAAGAAAAGTTGCCATGGCCGACGAAGTTGAAGTCGCACCGTGGTTGCTGGTGTACCATGGCCGACGATTTTGGTCCCTCCGTGGTGCATGTCAAAACTTTTTTTTTCTCGTTTTTGAGGCCACCTAGCCCGACGAAAGCGGCCAAAACGTCGCGTATGGTGGCCCGGGACGTGGTGCATCGCGAATTCTCGGGTTCGCCGGCCGAGTCAACGCAAATCCGCACCGCCGAGGGATGTAGGGCCCGGATGGCAGCCTCTCCGGCATTGTTTTTTTCTCGATCGCGCCATCTCGTTCAACGTTCTCCGATCGAGCCGTTTACGATGCAGGATCATGGGTCCCGCATGTCATCCTCTATGAACCAAAATTCTTTCTATTCTTGGATTTTTTTGACCCCCGATTTCTGGCTACTTCCTTTTTCTTTTGATCCCTTGCCGCCTTGGAAACGTTGAGACCGCTGCTGCTAAATGGGACCCGCATGTCATCCTCTATGTGCAATCAACTTTTTTTTCTTGGAGTTTTTTTTGGCACCTCAAATTTGGTCACTTGCCTTTTTCTTTCGATCCCCTGCCGCCTCTCAAACGGTGATACCGCTGCTGCTAAATGGGACCCGCATGTCATCCTCTATGCACTATAAAACTTTCTTTTCTTGAATTATTTTTGGCACCTCATATTTGGTCACTTACCTTTTTCTTTCGATCTCATGCCACGTTTGAAACGTTGAGGAACCTGCAGGCTCATGGGACCCGCATGTCATCCTCTATGTACTATAAAAGTTCATTTTCTTGGTTTTTTTTCACCCTCTCGATTTTTGGCAATTTCTTTTTCTTTTGATCCCCTGCCGCCTCTCAAACGGTGATACCGCTGTCGCTAAATCGGACCCGCATGTCATCCTCTATGTACTATAAAACTTTCTTTTCTTGAATTATTTTTGGCTGCTCATATTTTTTCACTTGCCTTTTTCTTTCGATCCCCTGCCGCCTCTCAAACGGTGATACCGCTGCTGCTAAATGGGACCCGCATGTCATCCTCTATGTACTATAAAACTTTCTTTTCTTGAATTATTTTTGGCTCCTCATATTTGGTCACTTGCCTTTTTCTTTCGATCTCATGCCACGTTTGAAACGTTGAGGACCCTGCTGGCTCATGGGACCCGCATGTCATCCTCTATGTGCTATAAATGTTTATTTTCTTTATTTTTTTTTCACCCTCTGATTTTTGGCTATTTCCTTTTTCTTTTGATCCCCTGCCGCCTTGGAAACGTTGGGTAAGCTGCTGACTCATGGGACCCGCATGTCATCCTCTATGTACAATCAACTTTCTTTTTCTTTTGATCTCAAGCCGCATTTGAAACGTTGAGACCGCTGCTGCTAAATGGGACCCGCTTGTCATCCTCTACGTACAATAAAGTTTCTTTTCTTGGATTATCTTTGGCTCCTGATATTTTGTCACTTGCCTTTTTCTTTCGATCTCATGCCGCCTTTGAACCGTTGAGTAAGCTGCTGGCTCATTGGTCCCGCATGTCATCCTCTACGAACAATAAAAGTTTCCTTTCTTGGAGTTATTTTTTACCCCTAATTTCTGGCTATTTGCCTTTTTCTTTTGATCTCC
>NC_061513.1:199514609-199542340 GCF_022539505.1 Lolium rigidum
GCGGCATGAGATCGAAAGAAAAAGGCAAGTGACCAAATATCAGGTGCCAAAAAAATCCAAGAAAAGAAAGTTTTATTGTACATAGAGGATGACATGCGGGTCCCATGAGCCAGCAGGTTCCTCAATGTTTCAAACGTGGCATGAGATCGAAAGAAAAAGGCAAGTGACTAAATATGAGGAGCCAAAAATAATTCAAGAAAAGAAAGTTTTATAGTACATAGAGGATGACATGCGGGTCCCATTTAGCAGCAGCGGTATCACCGTTTGAGAGGCGGCATGGGATCGAAAGAAAAAGGCAAGTGACCAAATATGAGGTGCCAAAAAAACTCCAAGAAAAGAAAGTTGATTGCACATAGAGGATGACATGCGGGTCCCATTTAGCAGCAGCGGTATCACCGTTTGAGAGGCGGCAGGGGATCGAAAGAAAAAGGCAAGTGACCAAATATGAGGAGCCAAAAATAATTCAACAAAAGAAAGTTTTATAGTACATAGAGGATGACATGTGGGTCCCATTTAGCAGCAGCGGTATCACCGTTTGAGAGGCGGCAGGGGATCGAAAGAAAAAGGCAAGTGACCAAATTTGAGGTGCTAAAAAAAACTCCAAGAAAAGAAAGTTGATTGCTCATAGAGGATGACATGCGGGTCCCAATTAGCAGCAACGGTCTCAACGTTTCCAAGGCGGCAAGGGATCAAAAGAAAAAGGAAGTAGCCAGAAATCAGGGGGTCAAAATAAATCCAAGAATAGAAAGAATTTTGGTTCATAGAGGATGACATGCGGGACCCATGATCCTGCATCGTAAACGGCTCGATCGGAGAGCGTTGAACGAGATGGCGCGATCGAGAAAAAAAAAATGCCGAGAGGCTGCCATCCGGGCCCTACATCCCTCGGCGGTGCGGATTTGCGTTGACTCGGCCGGCGAACCCGAGAATTCGAGATGCACCACGTCCCGGGCCACCATACGCAACGTTTTGGCCGTTTTCGTCGGGCTAGGTGGCCTCAAAAACGAGAAAAAAACGTTCTGACATGCACAACGGACAGACCCAAAATCGTCGGCCATGGTACACCAGCAACCACGGCGCGACTTCAACTTCGTCGGCCATGGCAAATTTTCTTGTAGTGACATATTTCTTTTATGAGATATGCTAGTAGGATGGCAAAATACATTACTTATCAGAAGTGTGTATTAATGGTGTATACAAGATACAAACAAGAGTTTTGCTAGTCCGTAGAATACTAGATAGGTATACGAACTTCAATTGGATGAAGTGAGTATTGCGGAGTTGGAATCTTCACCAGATGAAATAGTCAAAGAGTTTTTGATTTCATCAGAAACGATGAAGAGGCTTGCATTTGCAAGAAATTAAGTGGGAGCACTGAGACATATTTATAATACTTTATGTAGATGACATATAGTTGGTTATAAATGATATAATTATATACTTGATTAAAAAGGTTTCATTGAGAAATTAACTTCAATGAAAGGATATGGATCGAAACAAATTTAGTGTCAAGATCTATGAAGATAGATTGAAACACATAATAAGTTTAAGTCAAAGTACATAGAATGGATATTGAAGTAGTTCGATATAGAAATATTAAGAAAATGTTCTTGTCATGTGAAGTTTTAACAAGACTTGAGTGTATCTGACACTCAATGAGTAAAAACACATGAGTGATTATAGATCACAAATAATATGTACACAATCAGATGTCATGTGCTCTTAAAAATGTTATGAGCATATACCAGAATGATTCATGTGATGATCATTGAAAAACAGTAAGAAAATTCTTGAGTACTTAAGAAGAACCAAGGATATATATATATAGTTTTGTATGGAGAAATGACAAACAAATCGCTGTAAGGTGTTGCACCGATATTTGTTTTGTCACATATGAAAATAAAATTTCAAATCTCAAATTAGACTAACTGTTGTTTAAAAGGTAGCACAATGAGCTAGAAGTTGTCTATGCTAGATTTAGAAGAGTTCAAAATATTGTAACAGATTCTACGAAAGAAGGCAGAGTATGTCATTGTTTTGACAATGACAAAGGATGTTAAAGTCAAGAGGTTGTTTGAGAACTTGGTGTAGTTCCGACAGAGTCAGAACTTTGAAGCTATATTGTGTGTGACAATATTAGTGACATATTTCAGACCGCGGAATTAAGGTTCCACCGTAATACCAAACATATTTAATGCCGACTCATTTGGAAATGAGTGATGCGTTGAGACGCAAATGAATTACAAAATACATACGTTTCCGAGTGTGTCGGATCCGTTGACTAAAACCTCTCCCGTGAGCAAAACATGATAAAGCACCGAAGGCCAAGGTGTTATATCTTTACAAATGTAAACTAGATTATTGACTCTAGTGCAAGTGGGAGACTGTTGGAGATATGCCCAAGAGGCAATAATAAATGGTTATTATATATCTTTGTGTTTATGATAATGTTTACATACCATGCTATAATTATATTAATCGAAACATTGATACATGTGTGTTATGTGAACAACAAGGAGTCCCTAGTAAGCCTCTTGTATAACTAGCTTGTTGATTAATAGATGATCATGGTTTCGTGATCATGAACATTGGATGTTATTAATAACAAGGTTATGTCATTATATGAATGATGTAATGGACACACCCAATTAAGAGCATAAGATCACGTCATTAAGTTATTTGCTATAAGCTTTCGATACAAAGTTACCTAGTCCTTATGACCATGAGATCATGTAAATCACTTATACCGGAAAGGTACTTTGATTACATCAAACGCCACTGCGTAAATGGGTGGTTATAAAGGTGGTATTAAGTATCCGGAAAGTATGAGTTGAGGCATATGGATCAACAATGGGATTTGTCCATCCCGATGACGGATAGATATACTCTGGGCCCTCTCGGTGGAATGTCGTCTAATGTCTTGCAAGCATATGAATAAGTTCATAAGAGACCATATACCACGGTACGAGTAAAGAGTACTTGTCAGGAGACGAGGTTGAACGAGGTATAGAGACACCGATGATCAAACCTCGGACAAGTAAAATATCGCATGACAAAGGTAATCGGTATCGTATGTATATCGTTCAATCGATCACTAAAGTCATCGTTGAATATGTGGGAGCCATTATGGATCTCCAGATCCCGCTATTGGTTATTGGTCGGAGAGAAGTCTCAACCATGTCTGCATAGTTCACGAACCGTAGGGTGACACACTTAAGGTTTGATGTCGTTTAAGTAGATATGGAAATATGGAATGGAGTTCGAAGTTTTGTTCGGAGTCTCGGATGGGATCCAGGACATCACGAGGAGGTCCGGAATGGTCCGGAGAATAAGATTCATATATAGAAAGTCATTTTCTAGGTTTGAAAATGATCCGGTATTTTTCTAGGAAGGTTCTAGAAGGTTCTAGAAGAATCCGGAATAAATCGGCATGGAAGGTGGAGTCCCAGAGGGACTCCACCCACCTTGGCCGGCCAGCCTAAAGGGAGGAGGAGTCCCAAGTGGACTCCTCCCCATGGTGGTCGGCCACCCCACCAAAGGAAAGGGGGGAGTCCCACTCCCCCTAGGTTTGGACATATGGAAGGTTTATGTTGGGGTCTTATTCAGAGACTTTTGACCTAACCCTTGGGGCTTCCACCTATATAAAGAGGGGAGAGGAGGGGCTGGCCGGCCACACCAAGACCACCATGGCCGCACCCCTCAAGGCTGCCCTAGCCGGCGCCCCTCTCCCAAACCCTAGCGGTTCCCTCCTACCTCTCTCTCCCACATAGCTTAGGCGAAGCTCGTCGGAGATCTCCACCACCACCGCCACCACGCCGTCGTGCTGCCGGGATTCCGAGGAGGATCTACTACTTCCGCTGCCCGCTGGAACGAGGAGATGGACGTCGTCTTCATCAACACCGAACGTGTGACCGAGTACGGAGGTGCTGCCCGATCGTGGCACCGTGATAATTCTGGGAACCCATCATAATACATGTGGTAGAGTTTTATGCCAACCTGATCATTCTGGGAACCAAAGGTTTGGAAGTAGTACTGGGTATGGATTGGATGGCCAAACACCATGGATTGATTGATTGTGCTAAGAAAGCCATCACCATGACTAGTAGCACCGGTGTCATAGTAGAACATGTATCTGAAAGACTACCCAGAAAATTTACCTGCAACCAGAGTGTAGCCAAGCCCACCTTGGATCAGATCAGGGTCGTCTGTCGATACCCCGATGTGTTTCCTGATGGTTTACCCGGTATGCCCCCAGATCGGGATATCGAGTTTATCATCGAGTTAATTCCTGGAACAGGACCTATAGCCCAGAGAGCCTATAGCATGAACCCAGCAGAACTAGTGGAACTGAAGAAGCAACTGGATGAATTACTAGCCAAAGGTCTGATTCGACCGAGTGCGTCGCCCTGGAGATCCGCAGTTTTGTTTGTCGACAAGAAGGATGGTGCCAGTCGTTTATGTACGGATTATCGTAAGCTTAACGATGTCACCATCAAAAACAAATACCCCTTGCCAAAGATAGAAGACCTGTTTGACCAATTGACCGGTGCCACAGTATTCTCGAAGATTGATCTTAGGACTGGGTACCATCAACTGAAGATTCGTGCATCGGATATTCCCAAAACTGCCTTTACCACCAGATATGGGTTGTACGAGTACAATGTCATGTCATTTGGACTGACCAACGCCCCCGCTTATTTCATGAACCTCATGAACAAGATCTTCATGAACTTCCTAGATAAGTTTGTCGTTGTGTTCATCGATGACATCCTAATCTACTCCAAGTCTGAAGAAGAACATGAGCAACACCTGGAAGCTGTCCTAGATACCCTTCGGGAGCATCGATTGTACGCTAAGTTCAGCAATTGTGAATTTTGGCTGAAGGAAGTAGGATTCCTGGGACATATCTTGTCTGTAGGAGGAATTGCCGTAGATCCCGCCAAAATCAAGACTGTTGTAGAATGGAAAGCCCCAACAACCCAGACCGAGGTCCGCGCTTTTCTTGGATTAGCCGGATATTACCGCAGATTTGTCGAAGGCATCTCGAGCATCGCTCGACCAATGACCCAACTGCTGAAGAAGGACAAGAAGTTCGAATGGACTGACAAATGTGAAGAGAGTTTCCAACAACTCAAGAGTAGACTGACCTCAGCCCCAATTCTGATCATGTCGGACATCACCAAGCCGTTTGACGTCTATTGTGACGCCTCCAAGATTGGTCTTGGATGCATGTTGATGCAAGAGGGCAAGGTGATATCTTTCCTGTCTAGGCAACTGAAGCAGCATGAGCAGAACTATCCAACCCATGACCTCGAGCTTGCAGCTGTAGTTTTAGCACTGAAGGTATGGCATCATTACCTCATGGGTAATCGCTGCGAGGTCTATTCGGATCACAAAAGCCTGAAGTATATTTTCACACAGAAGGAGCTGAATATGAGGCAGAGAAGATGGTTAGAGCTGATCAAGGACTATGATATGGAAATCCACTACCACCCCGGCAAGGCCAATGTGGTAGCAGATGCGTTGAGTAGACTGCCGTGTCAGTTGAACTCCATGATCGCAGAAGAACAACCTAGTCTCTACCAAGAATTTGAGCAGTTTAGAATGGAACTGGTTAGTGAAGGATTCCTAGCCAGCATAGAGCTTCAGCCCACTTTGATTGGTCAGATCAAGGAAGCACAGAAGGAAAATGCCAGCATTGACGGAATCAAGAAACAGATAGTTGCAGGAAAAGCACCAGGATTCACCGTAGATGAAGCCGGAGTTCTTTGGTACAAAGGACGCCTCTGCGTGCCATCGGACTCAGACTTGAAGCATGTCATTCTGCAAGAAGCCCATGACACCCTTTATTCAATTCACCCCGGAGGTACCAAGATGTATCAAGACTTGAAGGAGCAATTCTGGTGGCATGGAATGAAGAGAGAGATCGGAAGCTACATCGCCAAGTGTGATATCTGTCAGAGAGTCAAGGCGGAACATCAGCGACCCGCAGGCCTGCTGCAACCCCTACAGATTCCAGAATGGAAGTGGGATTCGGTAGGAATGGACTTTATCACAGGTTTGCCCAAATCCAGCAAAGGCAATGATTCGATATGGGTAGAGGTTGATAGATTGACCAAGGTAGGTCATTTCATCGCCGTCAAGACCACATACCAAGGCCCGAAGTTAGCTGAACTGTACATCTCCAGAATTGTCACCCTGCACGGAACCCCGAAGTCAATTGTGTTGGATAGAGGATCACACTCACCTCAAGATTCTGGCAGAAAGTGCACGAAGGACTAGGAACCCGTCTGAATTTCAGCACCGCCTATCACCCGCAGACCGATGGACAGACGGAAAGAGTCAACCAGATACTGGAGGACATGCTGAGAGCATGTGTACTGGAATACGGATCCAAGTGGGAAGACTGCTTGCCTTATGCAGAATTCTCTTATAACAACAGCTACCAAGCCAGTTTACAGATGGCCCCCTTTGAAGCTTTGTACGGAAGGAAATGTCGTACCCCCCTAAATTGGTCAGAAGTCGGGGAAAGCCAAGTCTTTGGACCTGATGTTCTTCGTGAAGCCGAAGAGAAAGTGCACAAGATCCGCGAGTACCTCAAGACAGCGCAATCAAGGCAGAAGAGCTACGCCGACAAGAGACGCCGAGAGATGACCTTCGAGATCGGAGATTTTGTCTATCTCAAGGTATCCCCCCTGAAAGGAATGCACAGATTTCAGCTGAAAGGAAAGCTCGCACCCCGATATGTCGGACCCTTCAAAGTTCTGAGCCGCCAAGGCGAAGTGTCCTATCAACTGGAGTTACCTGAAGAAATGTCGGCTGTGCACGACGTGTTTCACATCTCACTCCTCCGGAAGTGCCTTGAAGTCCCCGAGAAGACCGAAGTGTTCAAGAACATCGATCACCGCTCGGTGGACATCAACCAAGACCTGACGTAGCGCGAAGTGCCGATTCGCATCCTGGAGGAAGCTTACAGAACTACTCGCACCCGAAGCATCAAGTTTCTGAAGATACAGTGGAGCAACCATACTGAAGATGAAGCCACTTGGGAGCGAGAGGAAGACATGAAGAAAGAATACCCAGATCTCTTTAGTACCTAACTTTTCATTAAGATCTCGGGACGAGATCTTTTGTAAGGGGGAAGGGTTTGTAACATCCCAAATTTCAATAAAAGAGAGAAGCAAAGTTCCAGAGATCCAAATTTCAGAACCAACAAAAACTTTTCAATTGCATATAGTGCCCTGCATAGGACTTGTGCATTTTGAGTGATATGCCATGATGCTTGTTTTATTGTTTATGTGATGAACTCTAAAACCCTAAAGTGATCAAGTGAAGATCACCAATCAAATAAATCAAAAAGAGAAAGAAATCAAATAAGAGTAAAACCCTAAAAACCCTAACATATGGCTTATGCCATTTTTGCAAACTTTGACCCTAGACCCATTTGACTTCACCATTACTTGTAATATGCTATTTGATGGTTATTACAACTTTGGGGAATCAAAGAAATACCTTTTAAACCAAATCCAAAATCAAAATTTGCTCACATAGAATAATGGTCATTTCTAACTTTTATAGTCTGGTCACCACTTTGAGCCTCTAGAATTCAAGTTTTCTAAACCAAACAAATCCCATTCTTTGCATGTCATCCAAGTACTCAACAAGATGAACAACTTCTGTAAAGACCATCACCCCAAATTCATCTTGGATCAAAAGTTAGAAGCAAGCAAAGAGGAGACTTTGAAACTTTGGCAAGATCACCAATTTTCAAATTTTGATCAAACTAGGCCACCTCTTGCTCACCACTTGACCTAGCAATGATCCCTGGAGCTCACCCTACCTAGACCATGCATAGACACCTCCTGGACACGACCAAACATGGCCTAGCCATGGCCATGCCGGCCGCGTTCCACCTCGACGCCCACCTCTCTCTCTCTCTGCTTCTCCAGCTCGAGCCACCTTGCCAAACACGTCGCCCATGATCTCCTGAGATCGTCCGTACCCGCCGTTGATCGAGAGGACGACGACACGGCCCGGACGGAGCGCGCCCAGGACGCTCTAGGTACGCCGCCAACGGCATGGCGATGCCACCCGTGCACGGACGCGCGCGACACGGGCACGCGTCGTTCACCGTACCTCCCCGTACTCCGACCACCTACGCGCGCCCTGGTACTCGTCTCGCCCCGCGGAGCTCGCCGGACACGCTCGCGTCACCCCCTAGCGCCTACCGCCGCCGGAGAGGGAGCTTCCTTCCGCCACGGCCGCGACAGTACGCGCAAGCGCCCGACCGTCGTACGCCCCCATTTGCCGCACCGTTGATGCTCACAGGACCGCCTTGACGTGGTGAACACCACCGCACCATCGCCTAGCCCTCTAGCTCACCGGAGAAGCCGCGCCCATGTCGGCCACCACCCTGCCCCGCAGCACACCTCCCCTCCTATAAATAGAGGACTTCCCCGAGCAATCTCAGCACACCACCATGATCTCCTCTCACCACCGCTTCTCCTCGCACCACTAGCCACCTCAATTGTCGTCGGAGCAAGCTCAATCGAGCGATCGGAGCCGCGGAAGCCCCGGTGAAATCGCCGTCGATCCAGGCCACCTCGAGCGACGCCGCTGCTACAGGCTGCCTCGCCGTCGTCTACAACCTCGTCGAGCACACTGCCAACCCTAGCTGGAGCCACGGTGAGCTCGCCGACCCCCTACCTCGCCGCGCCAGTGACTTGATCTCGCCGGAGATGACGATGGCCCTGTGCCGTCCGATCCAGTTCTAATCCGACGCTCCCCTTTGATCCATACCGATTCGGCTTTGATTAGTCGCTGACGAGTGGACCCCACTCTGTCAGGCGGCCCTAACGCACCAGCTGCACTACTGGGCCGTTTTCTTTCCATTTGAATCGTTACGGCCCATCTCGTGTTCCCGCCAGCCCATTAATTTCAAATTTGATTTAATTCTTTTCAAACAATTTCAATACTGGCTCCAACTTTGAAAATCCATAGAATTTGTTTGGCTTGGCCAAATTTAACAAACTTCATATTGTTGGAAAGCTTTGGAAAAGTTCTACAACATGCCACTGGTCTCACCTTGAGATCTGTTGTAGAAATAATGTGACAAAAAGAACAAGCCAGAGACTTTTGCACATTCAATTAAATCTTAAAAATAAACCAAAATAGATATTTAGTTAATTCAAATCCAATAGGTCACATTTGACTTACACTAATTGTTTCTACAAGAAAATGGTGTGGTCACTTTGCATGATCATGCCCTAGTTTAAATAATGGGCAATATGACTAGTTTACCTAAGTGATATTGTCCAAAACTATTATGCAAACCATATGAAGTATTTTACTTCATTTAAATCTTGTCTCAAGTGAGTTCATGTGATGTTTGAACCCCTGGTAAAACACTCTTATATGAAATACTTGGAGATTTAAATCATTTGTAGAATCATTAAATGGTATGAGGTGGTCTACCTCATTTAAATCATTTTCTCAAATGATGATAATGAATGGTTGACTTGGGTCAACCTAAGTTCATGTATTATTGATTGAGAAATTAAATCTTAAGGAGATTTCAATGAGAGGAAATTATTTCTCAAGAACCCTATGGAAATTATCTTTCACATATGAATGAGAGGAAATGATTTTTCCTCAAGTCACACAACCAATGCACCCTAATTGAATTAATTGTGTGCTTAGCATAGTTTGTGTGAATGTATATGATGTTTGGAATAGCCATTGAATTAGTGAGTAATTATACTCGTATTCAAATTTAGACGTTAGCACCGGAGAATACCAGGAAGAGGAAGGATACTACCAAGAGGAGGAAGAAGAGAACCTTGAGAACTACCAAGGCAAGCTAATACTCTTGCAAAGTGCAAAGCTCCTTTGGGGCAAGGCACCATGATTCTTATCTTTCTTAACACAAGCCTATCCCAAGTTTTTACTATACAAGTTTTACTTGTTTATTTCAAAGAGTTGCTTGGATAAGTTAATTTGGTCTAAGTGATTAAGTTTACTAGTGTAGCAAAGTTAGTCTCAAGCTAGCCAAGCAAGGTAGCACCCCTCATGATTAGTGCTAGTGCTAAAATACTAAAACTTGACTACTCTAGATGGGAACTTGTGACTTTGAAAGAAATTTTGAAACCTTGGAATGATGAGTCATTCCTTTGAATGATTTTTGAAGGAGAAAATGACCAAGAGAAGATGGTGATTTTTGATACAAAACTGATATTGGTTTGAATGCGATAACTTTCCAATTTTGAGTACCCCCACAATACCTGATTATGGATAGGGCTTAGCTGGAAGTTTATGCATCTTAGTATGGGTTCCCTCTGAACACACATCATAGGGGTTATGCCGAGGCTGCCTCCGTTGTTGAGAAAAGATGTGAATTGAGGTGAATTGTAAGGCCAAGCCCTGTGCAATTCCCAGAGTTGACGAGTTGGTCTTCACTGGGAGGCCAAGCTCATGGGGAGAGGTGCTCATACTAGGGTTCGTAAGTGAAAGGTTATGGTTGATGATCCTCGTACTGTGTTACGATGATTCGGGGTTATCCCGACGGATGGAATCAAATGTTGTGGCACAAGTGTGCAACCTCTGCAGACTGTAAATCTATTCGAATAGCCGTGTCCACGGTTACGGACGGTTGGAAAGGCCATACAGTTTCCGGTGTCAGATTTTTGAAAATGTTGGTGAAGTGAATGATGAATTTGGTGACTGTTTTGAAATACCACAAATGTGTGGGAATGACACTAATGTTCCCACTTGAGTTAGTTAGCTCATGAATAAGTCTTTGCTCAGATACTTGTGAACTAAAATTGGCTTTATGCAAACTAAACTAGAGCTTAGCACCCCTTATTAAAATTGTAGCACTTACCTTAGTGTTAGTTTGCAAGTACTTAAAGTACTTACGGATTTGTCCCTGGCTATTCAAATGGCCAGAGTATGAAGATGAACAGAACTACCAAGGAGATGACCAGCAGTACGCCTAGGACAACTAGGAGTCTTCCGACGTCAAGCGTTGGCCTGTGGACTAGAGAGTCCCTTTATCTTTACGCTTCCTCTATGAACTTGTGTTTGTTCGTTGATCAATAGATCAACTATTTGTGTAATATGGATCATGTGATTCAAGTTGTATGACAATATGGTTTGTAATAAATGATGACTGTGATACTTAACTATTATGCCTCGCAACAACAATATTCCTGGGATTGCGATGAATGACATAATAGGCATCTGGACTTAAAAATCCGGGTGTTGACACCTAACACACTTGTCAGATGTATAGGTGCACTAGTTCGGCGAAGAGATAGTGAAATACAAGTAATATGGATGAATATGAGTGGTAATAACAATCTGAATAAAATATGGCAGCGAGTAAACATGCAACAAAACAGTAAGAAAACGGAGATTCGATGCTTAGAAACAAGGCCTAGGGATCATACTTTCACTAGTGGACACTCTCAACGTTGATCACATAACTGAATAGATAAATGCTACTTTCTCTACACTCTATTGTTGGATGACAAACACCATTCATTGTGTAGGGCTACAAGAGCTCCCTCAAGCCGGAGTTAACAAGCTCCACAACATTCGGTGTTCATATTTAAGTAACCTTACAGTGCATGATAGACCATTGCAATTTAAACCGAGTACTAACATAGCATACACACTGTCAACAATAGCTATGAAAGGGGGAATAGATCGCATCAATACTATCATAGTAATAGTTAACTTCATAATCTACAAGAGATCACAATCATAACCTACACCAAGTACTTCATGATGCACACACTATCAACATTACATCATGGAGGAGGAATAGACTACTTTAATAACATCACCAGAGTAACACATAGATGATATTCAACTAGATCACAAAGAGAGATATGAACCACATAGCTACGGTAGAGCCCTCAGCCCCGGGGGAGAACTACTCCCTCCTCATCATAGGAGACAGCGATGGCGATGAAGATGGCGGTGGTGTCGATGGAGATGACTCCGGGGGAAATTCCCCGTCCCGGTAGGGTGCCGGAACAGAGACTTCTGTCCCCCGGATTGGAGTTTCGCGATGGCGGCGGCGTTCCTGGAGTCTTTCTGGAGTTTCGTCAATCGGTGTCGATGTTTTAGGTCACGAAGGCTTAAATAGGCGAAGAGTCGGAGTCGGAGGGGCCACGGGGGACCCACACAGTAGGGGGGCGCGCCCCCCCTCTGGCCGCGCCGCCACCTTGTGTGGGGGCCCTGGGCCTCCCCTCTGGTCCTCTCCGGTGTTCTGGAAGCTTCGTGGAATTATAAGATCGTGGGCCTTGATTTCGTCCAATTCCGAGAATATTTCCTTACTAGGATTTTTGAAACCAAAAACAACAGAAAACAGGAACTGGCACTTCGGCATCTTGTCAATAGGTTAGTTCCGGAAAATGCATCAAAACGATATAAAGTGTAAACAAAACATGTAGGTATTGTCATAAAACAAGCACGGAACATAAGAAATTATAGATACATTTGAGATGTATCAATGGTACTCTCTCCCATGTGCTTCAATACAATGATCTCATGAGCTGCCTTACATGATTGAGATCCATATGATGTAATCGGTGTTGTGTTTGTTGGGATCCGATGGATTGATCATTATGTTCAGTATATCTTATTAGTTTGTGAAGTATTTTTTGCTGCAATATTTTTATGTTTAATGCTTGTCACTAGTGCACGAGTGGCATGATCTTAGATCTAGGCTCGATAATTGTTGCTTAGATTGTATCTACAAATTGTATGCACATGTCTTTGTCCGGAACCCAAGGCCCCAAAGTGATCTCGAATTGGGATAACCGGAGGGGATGGCTTTGATATGGGGATCACATGTTTTCACCAAGTGTTAATGCTTTGCTCCAGTGCTCTATTAAAAGGAGTACCTTAGTTACCAGTAGTTTCCCTTGAGGCCCCGCTGCAAACGGGCTGGTAGGACAAAAGATGTTATGCAAGTTTCTCATTGCGAGCACGTATGACTATATATGGAAAACATGCCTACGATATTAATAGATTGGATATTTTGTCTTAATGCTAAATTCAATTATGTCAATTGCCCAGCTGTAATTTGTTCACCCAACACTTGTTATTTATAGAGTTACCACTAGTGCAGATAGCCGGGAACCCTCGTTCTTTATTTCATAATCATTGCTTTTCAATCAACTGCGCGCTGGGATATTTTCCAGTGCCATCGCCTCTGTGTTACTGCTACTGATGTGTTACTATTGCTCTCATATTACTGTTGCATCACATTTCCCTGTCAACACGCCATCAAAGTAGTACCAACTATTTTCTTGCGCCGCATCATATTACCACTGCTTTCACATCACCCTGTTGCTAGTGATTTTCCTGGTGCAGCTGAGTTGACAACTCCGTTGTCAAGGCTTATAAGTATTCTTTGGCTCCCTTGTGTCGAATCAATAAATCTGGGTTTTACTTCCCTCGAAGACTGTTGCGATCCCCTATACTTGTGGGTCATCATCCAGCTTCACCGGCCCGCCGCGGGAGCTCCTGGTACACCTCCAAGCATCCCACTCCATCCTAGTGTTTACGTTCCAATATGGCATACCCGCCTCGTGCATAGTTTGTGTTTCGGTACAACCGCACGGACACCTGTTCATCGGCAGTAGGGAAGAATATGGCACCGTGTTTGCCATCACCATTGGCGCGCTCGGCCCGACCACCATTGTGTCCTGTGTGTGCATCAGGTCGGCCGCGTGCTTGTTTCCGATGTACAAGGTGCAGCTGCTGGTGATTGGTCCGCCGGCGCCAGTTCCGGCTGGGACCAGTGACCTCTCGACGGACACCTTGATGGAGGTAATCGATCCGACGATCTCCCCGACGCCTAGCTCGATCATGTTGCAGCAGCTCACTTCTTTCCTGACGGTGCCACCCCGTTACGCGAAGCAGAATGGAGGGCGGCGTGTGTTTCCTATCTGCGTTTGCATCAACAAGAAGGTTATACAATAATCTTCATTTATTCATACTGCAAGGTAGTTACTCGAGGACCGGAGCGAGTAGTTTAGTTCGAAATAGGATTCGTTCGGATGTATTTTGGACTTGTATAGTAGTAGTACTACTCCAAAACTATTAGCTAGCTAGTTGGAGTGCTAGAATGCAGCTCGGAGTATTAGTATTTTGGTAGTACTACTTGTATATATATGTGACTGCAAGTTCAAAATAAAATGGAGTATTTCTTGCTAATGTTGTTCTCTTGGAGTCATCATTTTTTTCTGAACTTTTTAACTATGCTATTGTCTAAGGCTTTGTTTAGATTTCTTTGGTTGAATTCATATTTCGTCTCTTCCTAATTTGGCAAAACTGCACTGTCATTGGCATTCTTACAAGGTCGCTGAAGTTTCAAAGTTTCTTAATGTATATTGCATAGGGTGTACCCCCTTAACTTGGATATTTTCATTTTTTGGTTGTATTTTTTTCATAATTTTCAGGACCATAAAATAGCACGCCTTCAGTTGAAATTTGAATTACTTTTCGAAAAGTGTCCGATACTAGCATGGAATAGTATTTTTTTTGGTACTCCCTCGGTCCCACCAAAAGTGTCTCGCCTTTGTTAAAATTTAGATGGATAGATGTATCCATCTATTTTTTTTGACAAAGTTGAGACAACTTTGGTGGGATGGAGCCACGGAGTCCTAGTTGATGGCGAGAAGGTTGATGCCTTGCTAGGTTGGTGTACGTTGCAAAAAGAATAAGGTTGGTGTATATTGTTTTATTTGTTCACCATAATACTGACATGGCCATCGATTTGATTAGACAACACAATCCTGGGAAGTTTCACTTATTTATTGTAGGAAGCACGATTAATGGACTGTAATGATGGGGCTACTCCTATAGTCTGCTCCTACTCGGGTGTCGGGTCACAGTCACACACTCCTCTTTTTTTGAATTCATTCACACTCTCCTCGAAACTGCAGTAGGCAGTAGATGCATCAGAGGAGGAGCGTCTCGGTTCACCTCCGTCGTCTGACTCGTCTATCCCCACTCCGCCCATCTTCCATAGAACGTGCATGCGTCTCCGCCATGGCGCTTTTGCATCCTATCCAGCAGTGCCCAGTTTGAGGAGCCTCTGTTCTCCATCTCAAACCCCCCATCTGCCGCCATTGATCGCCATCTCTCTCTCAAAGTTCCAATCAGTAAATCTCCCAAGAAAATCCCCAAGCCCATTGTACCACCTACCTCCTAGCGATGGCGAAATCGAGCACGGTCTGTGGATCTGGGCTGTTTCACAATACGGAAGGCCCCCTTGAAGTGCTCATCAGCCAGTTCGACGCCATCACCGCCGCGTCCCTAGTTGGTTCCTCCAAAAGTATTCTTCAATCAGCCAAATACAGTGCCACTCTACCTGCTTCTCAGCCATTTGGCCTTCTGTGTGTTCTCTGTTGTGACCCGGTGGATAAACCAAGGGTGTTCAAGGAGGATTTGCCGGTGCACATCAAGTGTAAACTAGATCTGCTGGACAGGTTCTCCTACGATGGCCTAATGCCACACGGTAAGGATGAGGAGCGGGCAGGCGCCAATGGAGATTGGATCGCCGCGGTTGGCCCCGAATGCATGTGGAACCTCCTCAATGTCTACAATCATCGCAATATTGACCTTCCATCTTTGAGGAACCAGTTTGTAACCACAGGCAATCCACTTATATTCGGGTATAAGGGTTATGTTATTCAACTGGAGAAGATAGCTATTTGCCAAGTTCCTACAGCTGCTAGGGGTATGAAGATTTCTCCCTTGTCGCAATCTTCGACTTTGCAATTGCCTACCTCCATGGCGAAAATACTCGTACATGGATACTTCTTGAAAACCAGTTTGAACACAACGCCAGATACTGCGATGCAATTATACATAACCGACTTGTGTTCGCTGTTACTGAGCTTGGAAATGTTTATGCATGGGGTCCTCATCAATTTGGTAACATTTCCTCCCTAATTTTTTTATATGCATATATAGCATGTCACCTCTTATTTGCTGAACTGTCTTGGCATCTTTTGGCTTAAAAGAATTCCATAGGCGCACACCATAACCCTCTTGTGGTATGGACATATATACTTATAGAATTTAACATCTATAGGAATTTTAGTATGGTCTAATGTGCATGTTTTTCTGTAGAAAAAGGCCCCCTAGTAATTAAGTTTCTTTATTATTACACCCTGGAAAATTTAAGGTAGAATAGAAATAGAATAAATAAAGGTGCCATGCAATATTGATGAAGACTTTCATTTGTTTATAGGGTTTTCTATTTCCGTGCCCTCGGGTCCTTAGTTGTGCTCAGTTTTCCCCAGCTCCTTAGTTTTTCCTCAGTTTTCCCTAGGCCTTGTCTGAAACCCGCAGAAGGAGCTCGGACGGGAGGAATCCCGTTAAGTTGACCGTTAGTGGGGCCGCTGTTGGTGCCCCGCCATGGACACGTCTCCACTTATCCAGATTATCGTGGGACCCACAACTTGTCCACGCTAGCGCGCCAGACCCACAGCTTACCCAGGTGACTGTTGCAAAATGGGAGCCCGAGCCAGCTCCGTGCCCGTGCCATTGCTTCCCCTTTCTTTCCCCGCGCCCAATTGTTCTTCTTCTCCGCCAGCGGCAACCCTACTCCGGCAGGCGGGTGATGTCTAGTTTCTCTTCGACCTCCCGTTCTTCATGGCCGCAGTATGGAATGGTGCCTTCGACAAGATGCCCTGACTGCCCACGCAAGGAGCCTCTGAAGCGACCGATCTGTAAGACGGACGACAACGGCAACCGTGGACGTGAGTACCTTGCATGCGAGAGCTTGCCATATAGAGATGGCGATAAGGTTAGATCTCGCTCCAATTGCTCTGTTTTCTCTCGATTTTCTTGTTATTCCATCGAATTCAGGATTTAGGGTTCATGTTGTTGTTTTCAGATCCTGAAGAAATGCAGGCATTTCGAGTGGATCGATGTGTACGTTCAGAGGCTTCAATTGCAGGAATCAATTGGTGCTATTGGGGTGCACAATTTGGGAGGGGGGGCTTGCTGTAGAGAATGCGGCGGAGAGAGGAGCCATTCCGATTAGGGCCCTTCCGATTATGCCTAATGCTCCCAATGCAGAACTGGTGGAAGTGAAGGGAGAACTGAAAAAAATGAACAAGCAGTTAAAGCAGCTGATCGAGTTGAAGAAGCAAGCTAATCTGATGGCTGGTTGTTTTTTTTGTTGTATAATTGCGATCGGATTCTTATCATTGCTCATTGCTGGCGTGTAGTTGACACACGTCTGTTGGAAACCCCAAGAGGAAGGTGTGATGCGTACAGCAGCAAGTTTTCCCTCAGTAAGAAACCAAGGTTATCGAACCAGTAGGAGTCAAGGGCCACGTGAAGGTTGTTGGTGACGGAGTGTAGTGCGGCGCAACACCAGGGATTCCGGCGCCAACGTGGAACCTGCACAACACAATCACAATACTTTGCCCCAACTTAACAGTGAGGTTGTCAATCTCACCGGCTTGCAAAGAACAGTAGAGAACATAGTTTGCAGTAGATTGTATTTCAGATGTAAAAGAATGGACCGGGGTCCACAGTTCACTAGTGGTGTCTCTCCAATAAGATAAATAGCATGTTGGGTGAACAAATTACAGTTGGGCAATTGACAAATAGAGAGGGCATAACAATGCACATACATATCACGATGACTACTATGAGATTTAATCGGGGCATTACGACAAAGTACATAGACCGCTATCCGAGCATGCATCTATGCCTAAAAAGTCCACCTTGAGGTTAGCATCCACACCCCTTCCGAGTATTAAGTTGCAAACAACGAGACAATTGCATTAAGTATGGTGCGTAATGTAATCAACACAAATATCCTTAGACAAAGCATTGATGTTTTATCCCTAGTGGCAACAGCACATCCACAACCTTAGAGCTTTCTGTCATTGTCCCAGATTCAATGGAGGCATGAACCCACTATCGAGCATAAATACACCCTCTTGGAGTTACAAGTATCAACTTGGCCAGAGCCTCTACTAGCAACGGAGAGCATGCCAGATTGATAATCAACTTGACATAGTATTCCATATTCATCGGATCCCAATAAACACAACATGTAGCATTACAAATAGATGATCTTGATCATGATAGGCAGCTCACAAGATCTAACATGATAGCACAAGAGGAGAAGACAACCATCTAGCTACTGCTATGGACCCATAGTCCAAGGATGAACTACTCACACATCAGTCCGGAGGCGATCATGGTGATGTAGAGTCCTCCGGGAGATGATTCCCCTCTCCGGCGGGGTGCCGGAGGCGATCTCCTGAATCCCCCGAGATGGGATTGGCGGCGGCGGCGTCTTTGGAACTTTTTCCGTATCGTGGCTCTCGGTAATAGGGTTTTCGCGACGGAGAGTTTAAGTAGGCGGAAGGGCAGAGTCGGAGGAGGCACAGGGGCCCCACACCATAGGCCGGCACGGGCCCCTCCCTGGCCACGCCGCCTTGTGGTTTGGCCACCTCGTGGCCCCACTTCGTATGCTCTTCGGTCTTCTGGAAGCTCCGTGGAAAAATAAGACCCTGGGCGTTGATTTCGTCCAATTCCGAGAATATTTCCTTTGTAGGATTTCTGAAACCAAAAACAGCAGAAAACAGCAACTGGCTCTTCGGCATCTTGTCAATAGGTTAGTGCCGGAAAATGCATAACAATGATGTAAAGTGTGTATAAAACATGTGAGTATTGTCATAAAAGTAGCATGGAACATAAGAAATTATAGATACGTTTGAGACGTATCAAGCATCCCCAAGCTTAGTTCCTACTCGCCCTCGAGTAGGTAAACGATAACAAGGATAATTTCTGAAGTGACATGCTATCATAATCTTGATCAATACTATTGTAAAGCATATGAGATGAATGAAGTGATTCGAAGCAATGGTAAAGACAATGATTAAACAACTGAATCATATAGCAAAGACTTTTCATGAATAGTACTTTCAAGACAAGCATCTATAAGACTTGCACAGGAGTTAACTCATAAAGCAATAAATTCTTAGTAGAAAGCTTTGAAACAACACAAAGGAAGATATAAGTTTCAGCAGTTGCTTTCAACTTCAACATGTTTATCTCATGGATATATCTCATGGATAATTGTCAACACAAAGTAATATGATGAATGCAAATAAGCAAGTATGTAGGAATCAATGCACACAGTTGACACAAGTGTTTGCTTCTAAGATAGAAAGAAGTAGGTAAACTGACTCAACATAAAGTAAAAGAATGGCCCTACGCAGAGGGAAGCATGGATTACTATGTTTGTGCTAGAGCTTTTCATTTTGAAAACATAGAAACAATTTTGTCAACGGTAGTAATAATTCATATGTGTTATGCATAAGATATCCTATAAGTTGCAAGCCTCATGCATAGAGTACCAATAGTGCTCGCACCTTGTCCTAATTAGCTTGGATTTACATGGATTATCATTGCATAACATATGTTTCAACCAAGTGTCACAAAGGGGTACCTCTATGTCGCCTGTACAAAGGTCCAAGGAGATAGATCGCATTTGATTTCTCGTTTTTGATAGATCTCAACTGAGGACATCCATACCGGGACAACATAGACAACAGATAATGGACTCCTCTTTAATGCATAAGCATTCAACAACATATAATATTCTCATAAGAGTTGAGGATTGATGTCCAAACTGAAACTTCCACCATGATTCATGGCTTTAGTTAGCGGCCCAATGTTCTTCTCTAACAATATGCATACTGAAACCATTTGATCATGATAAGTCACCCTTACTTCAGACAAGACGAACATGCATAGCAACTCACATGATATTCAAAAAAGGTGAAATAGTTGATGGCGTCCCCAGAAACGTGGTTACCGCTCAACAAGCAACTTATAAAAATAAGATACATAAGTAACATATTCAATACCACAATAGTTTTTAATGCTATTTTCCCATGAGCTATATATTGCAAAGACAAGGAATGAAGTTTTAAAGGTAGCACTCAAGTAATTTACTTTGGAATGGCAGAGAAATACCATGTAGTAGGTAGGTATGGTGGACACAAATGGCATAGTTTTTGGCTTCAAGGATTTGGATGCACGAGAAGTAATCCCTCTCAATACAAGGCTTAGGCTAGCAAGGTTGTTTGAAGCAAACTCAAGTATAAACCGGTACAGCAAAACTTACATAAGAACATATTGCAAGCATTATAAGACTCTACACTGTCTCCTTGTTGTTCAAACACCTTAACCAGAAAATATCTAGACTTAAGAGAGACCAATCATGCAAATCAAATTTCAACAAGCTCTATGGTAATTCTTCATTAATGGGTACAAAGTACATGATGCAAGAGCTTAAACATGATCTATTTGAGCACAACAATTGCCAAGTATCAAATTATTCAAGACATTATACCAATTACCACATGAAGCATTTTCTCGTTTCCAACCAAATAACAATGAACGAAGCGAGTTTCAACCTTCGCCATGAACATTAAAAGTAAAGCTAAGAACACCAGTGTTCATATGAAACAGCGGAGCGTGTCTCTCTCCCACACAAAGAATGCTAGGATCCGATTTTATTCAAACAAAAACAAAAATAAAAACATACAGACACTCCAAGTAAAGCACCTAAGATGTGACGGAATAAAAATATAGTTTCACTAGAGGTGACCTGATAAGTTGTCGATGAAGAAGGGATGCCTTGGGCATCCCCAAGCTTAGATGCTTGAGTCTTCTTGAAATATGCAGGGATGAACCATGGGGGCATCCCCAATCTTAGACTTTTCACTCTTCTTGATCATATTGTATCATCCTCCTCTCTTGATCCTTCAAAACTTCCTCCACACCAAACTCAAAACAAACTCATTAGAGGGTTAGTGCATAATCGAAAATTCACATATTCAGAGGTTACACAATCATTCTTAACACTTCTGGACATTGCACAAAGCTACTGAAAGTTAATGGAACAAAGAAATCCATCCAACATAGCAAAACAGGCAATGCGAAATAAAAGGCAGAATCTGTCAAAACAGAACAGTCCGTAAAGACGGATTTTTCAGGGGCACTTAACTTGCTCAGATGAAAAAGCTCAAATTGAATGAAAGTTGCGTACATATCTGAGGATCACGCATGTAAATTGGCAGATTTTTCTGGGTTACCTACAGACGGGGCTACTCAATTTCGTGACAGCAAGAAATCTGTTTCTGCGCAGTAATCCAATTCTAGTATCAACATTACTATCAAAGACTTTACTTGGCACAATGATACGTGTCCGACATATCGGTAATTTCTTATGTTCCATGCCACATTATTGATGATATCTACATGTTTTATGCATACTTAATGATGATTTTATGTGTTTTCCGGAACTAACCTATTGACGAGATGCCGGAGGGCCAGTTGCTGTTTTCTGCTGTTTTTGGTTTCAGAAATCCTACAAAGGAAATATTCTCGGAATCGGACGAAATTAATTCCCACGATCTTATTTTGCCCGGAAGCTTCCAGAGCACCGAAGAGGGGCCAGAGGGGAGCCAGGGGGCCCCACCCCACAGGGCGGCGTGGCCAAGGGGGGGGCGCCCCCCTAGTGTGTGGGCCCCCTGTGGCCCCTCCGACTCCGCCTCTTCGCCTATTTAGTCGTCCCTGACCTAAAACCTCGACCCCGTTCGATGAAACCAGAGAAAACCTTCCAGAGCCACCGCCATCGCGAAACTCCAATTCGGGGGACAGAAGTCTCTGTTCCGGCACGCCGCCGGGACGGGGAATTGCCCCCGGAGTCATCTCCACCGCCGTCTCCACCGCCATCTTCACCGCCATCGTTGTCTCCATGATGAGGAGGGAGTAATTCACCCCCGGGGCTGAGGGCTCCGCTGTAGCTATGTGGTTCATCTCTCTCTTTATGTGATCTAGTTGAATATCATCTATGTGCTACTCTAGTGATGTTATTAAAGTACTTTATTCCTCCTGCACGGTGTAATGATGACAGTGTGTGCATCGTGTAGTACTTGGCGTGGGTTATGATTGTAATCTCTTGTAGATTATGAAGTTAACTATTGCTATGATAGTATTGATGTGATCTATGCCTCCTTCATAGTGTGATGGTGATAGTGTGCATGCTATGTTAGTTCTCGGTGTAATTGTGTTGATCTATCTTGCACTCTAAGGTTATTTAAATATGAATGTCGAATATTGTGGAGCTTGTTAACTCCGGCATTGAGGGTTCGTGTAATCCTACACAATTAGTGGTGTTCATCATCCAACAAGAGGGTGTAGAGTAGTCCTATTATGTGATCATTGTTGAGAGTGTCCACTAGTGAAAGCGGGATCCCTAGGCCTTGCTTCCAAGCATCGAATCTCCGTTTGTTTACTTGTTTTGTTGCATGTTTACTCGCTGCCATATTTTATTCAGATTGCTATTACCACTCATACTCATCCATATTACTTGCATCTCACTATCTCTTCGTCGAACTAGTGCACCTATACATCCGACAAGTGTATTAGGTGTGTTGGGGACACAAGAGACTTCTTGCTTTGTGGTTGCGGTGGTTGCTTGAGAGGGATATCTTTGACCTCTTCCTCCGTGAGATCGATAAACCTTGGGTGATCCACTTAAGGGAAACTTGCTGCTGTTCTACAAACCTCTGCTCTTGGAGGCCCAACACTGTCTACAAGAATAGAAGCACCCGTAGACATCAAGCACTTTTCTGGCACCGTTGCCGGGGAGGAAAGGTAAAAGGAATTCATACTCCGGTCCCAGGTAAAGTACTTTTCTGGCGCCATTGTGTGAGTGTTCGAAGCTATTTCCTTTAGATCCTGCAATTGCATCTTTTTGTTTCTTGTTTTACACTAGTAAGGCATAATGGAATACAACTATGAGCTTTTTTTAATTTATTTCCTAAGTTAAGACATGAATTGTGTGATGCGAAAATTAAAGAACCTATGGAGCCTCAATTGCATGCTAGTAGCAATGTTATTAGTATGAACGCAATCATTGCTAATGCTATGGATAAGTCTAAGCTTGGGGAAGCTAGTTTTTGTGATCTTTTTAGTTTCCCATCTTTAGGGGAGAATTTTTTTTTCTGATAATGCTTTATCTCCATATGCGATAACTCTAATGATGCTTGTCCACCAACTGCAAGTACTGCTTTCAAGATACCCATGAAAATTATTGAACGTGTTATTGATAACCGCTATGAAGGGGATGGAACTGTCCATCCTGGAGATCATTTACTTGTTTTTGCATGGATTATGCGGGTTATTCAAGTGTGCAGGTATCTCTATGGATGAAGTGAGGAAGAAGCTATTCTCTTTTTCGCTGTCTGGTAAAGCGGCGCATTGGTATAAATTGTTGAAGAATAGTCATTCTCTTGGTTGGGAGGAAATTGTACCTCTCTTTTATTCTAAATTTTATCCTCCTCATGAAGTGCATATTGATAGGAATTATATTTATAACTTTTATCCTCGTGATGGAGAGAGTATTTCTCAAGCATGGGGAAGATTGAAGTCACTAATGCTCAAATGTCCCATTCATGAGCTTCCCCGTAATGTTATTGTTAACAATTTTTATGCGAGGTTTTCAGGACAACACAAGGACTATCTGGATGCCTGTTCAGAGGGATCTTTCACAAGCAAGGAGGTTGAAGCTAGGTGGGATCTTCTTGATCGGATTGAGGAGAATGCTGAAGGACGGGAGAACAACAAAGGTGTAGAGTCAGGTATAAATTATGATTATGAATGCATTGAAGCTTTTATGGATACTGATAAATTTCGAGATATGAGTGCTACTTATGGTCTTGACTCTCAAGTTGCTGCAAATCTTTATAAAGCCTTTGCTTCTCATTTTGAATTGCCTAAAAAGAATTTTGATAAGTATCATGAACCTTTTAAAGAGGCTTGCATGAAGGATGAAATTGTTGTTAATGATTGCAATAAGCATGCTCAAACTCCTAAGAATGCTATTTCCTATAAGCATGTTAATTTTTGTGGAATGCATAGACCTTGTGGAATTAATCAAATCAAAGATGAATATTGTATCCATCATATTAATGAACAAACTAGAAAGTGGGCTAGGGCTCTAGATGATCTTGGTAAAAAAGTTTGTGCCCTCTATCCTTTTATTTGTGAAGTTTGCCATGAAGTGGGTCATTTTAATTTTCAAGGCTCCACCAATGATAATTTGAACCCAATGAGTGCTGCAAATTTGTATTGTGGTGATGAAACTACTCCTAATCAGCATGATGAACTCACTTCATTTTTGTGGTGTGAAGAGTTATCAAGGAAAATTTCTTTGTTAGATATTAGTGATCTTGATATTGATGATGTCCTGCATGGGTGTTTTTCTTATTGCATTGGTAATAGCCATACAAATACTTACATACAAAATATTTTAGAAGATGACACCTTGCCAAAATATGATAGGACCGCTGTGTGTTTTGAACTAATTAATGAAAATGAGGAATCCTCCCAAGTTTCTTCTATTGTTTCTGAAAGTAAATCAGGTTATGCGGACAAGCCACCCTTCAAGCCTCTTCCTCCTAAAGAAGGGAACGAGGAGAAGGAGGAGAAGAAGAAGAAGAAGGCGGAATGAAGAAGAAGAAGAAGAAGAAGAAGAAGGAGAATAAAGAGAAAGAGGTAACGGCATATCCCCGCGTGAATGAGATAACGCTAGGTAACCGTAAGTATGTTGCTCCTAATGATTATTATGATAATTAATATGAATACAATGATCTTCCTATGCCCTTTACATACATTAGTGATCATGATTTGAATGAGCACACTACTTTTGATATTGCAAATCTCTGGGAAACTAATTCTGAAAATGATAATGATAATAATTGCCATAGTATCAGTGCTATCCATGCTTCCTCCCGTAATGATATAGAAAGCTCTAAGCTTGGGGAAGAGGTGTTTGAAAATCCTTTTGCTACTGATCATTATGTGTTTGATACAGCTCCTTCTAATAACAATGATGGTATGGTCACAGATAAACCGACTGTGAAAGATAACTATTCTATTTCTTATGATGACACCGTGCCTCCGACATTTGATGATTATTATAAAGAATGCTATGATATAGGTTATAACAATCCTTATGAAACTTGTCATAGTCATGATTGGATTACCAAAAACAATTCCCTTAATATGCAACTTGTTTACCATGTTCAAATTCTTGATAATAATCTTGCTCCAATTACTATTAATGAGAAGAACTCTTCTTATGCCAAAATTAATGATACTTCTATACATATGAGCCATGATAAGAATGTTTTAAGTGATGGGTATATTGTGGATTTCATTAATGATGCTACTGAAAGTTATTATGAGAGAGGGAAACATGGTTATATGCATCTTAATAATATTAAGTTTCCCCTCTTTATGTTGAGAATCTTGAAGTTACTCGTGTTTTATCCTCTTATGCTTGTCACTTTGTTCTTTGTTCTTCATGAATTCATTTGTGTACAAGATTCCTTTGCATAGGAAGTGGGTTAGACTTAAATGTGTTTTGAATTTGCTTCTTGATGCTCTCTTTTTGCTTCAAATACTATTTCTTGCGAGTGCATCATAAAAACTGCTGAGCCCATCTTAATGGCTATAAAGAAAGAACTTCTTGGGAGATAACCCATGTGTTTATTTTACTACAGTACTTTGTTTTATATTTGTGTCTTGGAAGTTGTTACTATTATAGAAACCTCTCCTTATCTTAGTTTTGTTGCATTGTTGTGCCAAGTAAAGTCTTTGATAGTAAGGTTCATACTAGATTTGGATTACTGCGCAGAAACAGATTTCTTGCTGTCACGAATCTGGGCCTAATTCTCTGTAGGTAACTCAGCAAATTATGCCAATTTACGTGAGTGATCCTCAGATATGTACGCAACTTTCATTCAATTTGAGCATTTTCATTTGAATAAGTCTGGTGCCTCAATAAAATTCGTCTTTACGGACTATTCTGTTTTGACAGATTCTGCCTTTTATTTCGCATTGCTTCTTTTGCTATGTTGGATGGATTTATTTGTTCCATTGACTTCCAGTAGCTTTGGGCAATGTCCAGAAGTGTTAAGAATGATTGTGTCACCTCTGAACATGTGAATTTTGATTATTCACTAACCCTCTAATGAGTTTGTTTCGAGTTTGGTGTGGAGGAAGTTTTCAAGGGTCAAGAGAGGAGGATGATATAATATGATCAAGAAGAGTGAAATGTCTAAGCTTGGGGATGCCCCCGTGGTTCATCCTGCATATTTCAAGAAGACTCAAGCATCTAAGCTTGGGGATGCCCAAGGCATCCCCTTCTTCATCGACAAATTATCAGGTTCCTTCTCTTGAAACTATATTTTTATTCGGTCACATCATATGTACTTTACTTGGAGCGTCTGTGTGCTTTTGTTTTTGTTTTTGTTTGAATAAATGCTTGTGTGGGAGAGAGACACGCTCCGCTGGTGTTTTTAGCTTTTATTTTTCATGGCGAAGGTTGAAACTGCTTCGTTAATTGTTATATGGTTGGAAACGGAAAATGCTACATGTAGTAATTGGTAGAATGTCTTGAATAATTTGATACTTGGAAATTGTTGTGCTCATTTTTAAGCTCTTGCATCATATACTTTGCACCTATTAATGAAGAAATACATAGAGCTTGCTAAAATTTGGTTTGCATAATTGGTCTCTCTAAGGTCTAGATAATTTCTAGTAAAGAGTTTGAACAACAAGGAAGACGGTGTAGAGTCTTATAATGTTTACAATATGTCTTTTATGTGAGTTTCGCTGCACCGGTTCATCCTTGTGTTTGTTTCAAATAAACCTTGCTACCCTAAACCTTGTATCGAGAAGGAATACTTCTCATGCATCCAAAATCCTTGAGCCAACCACTATGCCATTTGTGTCCACCATACCTACCTACTACATGGTATTTCTCCGCCATTCCAAAGTAAATTGCTTGAGTGCTACCTTTAAATTTCTATCCTTTACCTTTGCAATACATAGCTCATGGGACAAATAGCCTAAAAACTATTGTGGTATTGAATATGTACTTATGCACTTTATCTCTTATTAAGTTGCTTGTTGTGCGATAACCATGTTCCTGGGGACGCCATCAGCTACTCTTTGTTGAATATAATGTGAGTTGCTATGCATGTCCGTCTTGTCTGAAGTAAGGGAGATTTACCAATAAAATGGTTAGAGCATGCATAATGTTAGAGAAGAACATTGGGCCGCTAACTAAAGCCATGATCCATGGTGGAAGTTTCAGTTTTGGACAAATATCCTCAATCTCATATGAGAAAATTAATTGTTGTTGAATGCTTATGCATTAAAGAGGAGTCCATTATCTCGTTGTCTATGTTGTCCCGGTATGGATGTCTAAGTTGAGAATAATCAAAAGCGAGAAATCCAATGCGAGCTTTCTCCTTAGACCTTTGTACGGGCGGCATAGAGGTACCCCTTTGTGACACTTGGTTAAAACATATGTATTGCGATGATAATCCGGTAATCCGAGCTAATTAGGACAAGGTGCGGGCACTATTAGTATACTATGCATGAGGCTTGCAACTTGTAAGATATAATTTACATAACACATATGCTTTATTACTACCGTTGACAAAATTGTTTCTTGTTTTCAAAACCAAAGCTCTAGCACAAATATAGCACACTACAAGAAAAGTTCTGATGGACAACGTCTCAAAATCGTCCGCTAAGGGGTATTTTTCGTCGCCTATGGGCCTAACCCGACGATATGGGTTACATTGTGG
>NC_061513.1:199542440-199608136 GCF_022539505.1 Lolium rigidum
TTTGCGCTAAGTTTTTAAGCTAAGTTTTGCGCTAAGAACAAGGTTCTTAACCCGAAACTCGGGGACTGGCAGTGCTGGTTTTGCGCTAAGTTTTTAAGCTAAGTTTTGCGCTAAGAACAAGGTTCTTAACCCGAAACTCGGGGAGCAGCAGTGCCGGTTTTGCGCTAAGTTTTTAAGTTAAGTTTTGCGCTAAGAACAAAGTTCTTAACCCGAAACTCGGGGACTGGCAGTGCCGGTTTTGCGCTAAATTTTTAAGCTAAGTTTTGCGCTAAGAACAAGGTTCTTAACCCGAAACTCGGGGACTGGCAGTGCCGGTTTTGCGCTAAGTTTTTAAGCTAAGTTTTGCGCTAAGAACAAGGTTCTTAACCCGAAACTCGGGGACTGGCAGTGCCGGTTTTGCGCTAAGTTTTTAAGCTAAGTTTTGCGCTAAGAACAAGGTTCTTAACCCGAAACTCGGGGACTGGCAGTGCCGGTTTTGCGCTAAGTTTTTAAGTTAAGTTTTGCGCTAAGAACAAGGTTCTTAACCTGAAACTCGGGGACTGGCAGTGCCGGTTTTGCGCTAAGTTTTTAAGTTAAGTTTTGCGCTAAGAGCTGCGCTCTCACCACAAAACTTGGGGACTGGGAGATAGACAAGATAGAAACCGGCATAAAACTAAGGAAAAGATAAAACAAATCCGGAAGCAAGGAAACCGGTAGCAATTAAGAAAAGTTAGAAAAACGTACCATCAAGTTGTTCGTGGCATCGTACCACGCGCTGTCAAGCTCTTTCACGGCGCTGCGGAGCCGCATGAAGTGCTCCTCGGACGACCGGTCCCCAAGCTGGATCGGGTGCCGGCAGCCTGTCCTTGCCCAAGCCGCGGGTCGCCGGAGTCATATCCGCGGCGTTCCACTTCCGGGCGTAGGGCGGGGAGATGCCCCAGGTCCCGGCCTTGGCGTTGGAACTCGGTTATACGGCCAAGAAGACCGGTGGCCTTCGTGGCGGTATCCACGGCGGCCTTGGAGACGTGCGGCACCGGAGGCTGGCGGCCGCCGGAAGGGGCGGCCGGAGGCCGTCGCCTTCCCCTTGATAAGCTTGGAGGTCTTGGGCGGCGGCGCGCTAGGGGCGGCCCCGAGAGGTTTGGCGCGAGGAGCACCTGGTGGCGGCATGAGGATGGTTCGTGGAGACTGGGGAGCGCTGGGCGCGTCACCCGGTTTGGAACCTTCCGGCGCGGAAGATTCCGGCGCGGAAGTTGTTGTCTTTTCAAGGACGGGAGGAGCTGGAGGCTCCGCCCGCCCGGCAGCTTCTTCTTCTCCGGCGCCGATGTTGCTGGCGCCGGTGTCCTGGTTCTCTGGAGGGAAGGAAGAATCCTCCTCCGTGCGGTGATCTGATGATGAAGGGGCCGCACGCCCCGAATTTGTTGTGCCCCCCGAAAGGGAGGCAGAGGTGTTGCCGGCACCAGGTGGTGTCGGGCTTGAGCGAGGAGGAGGGGTTGAAGTCCTTGCGGAGTCTTCAGAGCCCGATTGTCTTGGGCCAAGCTTGAGCGCAGGGCTGAGAAAAAGAGAGAAAGACGGTTGGAAAAGAGAAACCGGAAAAAGACTTGGCAAAAAAGAGGTAAGCCGGAAAATGAAAAACTTACCCGGAAGAAGTTGGCATCGCTTTGCGCCCGTAGCGACGCATGCCCACCTGCTTCTCCCCCACGGGCTCGGTCCGGAAGCGCTTGGAGGGAGGGGCCTGGCTGCCACCGGCATCAGATGCCGGCTGCTTGTTCTTTTGGCCCTGGGCCATGAGTTTGTCCACAAACTCAGAGCCCGCCTCGGCACGCAGGGGCGGCACGCGCTCATGGATCTATGGATTGAATATGGCTAAGAAGCAGGTTGCGGGAAAGCGATAACAGAAAAGTAAAAGAAACCGGAAAAGAAAATACCTCAAGCATGCTCAAGTCATCTGAGGACCCGGTTGGCTTTGGCGGAGACCGGCCAAGGTGCGCAGCTGGGGTCTTGCCCATCTTCAGATCCTTCCAAAAGATGTAGGGATCTGGGTCGAAGGAGTCAAGGGCGCGTTTCTGGCAAGGTCCTCGCCGCTGCGCTTCGATGAGGGGAAGCGGTCCTTGGCTCTGAAACATGAAAAAAGAAGATTAGTAAGAGCAAAAAGCTACCGGCCAAGAACAACCCCAATCGCATAATCCCTTACTTCTTGGGTCGGAGGGTTAGTAGTGCTGAGGGGGAGGAGACCCCATTCCCAGTCAAATGGCATAGCAGTTTGGCATATCTGCTTAGCCTTGCGAACGACGTCCTTCTTGCTAAGCGGACGGCCTGTGATCTTGGTAGGATCGCCTGGGCCGTACATCTCGCTCATCCTATGCACACGGCGCTTCAGAGGAAGCACCCGGCGTGAGACAAAGGTGCGGATGATATCATCCGAGCAGATGTTGGTCTCCTTCTTCAAAGAGGCCAAGAAGCGTACCACCCGGCTGGTTTCAGCATGATCGGACTTCGGGTTGTAGCTCCAATTGGTCCTGCTGGGAGGCCCCGCTTGGAAAGGAGGAAGATCGATAAGATCGGCACGGCCGCTGTTCTTCACGTAGAAGAAAGTCCCTTGCCACAACCGGCAAGATTCGAGGCCGGAAAACTTAAAAAAGGGGCTCCCTTGACGGGAGCCGATGATGCAAGACCCGCATTGAACGGGGGTTTGGGTTTAGGAATATCCTTGCCCCGAACGGAATTGATCCGAAGAGCAAAGAAGCGGGCAAACGTCTCACGAGTGGGACGAATGCCGATATAGGCCTCCATGAAGGTGGCGTAGCAAGAGAGGTAGAAGATGGCGTTGCCAGGAAGATGATGAGGTTGGAGTTTGTAGAAATCTAAAAACTCACGGAAGAAAGGGGAGGCAGGAAGGCCGAAGCCACGCTCAAAGTGAGGAAGAAAGACAACATATTCGTCGGGTTCAGGGTCCGGTTCGATTTCGTCGTCAGGAATCCGGCAAGAAACTCCTTCCGGAATCCGTCGGGACCGGTATAACCAATCGATCTCGAATTCGGTAACACTGGAGCCCATCCAGGCTCCGCGAGTAATTGGGGAGGGCTCAGCGCCGGATGATTGGCTGGAGCTACCGGATGCTTCGCCAGAACTACTCGCTTCTTGGCTACCGGAAGCTTGGCTAAAGCTACCGGATTCTAGAGGGCCACCGGATTCTTGGTGGCTACCGGATCCCTGCTGGTTGCCGGAATCGGTCTCCATCGGATCTGGAGCGTGGGATCCACCGGGAGATTGATTACGGTGTCTAACAGAAAGGGAAGAAGAGGATGCAGAGGAAGATTCCTCGTCAGACATTAGATGGGAAGGCGAAAAAACAGAAATCCCACACTTGGACCCCGCGTGAAGATCTACGAGTAAGAAGAAAACCAAAGAAAAAGAGGAAATAAGAACACCGTAGACCCAAGATCTGAATAACAAGCAAACAGCGAGCAAAGCAAGATTGGTACCAACCTGGAGCGGCGCAGTCGCAGAGGAAGGTGTTCGCCGGTGCTGGAGCGGACCTGCGGTCGCTGACGAGCTCCGTCGACGGCGAGGCGGAAGAGCTCGCGAAGGAGCGAGAATGCAGCGGGCGCGGTGGAGCTACTGCTAGAGCTTCCCGCACAGCGAAGTCCGGCGGAGGCACGGCGTGAGTTCGTCGGGCGCCGAAGTTGGAGCAAGCGACGGCGGACGAAGAGCGGCGGAGGCACAGAGGCGAGAAGCACCGTGCGCGAAGGAAGAGGAATGCGAAGAAGAGGAAGAAGAAGGAGCAGTTGTGCTTATAAAGGAGAGAGAAGATGGGCTGAAAACCGCTGGGCCGCGGCGGTTCGCCTCGCGGGCCGCGACGGTTCGCGCCACGGGCCGCCACGTGGCGAAGAGATACACGCGAGAAAAGAGGAGGCCACACGGAGGAGCACACGGGATCCAGAGCGGTTAGTGGGATCCGCAGTGATGCATTAAATGGGCGCGCGGGAGTCGAAGCGAAGTGACAACTGACACTGCCACGACAGTCACAGTGCGCATGTCACTGACAGGCGCGGGGCCCAAAATATTCTCGACACCGCCGAGGAAGTATTTAATGACCATAGAAGCCGGAGGATAAGACACCGGATAATACCTTAAGGAGAAGAGATAGCGGTGATCTGGGAAAAGATGCCGGATCCAAGCCTAAGGCCGGATAGATTAAACCGGTATCCTAAAAAGAAAGAACCTGGCATGGTCTGTTGGATAAGATTCGCCAGACTATACCAGCTTCGGGGACTAATGTTGGGGGGATGACCCCCGGTATGCCAAAGGCATGCCAAACCGGATGGTTTGAGCCATCAAGATACCGGTTTAATGTTCGTACCATAACTTAAAGATAAGAACTTAGCTAAGTGGAGCTAAGCCGGTATCCCCGAGAGGGGTATGCCGGAACCAGGTAAGAAGATACCGGGTTACAGGAAGAACGAGCAGGTCGGCAGGACTGGTCAAAGATTCTCTCCAGGGCTAGAAGACAAAGATGAGCTAAGCAAAGTAACTTTAGACGAAGGGCTGACGATAAAGAGAAGGATGACGGTCAAAGAAGCCGGAGGACGTCAGCATCTCTGATTAAAGAGGACTCCGGTGTCTTCTATGATTAAAGTAGCTTTGTAAAGTAGTTTGTCTAGTCAAAGATGCTATTAGGGTTTCTTGCCCCGTAAGCCACCTCTCCCCTATATAAGGAGAGGGGGCAGCCCTTCTTATGGACACACACGCGCATGTATACAGAATAGCTTGTACTGAGAAACTTGTAGCCTGTTGAGATTAATAAAGATGATGATCTAGAGCGAGTTCTTCCTTATGTCTTTCTTCTTCAACCTCTAGCCTTGGCTAAGTTCTTGAGGAAACCATCCAGAAGTTCATCCCATCTAATCACAAACCCTCCCCCGAATCCTCTTGCGTCCATTCGGCCCCAACTTAAGCCATCCTATGGCATCTGTCTGTTCACCACGACGACAGTTGATATATTGATCAACGAACAAACACAAGTTCATAGCGGAAGCGTAAAGATAAAGGGACTCTCTAGTCCACAGGCCAACGCTTGATGTCGGAAGACTCCTAGTTGTCGTAGGCGTACTGCTGGTCATCTCCTTGGTAGTTCTATTCATCTTCCTACTCTGGCCATTTGAATAGCCAGGGACAAAGCCGTAAGTACTTTAAGTACTTGCAAACTAACACTAAGGTAAGTGCTACAATTTTAATAAGGGGTGCTAAGCTCTAGTTTAGTTTGCATAAAGCCAATTTTAGTTCACAAGTATCTGAGCAAAGACTTATTCATGAGCTAACTAACTCAAGTGGGAACATTAGTGTCATTCCCACACATTTGTGGTATTTCAAAACAGTCACCAAATTCATCATTCACTTCACCAACATTTTCAAAAATCTGACACCGGAACTCGTATGGCCTTTCCAACCGTCCGTAACCGTGGACACGGCTATTCGAATAGATTTACGATCTGCGAGAGGTTGCACACTTGTGCCACAACATTTGATTCCATCCGTCGGGATAACCCCGAATCATCGTAACACAGTACGCGGATCATCAACCATAACCTTTCACTTACGAACCCTAGTATGAGCACCTCTCCCCATGAGCTTGGCCTCCCAGTGAAGACCAACTGTCAACCTGGGAACTGCACAGGGCTTGGCCTTACAATTCACCTCAATTCACATCTTTTCTCAACAACGGAGGCAGCCTCGGCATAACCCCTATGATGTGTGTTCAGAGGGAACCCATACTAAGATGCATAAACTTCCAGCTAAGCCCTACCCATAATCAGGTATTGTGGGGGTACTCAAAATTGGAAAGGTATCGCATTCAAACCAATATCAGTTTTGTATGAAAAATCACCATCTTCTCTTGGTCATTTTCTCCTTCAAAAATCATTCAAAGGAATGACTCATCATTCCAAGGTTTCAAAATTTCTTTCAAAGTCACAAGTTCCCTTCTAGAATAGTCAAGTTTTAGTATTTTAGCACTAGCACTAATCATGAGGGGTGCTACCTTGCTTGGCTAGCTTGAGACTAACTTTTCTACACTAGTAAACTTAATCACTTATACCAAATTAACTTATCCAAGCAACTCCTTGAAATAAACAAGTAAAACTTGTATAGTAAAAACTTGGGATAGGCTTGTGTTAAGAAAGATAAGAATCATGGTGCCTTGCCCCAAAGGAGCTTTGTACTTTGCAAGAGTATTAGCTTGCCTTGGTAGTTCTCAAGGTTCTCTTCTTCCTCCTCTTGGTAGTATCCTTCCTCTTCCTGGTATTCTCCGGTGCTAGCGTCTAAATTTGAATACGAGTATAATTACTCACTAATTCAATGGCTATTCCAAACATCATATACATTCACACAAACTATGCTAAGCACACAATTAATTCAATTAGGGTGCATTGGTTGTGTGACTTGAGGAAAAATCATTTCCTCTCATTCATATGTGAAAGATAATTTCCATAGGGTTCTTGAGGAATAATTTCCTCTTATTGAAATCTCCTTAAGATTTAATTTCTCAATCAATAATACATGAACTTAGGTTGACCCAATTCAACCATTCATTATCATCATTTGAGAAAATGATTTAAATGAGGTAGACCACCTCATACCATTTAATGATTCTACAAATGATTTAAATCTCCAAGTATGTCATATAAGAGTGTTTGACCAGGGGTTCAAACATCACATGAACTCACTTGAGACAAGATTTAAATGAAGTAAAATACTTCATATGGTTTGCATAATAGTTTTGGACAATATCACTTAGGTAAACTAGTCATATTGCCCATTATTTAAACTAGGGCATGATCATGCAAAGTGACCACACCATTTTCTTGCAGAAACAATTAGTGCAAGTCAAATGTGAGCTATTGGAGTTGGAATTAACTAAATATCTATTTTGGTTGATTTTTAAGATTTAATTGAATGTGCAAAAGTCTCTGGCTTGTTATTTTTGTCACATTATTTCTACAACATATCTCAAGGTGAGACCAGTGGCATGTTGTAGAACTTTTCCATATCTTTCCAACAATATGAAGTTTGTTAAATTTGGCCAAGCTAAACAGATTCTATGGATTTTCAAAGTTGGAGCCAGTATTGAAATTGTTTGAAAAGAATTAAATCAAATTTGAAATTAATGGGCTGGCGGGAACACGAGATGGGCCGTAACGATTCAAACGGAAAGAAAATGGCCCAGTAGCGCAGCTGGTGCGTTTGGGCCGCCTGACAGAGTGGGGTCCACTCGTCAGCGACTAATCAAAGACAAATCGGTATGGGTCAAAGGGGAGCGTCGGATTAGAACTGGATCGGACGGCACAGGGCCATCGTCATCTCCGGCGAGATCGAGTCACTGGCGCGGCGAGGTAGGGGGTCGGCGAGCTCACCGTGGCTCCAGCTAGGGTTGGCAGTGTGCTCGACGAGGTTGTAGACGACGGCGAGGCAGCCTGTAGCAGCGGCGTCGCTCGAGGTGGCCTGGATCGACGGCGATTTCACCGGGGCTTCCGTGGCTCCGATCGCTCGATTGAGCTTGCTCCGGCGACGATTGAGGTGGCTAGTGGTGCGAGGAGAAGCGGTGGTGAGAGGAGATCATGGTGGTGTGCTGAGATTGCTCGGGGAAGTCCTCTATTTATAGGAGGGGAGGTGTGCTACGGGGCAGGGTGGTGGTCGACATGGGCGCGGCTTCTCCGGTGAGCTAGAGGGCTAGGCGATGGCGCGGTGGTGTTCACCACGTCAAGGCGGTCCTGTGAGCGTCAACGGCGCGGCAAATGGGGGCGTACGACGGTCGGGCGCTTGCGCGTACTGTCGCGGCCATGGCGGAAGGAAGCTCCCTCTCTGGCGGCGGTAGGCGCTAGGGAGTGACGCGAGCGTGTCCGGCGAGCTCCGCGTGGCGAGACGAGTACCAGGGCGCGCGGAGGTGGTCGGGGTACGGCGAGGTACGGCGAACGACGCGTGCCCGTGTCGCGCGCGTCCGTGCACGGGTGACGTCGCCATGCCGTTGGCGGCGTACCTGGAGCGTCCTGGGCGCGCTCCGTCCGGGCCGTGTCGTCGTCCTCTCGATCAACGGCGGGTACGGGCGATCTCAGGAGATCATGGGCGACGTGTTTGGCAAGGTGGCTCGAGCTGGAGAAGCAGAGAGAGAGAGAGGTGTGCGTCGAGGTGGAACGTGGCCGGCATGGCCATGGCTAGGCCATGTTTGGTCGTGTCCAGGAGGTGTCTATGCATGTTCTAGGTAGGGTGAGGTCCAGGGATCATTGCTAGGTCAAGTGGTGAGCAAGAGGTGGCCTGGTTTGATCAAAATTTGAAAATTGGTGATCTTGCCAAAGTTTCAAAGTCTCCTCTTTGCTTGCTTCTAACTTTTGATCCAAGATGAATTTGGGGTGATGGTCTTTATATAAGTTGTTCACCTTGTTGAGTACTTGGATGACATGCAAAGAATGGGATTTCTTTGGTTTAGAAAACTTGAATTCTAGAGGCTCAAAGTGGTGACCAGACTATAAAAGTCAGAAATGACCATTATTCTATGTGAGCAAATTTTGATTTTGGATTTGGTTTAAAAGATATTTCTTTGATTCCCCAAAGTTGTAATAACCATCAAATAGCATATTACAAGTAATGGTGAAGTCAAATGGGTCTAGGGTCAAAGTTTGCAAAAATGGCATAAGCCATATGTTAGGGTTTTTAGTGTTTTACTCTTATTTGATTTCTTTCTCTTTTTGATTTATTTGATTGGTGATCTTCACTTGATCACTTTAGGTTTTTAGAGTTCATCACATAAACAATAAAACAAGCATCATGGCATATCACTCAAAATGCACAAGTCCTATGCAGGGCACTATATGCAATTGAAAAGTTTTTGTTGGTTCTGAAATTTGGATCTCTGGAACTTTGCTTCTCTCTTTTATTGAAATTTGGGATGTTACATTAGGTGTGTTGGGGACACAAGAGACTTCTTGTATCGTAATTGTAGGGTTGCTTGAGAGGGATATCTTTGACCTCTTCCTCCCTGAGTTCGATAAACCTTGGGTGATTCACTTAAGTGAAACTTGCTGCTGTTCTACAAACCTCTGCTCTTGGAGGCCCAACACTGTCTACAGGAATAGAAGCGTGCGTAGACATCAAGCTATTTTCTGGCGCCGTTGCCGGGGAGGTAAGGTAAAAGGTATTCACATCCTCCGACTACTAAGCTATCTCCTAGTCTTGTTGCCGGTGTGTGAGTGCTCGAAGCTATTTCCTTTAGATCCTGCAATTGCATCTTTTTGTTTCTTGTTTTTATTTTTCACTAGTTAGGCATAATGGAAAACAACAGTGAGCTTTTTAATCTATTTCCTGAGTTAAGACATGAATTGTTTGATGCGAAAATTAAAAAACCTATGGAACCTTATTTGCATGATAGTAGCAATGTTATTAGTATGAATGCAATTACTCGCTAATGCTATGGAGAAGTCTAAGCTTGGGGAAGCTAGTTTTTGTGATCTTTTTAGCTTCCCATCTTTAGGGGAGAAAATTTGCTCTGATAATACTTTATCTCCCATATACGATAACTCTAATGATGCTTGTGATATTTTAAATCCACCTGCTGAAAGTATTCCTTTCAAGATACCCATGAAAATTATTGAACTTGTTTTGGATAACCGCTATGAAGGGGATGGAACTGTTCATCCTGGAGATCATTTACTGTTTCTACATGAATTGTGCGGGTTATTCAAGTGTGCAGGTATTTCTATGGATGAAGTTAGGAAGAAATTATTCTCTATGTCGTTGTCTGGTAAAGCGGCGCATTGGTATAAACTGCTGAAGGATGTGCATTCTCTTGATTGGAAGGATATTGTGCCTCTATTTTATTCTAAATTCTAACCTCCAAGTGAAATTCACAAAGACCGAAACCGCATATATAATTTTTGGCCTCATGATGAAGAGAGTATTGCCCAAGCATGGGGGAGATTGAAGTCTTTAATGCTCAAATGCCCCATTCATGAGCTTCCTGGTAATATCATCATTGATAATTTCTATGCAAGACTTTCTTTTCAAGATAAAACCTTGCTGGATACTACTTGTTCTGGATCATTTACACGCAATGAAGAATAGTTTAAAAGGGACCTTCTTGATCGGATTCAGGAGAATATTGAAGGATGGGAGAACAACAAAGGTAAAGAGTCAGGTATAAACTATGATTATGAATGCATTGAAACTTTTATGGATACTGATAAAATTTGAAATATGAGTTCTACTTATGGTCTTGACTCTCAAGTTGTTGCAAATCTTTATAAAGCTTTTGCCTCTCATTTTGAATTGCCTAGGAAGAATTTTGATAAGTATCATGAACCTTTTAAAGATGCTTCCATGAAGGATGAAATTGTTATTAATGATTGCAATAAGCATGCCCAAACTTCTGAAAATACTATTTCTTATAAGCATGTTAATTTTTGTGGAATGCATAGACCTTGTGGAATTAATCAAATCGAAGATGAATATTGTATCCATCATGGGAATGAAAAAACTAGAAAGTGGTCTAGAGATCTAGATGATCTTGGTAAAAAAGTTTGTGCCCTCTATCCTTTTATTTGTGAACTTTGCCATAGAGTGGGTCATTTTAATTTTCAATGCTCCTCCAATGATAATTCGAACCCCATGAGTGCTGCAAATTTGTATTGTGATGATGAAATCACTCCTAATCAGCATGATGAACTTACATTATTTTTGGTGTGTGAAGAGTTATTGAGAAAAAAATGGTGGATATAAGTGCTCTTGATATTAATAGTGTCCTGCATGGGTGTCTTTCTTATTGCATTGATAATTGCTACACAAATACTTACATACAAAATATTTTAGAAGATGACACTTTGCCAAAATATGATAGGACCGCTGTGTGTTTTGAACTTATTAATGAAAAGGAGGAATCCTCCCAAGTTTCTTCCATTGTTTCTGGAAATAAAACAGGTTATGTGGAGGAGCTTCTCTTCAAGCCTCTTCCTCCTAAAGAAGGGAACAAGAAGAAGGGAACGAAGAAGAAGAAGAAGAGGGGGAATAAAAAGAAAGAGGTAACGGCATATTCCCGCGTGTATGAGATAACGATAGGTAACCGTAAGTATGTTGCTCCTAATGATTATTATGATAATGAATCTGAGTACAATGATCTTCCTATGCCCTTTACCAATATTAGTGATTATGATTTAGAAGAGCACACTACTTTTGATATTGAAAATCTCTAGGAAACTAATTCTGAAAATGATGATGTTAATAATTGCCATAGTATTAGTATTATTCATGCTTCTTCCCATAATGATATAGAAAGCTCTAAGCTTGGGGATGAGGTGTTTGAAAATCCTTTTGCTACTGATGATTATATGTTTGATACATCTCCTTCTAGTAACAATGATGGTAAGGTTACAGATGAACATACTGTGGAAGATAACTATTCTATTTCTTACGATGACACTATGCCTCCAATCTTCGACAATTATTATAAAGAATGCTATGACACATGTTATAATTATCCTTATGAAACTTGTCATAGTTATGGTGGGATCGCTAAAAATCATTCCCTTAGTATGCAACTTGTTTACCATGTTCAAATTCTTGATAATGATCCTGCTCCAATTACTATTAATGAGAACAGTTTTTCTTATGCCAAAATTAATGATACCTTTATGCATATGAACCATGATAAGAATGTTTTAAGTGATGGTTATATTGTGGATTTCATCAATGATGCTACTGAAAGTTATTATGAGAGAGGGAAACATGGTTATATGCATCTTAATAATATTAAGTTTCCCCGCGTTATGTTGAGAATCTTGAAGTTGCGCTTGTGTTACTTTTCTATGCTTGTTGCATTATGCCTACATGACTTGTTTATTTACAAGATTCCTTTTCATAGGAAGTGGGTTATACTTAAATTTGTTTCATACTTGCTTTTTGATGCTCTCTTTGCTTCAACTCTTATTTTTTGCGAGTGCATCATTAAAATTACTGAGCCCATCTTAATGGCTATAAAGAAAGCACTTCTTGGGAGATAACCCATGTTTTTATTTTGCTACTGTTTTGTTGTGTTTTGGAAGTTGTTACTACTGTAGCAACCTCTCCTTATCTTTATTTTATTGCAATGTTGTGCCAAGTGAAGTCTCTAATAGAAGGTTGATGCTAGATTTGGATTTCTGCGCAGAAACAGATTTCTTGCTTGTCACGAATTTGGGTAGGATTCTCTGTAGGTAACTCAGAAAAATCTGCCAATTTACGTGAGTGATCCTCAGATATGTACGCAACTTTCGTTAGTTTTGAGTTTTCTGATTTGAGCAACGGAAGTACCTCTTAAAAATCCGTCTTTACTGGCTGTTCTGTTTTGCCAGATTCTATCTCTGTTTTTTTTGCATTGTCTCTTGTGGACTTTAAGCAAGGCTTTCTAGACTTGGGGAGCTGTAGCTAATTTTTTATTGAGTTCTTGCAATGTGTCACTACAGGGCCAAAGTGGATTAAAGTTTTTTTGAGTACTAACCCCTCTAATGAAGTTTATGAGAAGTTTGGTGTGAAGGAAGTTTTCAAGGGTCAAGAGAGGAGGATGATACAATATGATCAAGAAGAGTGAAAAGTCTAAGCTTGGGGATGCCCCCGTGGTTCATCCCTGCATATTTCAAGAAGACTCAAGCATCTAAGCTTGGGGATGCCCAAGGCATCCCCTTCTTCATCGACAACTTATAAGGTCACCTCTAGTGAAACTATATTTTTATTCCGTCACATCTTATGTGCTTTATTTGGAGCATCTGTATGTTTTTATTTTTGTTTTTGTTTGAATAAAATCTGATCCTATCATGCTTGTGTGGGAGAGAGACACGCTCTGCTGTTGCATATGAACACATGTGTTCTTAGCTTTATTCTAAATGTTCATGGCGAAGGTTGAAACTGCTTAGTTAATTGTTATATGGTTGGAAACAGAAAATGCTGCATGTGGTAATTGGTATAATGTCTTGAACAATTTGATACTTGGCAATTGTTGTGCTCATATAGATCATGTTTAAGCTCTTGCATCATGTACTTTGCACCTATTAATGAAGAACTACATAGAGCTTGTTAAAATTTGGTTTGCATGATTAGTTTCTCTAGAGTCTAGATATTTTCTGGTTAAGGTGTTTGAACAACAAGGAGACAATGTAAAGTCTTATAATACTTACAATATGTTCATATGTGAGTCTTGCTGCACCGTTTTGTACTTGAGTTTGCTTCAAACAACCTTGCTAGCCTAGCCTTGTATTGAGAGGAATTCTTCTCGTGCATCCAAATCCTTGAGCCAAAAACTATGCCATTTGTGTCCACCATACCTACCTACTACATGGTATTTCTCTGCCATTCCAAAGTACATTACTTGAGTGCTACCTTTAAAAATTCTATTCTTTGTCTTTGCAATATATAGCTCATGGGAAAATAGCCTTAAAAACTATTGTGGTGAAGAATATGTACTTATGTATCTTATTTCTTAATAAGTTGCTTGTTGAGCGGTAACCATGTTTACGGGGACGCCATCAACTATTACACCTTTGTTGAATATCATGTGAGTTGCTATGCATGTTCGTCTTGTCTGAAGTAAGGGTGATTTATCATGATCAAATGGTTTGAGTATGCATATTGTTAGAGAAGAACATTGGGCCGCTAACTAAAGCCATGATCCATGGTGGAAGTTTCAGTTTGGACAATTAATCATCAATCTCTTATGAGAATATTATCTGTTGTTGAATGCTTATGCATTAAAGAGGAGTCCATTATCTGTTGTCTATGTTGTCCCGGTATGGATGTCTAAGTTGAGAATAATCAAAAGCGAGAAATCCAATGCGAGCATTCTCCTTAGACCTTTGTACAGAGCGGCATAGAGGTACCCCTTTGTGACACTTGGTTGAAACATATGCTATGCAATGATAATCCATGTTAATCCAAGCTAATTAGGACAAGGTGCGAGCACTATTGGTAATCTATGCATGAGGCTTGCAACTTATAGGATATCTTATAGATAACACATATGATTTATTACTACCGTTGACAAAATTGTTTCTATGTTTTCAAAATGAAAAGCTCTAGCACAAATATAGTAATCCATGCTTCCCTCTGCGAAGAGCCTATCTTCTACTTTATTATTGAGTCAGTTTACCTATTCTTTCTATCTTGGAAGCAAACACTTGTGTGAACTGTGTGCATTGATTCTTACATGTTTACCTATTGCACTTGTTATATTACTTTGTGTTGACAATTATCCATGAGATAAATATATTGAAGTTGAAAGCAACTGCTGAAAGTTATATCTTCCTTTGTGTTGCTTCAAAGCTTTCTACTAAGAATCTATTGTTTTATGAGTAACTCTTATGCAAGTCTTATTGATGCTTGTCTTGAAAGTACTATTCATGAAAAGTCTTTGCTATATGATTCAGTTGTTTAGTCATTATCTTTACCATTGCTTTGAATCACTTCATTCATCTCATATGCTTTACAATAGTATTGATCAAGATTATGATAACATGTCACTTAAGAAATTATCTTTGTTATCGTTTACCTACTCGAGGGCAAGTAGGAACTAAGCTTGGGGATGCTTGATACGTCTCAAACGTATCTATAATTTCTTATGTTCCATGCTTGTTTTATGACAATACCTACATGTTTTGTTCACACTTTATATTGTTTTGATGCATTTTCCGGAACTAACCTATTGACAAGATGCCGAAGTGCCAGTTCCTGTTTTCTGCTGTTTTTGGTTTCAGAAATCCTAGTAAGGAAATATTTCGGAATTAGACGAAATCAAGGCCCACGATCTTATAATTCCACGAAGCTTCCAGAACACCGGAGAGGGACCAGAGGGGAGGCCCAGGGCCCTCACACAAGGTGGCGGCGCGGCCAGAGGGGGGGCGCCCCCCTACTGTGTGGGTCCCCCGTGGCCCCTCCGACTCCTACTCTTTGCCTATTTAAGCCTTCGTGACCTAAAACATCGACACCGATTGACGAAACTCCAGAAAGACTCCAGGAACGCCGCCGCCATCGTGAAACTCCAATTCGGGGGACAAAAGTCTCTGTTTCGGCACCCTGCCGGGACGGGGAATTGCCCCCGGAGTCATCTCCATCGACACCACCGCCATCTTCATCGCCATCGCTGTCTCCTATGATGAGGAGGGAGTAGTTCTCCCTCGGGGCTGAGGGCTCTACCGTAGCTATGTGGTTCATCTCTCTCTCTTTGTGATCTAGTTGAATATCATCTATGTGTTACTCTGGTGATGTTATTAAAGTAGTCTATTCCTCCTCCATGATGTAATGTTGACAGTGTGTGCATCATGAAGTACTTGGTGTAGGTTATGATTGTGATCTCTTGTAGATTATGAAGTTAACTATTACTATGATAGTATTGATGCGATCTATTCCCCCTTTCATAGCTATTGTTGACTGTGTGTATGCTATGTTAGTACTCGGTTTAAATTGCAATGGTCTATCATGCACTCTAAGGTTACTTAAATATGAACACCGAATGTTGTGGAGCTTGTTAACTCCGGCTTGAGGGAGCTCTTGTAGCCCTACACAATGAATGGTGTTTGTCATCCAACAAGAGAGTGTAGAGAAAGTAGCATTTATCTATTCAGTTATGTGATCAATGTTGAGAGTGTCCACTAGTGAAAGTATGATCCCTAGGCCTTGTTTCTAAGCATCGAATCTCCGTTTACTTACTGTTCTGTTGCATGTTTACTCGCTGCCATATTTTATTCAGATTGTTATTACCACTCATATTCATCCATATTACTTGTATTTCACTATCTCTTCGCCGAACTAGTGCACCTATACATCTGACAAGTGTATTAGGTGTGTTGGGGACACAAGAGACTTCTTGTATCGTAATTGCCGGGTTGCTTGAGAGGGATATATTTGACCTCTTCCTCCCTGAGTTCGATAAACCTTGGGTGATTCACTTAAGGGAAACTTGCTGCTGTTCTACAAACCTCTGCTCTTGGAGGCCCAACACTGTCTACAGGAATAGAAGCGTTCGTAGACATCAACCATCTAGCTACAGCCAAGAACCCATAGTCCATGCGGGAACTACTCACAAACCATCATGGAGTCGAAGTGGAGGCGGTGGAGTCGATGGCGATGGCTCCGGGGGCACTTCCCCGTCCCGGCAGGGTGCCAGAATAGAGACTTCTGTGCCCCGAAACTTGGTTTCGGCGATGACGGCAACTACGGAACTTTTCATGGACGGAGGTTTGTTGAGTTTTTAGGTCAGAGGGGTCTTATAGGCGAAGAGGCGACGCGAGGGGGTGCACGAGGCCACAATACCACCCATAGGCGAGGGCCAGGGCTGGCCACGCCTGGGCCTGGTATGGGCGGCCTGTAGCCCCCCTCCGGCTCTCCTTCTGGCTCCCGAGGTCTTCTGGTATATTAAAATTTATGTGATTTTTCCAGAATTTTCCGAGCACTTTCATTTTTGGACATTTTCTGCAATAAACAGACATAATAAACAGGAACTGGCACTGTGGCACTTGTTAATAGGTTAGTCCAATAAATTTCATAAAATGATGCAAAGTGCACATAAAACACAGAGGAATTGATGTAGAATAAGCATGGAGCATCAAAAATTATAGATACATTTGCAACGTATCAACATCCCCAAGCTTAGCTCCTGCTCGTCCTCGAGTAGGTAAGTGATAACAAACAAATAATTTTTGAAGTGACATGCACCTTCAAAGTTCAAAGGATGACTAAATACAAATAATTTAAGGACAAGTAATAACAGATTCATGATTCAATCAATAATAATTTTGGGACCATGCACATAAAACTAAGAATGAAAACTATGCTCTCTTAATGGTGCATGAACTTAGAAGATGAAGACTCAACATAAAAGTAAAATACTTCCCATAAGTTGCAAGCCTCATGCATCAAATACTAATAGTGCCCGCACCTTATCCTAATTAGCTCAGATTTCCATGGATTATCATCGCATTACATATGTTTCAACCAAGTGTCACAAAGGGGTACCTCTATGCCACCTGTACAAAGGTCCAAGGGGATAAATCGTATTTGATTTCTCGATTTTGATAGATCTCAACTTAAGGACATCCATACCGGGACAACATACAAAACAGATAATGGACTCCTCTTTTTAATGCTTTAAGCATTCAACAATAATAATATTATCATAAGAGATTTTGAGGATTTGAGTGTCCAAGCTGAAACTTCCACCATGATACATGGATTTGGTTGGCGACCCAATGTTCTTCTCTAACAATATGCATACTCAAACCATTTCAGCTCATGGCAAATCTCCTTTACTTCAGACAAGACGAACATGCATAGAAACTCACATGATATTCAACAAAGGTGTGACAGGTTGATGGCGTCCCCAGTAAGTCAATGGTTACCGCTCAACAAGCAACTTATAAGAACTAAGATACATACGACATATTCCTTACCACAATAGTTTTTTAGGCTACTTTCCCATGAGCTATATATTGCAAAAACAAGGAACATTTAGTTTTAAAGGTAGCACACAAGAAATTTACTTTGGAGTGGCTATGAAATACCACATATAGGTAGGTATAGTGGACACGGTTGGCATTTTAGTTTTTGGGAGTTGGATGCACGTGTAGAGCTCATAGTCAGTACAAATGAAGGCTAGTAAAAGAAAGGGCCAACCGACTAAGAGAGCAATAATGGCCATAATCATGCATAGTGACAAAACTTATTAATCAAAGCATGATGGGGATACACCCATAGGGGGTGGGTCGCCAGTCCCACTCGCCATGAAGATGAAGGCCTGGGTAGACCGCTAGTCGCCCAAGCGTCTGGGCCCCAAGGCGACTGGGCTATGATCCCGGGGTGAAGATCTGCGCGACTGGATAAGGAGTTTACTTGCGAGAGGGGTGGCGAATCCCGGATTAGTAGCAACTGTTATGATTCGGAGTTATCTCCATGTAACCCTAGATCGGGGGTGGCTATATAAACCCCCGAGCTTAAACCCTAGAGGACACATTACTCGAGATCCAATCTCCTCCTGTAAGCTCTTGGCGTAGTCGCCGACTGAGCCCCCCCCCCCCATTGTAATTCTCCCCTGAGCAATAAGATCTAGCAGGACGTGGGCCTTTTACTCTCCGGAGGGGCTGAACCTGGGTAAACCCCCCGCGTCTTGTGCACCTCGACCCGCAGATGGCCATGTCTCCTTGCCCCCGTATCAACGAAGTGCTACCCCCGGTAGTACCTGCCGTGGTCATATCCACGACAGTGGCGCCCACCGTGGGGCATGGGACATCAAGCCTCCGAGCTGCGGCGAGGCCCTACTCGCCAATACGACGGCCGGTCGCTTCTGGCAGGATGATCGCCACGGGCAACTTCTTCCACATCCAGCCAAGCACCTACCGGCCGGCCTCATCGCCCCTCGAGCACGCTTGGATGGTGCCGATCGGCACGATCAACCTCTTCGTCGGGCTCGCCGGTGTCAGCGACCCCACCGAGCCTCGTCCCGGTCGGCCGCACGACCCCTTCGCGCCGGGCCAACTCCTCACTGCTACTCTCCCGGTCACCGGCGAAGTGTACGTCGAGGCCGAACCGGCCCTGGAGGACGACGCCGACTTGGCGGCCACAGCGCTAGTCGCCGAATCCATCATCGCGGCATCAGTCGCCGACTCCACCGCCGTGGCATCCGTCGCCGAATCCACCGCCGCGGCGTCAGTCGCTGGATCCACCGTCGCGTCATCAGTCGTCGGTTCCATCACCGCGGCGTCGTTCAAGGACTCCATCTCCCCAGTCTCTCACCCGAGTGACTTCGAGTACGACTCCGTCCTCTCCCTCTTCGGCAGCGACTCCGAGTCGGACTCCGTCGAGGCCCCGCACTACCAGTATCCAATCGCCGTCTTCATGGCGGGAGGTGAGGAAATACCTCTGAATGACGCCTTCACCACACCCCTCCCTGCAACCGCCAACGCGACCAAGATTGAGGCGCATTGGGAGGCCCTCGAAGAACAGAGGAAGAAGGAGCTCGCTCAGCGGCAGAAATTCCGCCTCGAGCAAGACAAGGTGAGAGCTGTGTCTCACTATCGCCAGCAACGCAATCGCCTGCGCACGGAGCGCGCCCGTGCGCACGACTTCCCAAGTGCGCATCTCAACTTCGACGACCCAGACGGAGAGGTCCGGACCGCCAGAGTCAAGAACCCCGATATCCCCGAAGGAAGTCGGGCTGCCGCTGGCAGGACGGCGCATGGAGCACCACCTACACCACCGCCACCACCGCCACCCGAAGTTCCCCGGGCGGAAGTCGACGCCAATGGCCTACCCCTACAATCATCTCCGGCCGACAACGTCGCAGCTGCTCAAGCTGTCCTTGCAAGACTCCCTGAAACAGGAGACGGCGCGATCCTCGTCCAGCACGCTAAGGCCCTAGTCGCCAAGGCCTTGGAGCAGCAACACGCCGCCGCCGACTCACAAGGGCGACTCTACTCACGCTCATCCGCTAGCCGCGCAGCTTCTTCAGGAGCGGCAAACCGCGTGGTCGCCAACGTCAACAACTGCCCGCCACCAGCGCCACGCGCGGCCCACTCGACTAACAACCGAATCGAGCCGCGCCCCGCGCGATTGGTGGTCGCTGCCAACGGGCATTCCATCGACGCGCGCACCGACATCGTCAACGATCAAGAATGGCGGGCGCGAAACCGCATGAACGACCGCTACGCCGACGAACTCCCATGCCAGAGCGCTTTCAATCGAGTTGGCCCCGCCTGTTTTGGCCCGATGATCAGAGCCGAGCCTTACCCCGTAGGGTTCAAGGGGCCCCGCGACATCGAGAAGTATGACACTCACATCGACCCCACGGTCTGGATCGACTCGTACGCCATTGCGATGGGCATCCAAGGCCACTCTGAGTTGCTCGCCGCACGTTACTTGCCTCTCATGATGGATGGTGTAAATCGCCATTGGTTCAACACCCTCACCGCAAACAGCATCGACTCCTGGGAAGAAGCTCGTGCCGCATTCATCCAGCACTTCGCCAGCGCGTATACCCGCGCGACCACAATAGAAGACCTGGATCGCTGTATCCAGATCCCGCGTGAGTCGACTCGCCGATGGGTGCAGCGCTGGTAGGACATGTGGACGACCTCCAGCGGCATCAGCACGGACACGGCGATCTACTGCTTCCGGCGGTGTTACCGGTACGAACCACTCAGCGCCAAATTCCGCCGTGTTAGCAGAGACAACATCTCAATCTCCGAGCTCTTCGACATCGCCCTGCGCTACGCTGACGAAGACCCCACAGTCGACTCGGACGACGAGTACGGGCAGCGGCGCAATCGCCGCCCAACCCACACCAACACTCGCCGCGGCGACTACCGGTTCGGCGGTCGGTCTAGCAACGGCAAGCGCCGCGCCGACGGCGGACACACTGAACTCGTCGCCAACACCGATTACGAGCAGCGCGAACCAAAATCATTCCGCCGCGACAACCGCGCGCCCCGGGAGGATCGACCCCAGCCCAAACGCTTCGATGCCCGCAGTCTGCTGGACGCCCCGTGCATCTACCACAGCAGGGAGGTCAAGCCCTCAATGCACACAACGGGGAACTGCTACTCCCTGAAGCAGATAGAGAAATCTCGCCGCACCAAGGAAGCTGACGGCAATAATCAGCACAAGGACCGCTCCAAGGACCAAGACCAGCATAAGGAAGATGGCTTCGGCCGCAGCGCCGGCTCGCTCCATACCTTCACCGGGGTCGGCGACCGCCGGGACAGGAAGTTCCTCACCAGGGCGGTGGCCGTTCACGCAGTCATCCTCGACGACATACCCCGGTGGCTCAACTGGTCCGAGCAGAGCATCACGTGGAGCCGCGAAGACCATGCACCACGCATCGAGTACCCCCGGCCGAGTGGAGCTAGTCGTCCGGCCAAAGGTGGCCGATTACTGGCTGCCAAAGACACTGATGGATGGAGGGAGCTCCATTAACATCCTATACTACGAGACCTTCCAACGGCTCGGCCTGCCAGATTCGCGCCTCGAGAACACCAAAGTCATGTTTCACGGCATCGTCCCGGGACGGAAGGCCTTCCCGATCGGCAAGGTCACGTTACCGGTAACCTTCGGCACACCGGTGAACTACCGCACCGAGCGGATAACGTTCGAAGTGGTTAACTTCCGAAGCCCATACCACTGCGTCCTCGGTCGCCAGGTTCATGGCGGCGCCCCATTACGCCTACAACATGATGAAGATGACCGGGCCCCGTGGCGTCATCACCGTCCACGGCAACCCGGAGATGGCACTAGAGTGCGAGGACAACAGCGCCAAGCTCACCGACGCCGTCATCGCCGAAGAACACGACAACAACGTCGAGCTCACCAAGTACCCAGTTGACCACAACGACCCCGCCATCCTCGAGAAGCCAACTGAGCTCGACTCGTCCGCTGCAACCTTCAAGCCTTAACCGACACTCGCCAAGTAGATCTTGTAGAGAACGATTCGAGTAGGCAAGTTACCATTGGGACGGGCCTGTCCGCCCAATAGGAGAGCGCACTCATCAAGTTCCTCCGTGAGAATCGAGATATCTTTGCATGGAAACCGTCTGATATGCCAGGTGTCCCGAGAGAACTTGCTGAGCACAAATTACATGTTGACCCCACCGCACGCCCCGTTAGGCAGGCGATGCGACCCGTGGGCGAAGAGCGTCGGCGCGCAATCGCCGAAGAAGTGAACCGGCTACTCGCCGCCGGCTTCATCATAGAGATCAAGCACCCGAAATGGCTGGCAACCCAGTTCTAGTGCTGAAGAAGAACAAGACTTGGCGCATGTGTATCGTGCGCCTGCCCCAAGGACCCATTCGTCCTACCGCGAATCGATCAGATCATCGATGCGGTCGCGGGGTCGGAATCGCTATGCTTCCTCGACGCCTACTCCGGGTACAATCAAATAAAGATGGCCAAAGAAGACCAGGAGAAGACGGCGTTCATCACGCCACTCGGCGCCTACTGTTACACGTCCATGACCTTCGGCCTCAGGAACGCTGGAGCAACTTACCAGTGGTGCATGAACAACTGCCTGGAGAGCCAAATCGGTCGCAACGTACACGTCTACATAGACGATGTGGTAGTCGAGTCGACTCGACAGGATGATCTAGTCACCGTCCTCGCCGAGACGTTCGCCAATCTGCGGCGCTACCAGATAAAGCTCAACCCCCTGAAGTGCACCTTCGGGGTTCCATCCGGACAACTCCTCGGCTATGTCGTGTCCAAGAGCGGCATCGAGCCCAATCCGGAAAAAACTTCGGCAGTCATGCGAACCAAGCAACCAACCTGCCTGGTCGACGCGCAGAAACTCGCCGGGCGAGTCGCGGCCCTCAGCCGCTTCATACCCCGACTCGGTGACAAGGCCACGCCACTCTATCGCCTCCTGAAGAAATCGGAGTCGTTCGATTGGACGGATGAAGCGCAGAAAGCCCTGGAAGAACTTCAGCACGCCCTGCGGAACGCTCCTGTCCTTGCGTCCCCGCTCCCAAACGAAACCATGCTACTGTATGTTGCCGCATCCATTACCGCACTGATCGCGCGATCAGTGCCAGAGGTACGCAAGCCAATCGCACATGCTGGGCTCGGCGCTGAAGACCATACCCCTCAACTGGCCATTCGCCGTTTGGGGCATGGACATGGTGGGAAAATGCAAGACAGCCCCCGGCGGATACACTCATCTCCTGGTCGCTGTGGACAAATTCACCAAGTGGGTGGAGGCAAAACCAATCAAGAAGTGCGATGGCAAAACAGCCACCAAATTCCTGCGCGAACTGATCTACCGCTACGGCTACCCTCACAGCACCATCACGGACAACGGCACCAACTTCGCCAAGGGGGAAATGGCCGACTTCTGCGAAGACAAGGGCATCCGACTCGACCTCGCGTCAGTCGCACACCCCGAGTCGAATGGGCAAGCAGAAAGAGCGAACCAGAGCATCCTCCAGGGAATCAAACCACGGTTAATAGTACCTCTAGAGCGCGCTACCGGATGCTGGGCAGAAGAACTCCCTTCCATACTTTGGGGCATCCGCACAACACCCAACAGGTCGACCGGCTTCACGCCCTTCTTCCTCGTGTATGGCGCCGAAGCTATCATGCCCACGGACATCGCCTACGACTCGCCACGAGTCGCCAACTACGTCGAAGAAGAAAACGAGCGCGCTTGACAAGATGACGTCGATCTCCTCGACGAAGCACACGACCTCGCACTCGCCAGGACAGCCATCTACCAGCAAGGCCTCCGCCGCTATCACAGTCGCCGCGTCCGCGGTCGCTCCTTCCAAGAAGGCGACCTAGTCCTGCGGCTAATACAGGACAAGAAAGGCATGCACAAGCTTTCCCCCCCATGGGAAGGGCCATTCGTCGTCAGCCGCGCGCTCGGCAACGACTCCTACTACCTAACCGACGTCCGCAAGGATGACAAAGGCGAGCCACTCACCAGGGAAGTCGAGCGCCCCTGGAACATCAACCTCCTTCGTCGGTTCTACACCTAGAAATGGCATGTAAAGGATTTCCTGAATGTCAAGTTAAAAAGCCCGCCGCGTCACAAAATCACATTCGCCGATCGTTTCGCCGTCACTCGCCACACAACCTTATCTCCCATCTCATAAATATGAGCTCAGTCGCCAAACGTGCGACTCGAGACTGGGAGACCTTCGATTGCTGCTGCTGGCAGAGAAAATTCAAGATCAGCCAAGTAGCTCGGCTAACAAGGTTACAACGGTCACAAGCCGGTCGCAACACTAGGTCCAGCTAACCCTATGTCCCTTACGCCGACAAGCGAAAACGGCGACTGAATCCTCCAGTAGGGTCGCCCTCCCGACCAGCCCTCCGGGCCCTGGCAATCGTACAGTGCTACGCTATACAGCACGCCAAAAATGCCCTCCTCTACCTTAGGCAGGTGACTTGCAAGGCTAAGTACTTCGACCAGGGACTCCGCAAAACGGACCCGCGGCTCGCCAAGGAACAACGCCACACCAAGACCCCCTTTGGAGTCGCCCAGAGACTGGCTCCCCGGGCCACGACGAGAGGCGCGCTACTCAAAAGAAACAGCGGGAAAACCAAAATAACCCACCCCTCCACCCATGAGGCTGCTATTCGCACTAAAAATGACTACGTACTGCGACTGGGGACGCCCAGCTAGACAAGGAAAACAGTCAAGTCGATCGCCATCATCGGGGACGCATGGCGACTGGCCCCTCTGGCCATGGAGGGTCGGCTCACAACATGTGACGCCCCGGAACCGGTACCATGAGGATTCCAGCGATCCCGCCGATATCCGCACGATATCGATTCAGAGACGCCCTCCGACACGACGTGAGCGACGAATCGCACACGTGATGCCAGAGGAATTAACACGAGCGGTAACATTACAACAGGATTACAATAGAGCCCACAAGATACAAATATTACAACAACGACTCCAACGAGTCAAGATACAAATATACAATACAAACATCCGAATCATACAGAAGATCGAATACGTACGAGTACGGACAAGATACAAATTGGACTAAGAGTCCTGAAGATAACCAGTGGCGTCCATAACCCTGCCCAGGCCAAGCCGGAAGGGTAACCTTGCTAACGTCGCCTTCATCGAACATATCTTCATACCTGCCCGGTTATATCCCGTAGAAGCAGCAATAAGTACGGGTTCGTACTTAACAAGACTTCAAGACGTATAAGCATTCGTCAACCAGTCGTCCTTTGTACTTGAGGCACGCAGGGGACTTAGAGGACGCAAGAGGAACGTCATAGGCAATATGGTGGGGTTAAGCGGTAGCGCGCAAGCACTAAAAACCTATAGAGACACTCTACAACTTTCGTCTAATCAGAGAAGATGAGAGAGCGCACAACTAACAGTTCTATACTCTGCAAACATAACACAACCGATGTGTTCCCCCTTCGCAAAGAGGTACTGGCAAAGGCACTCACACGGTTGTCAAGTTTTAACCATTTATTATTGAAGTTGTGCTAACTTACTACACAAGTTATTATGATTGAAACAACAGGTGTAAGTTGTCTATGATCGAGTCATACAGCTCCAAGTCGTCCATAACCGCGGACACGGCTTATCGATAAGATTGTAACCCTGCAGGGGTGCCCAAATGTGCCCACACGCACGCTCAACCCACTTACGACAGGTGGATATCACGACACGCACTCTCCTTCACGACAACAATGTCCAGGAAGCCACCTAACTAAGTTAACCCGTTTCAGAGCCCGATCGGAACTCTGACGCGGACCTAGCTGTTGCGAGAACGGCTATGAGGATCAGAGCCCACTAGAGGATGACCTCTTAACAATGCGGACCGCACCTACGAGCGTGCAAGAGACAACGGGGTTACAAGGCACTCACGACTTCCCCAAAAGTAACATCATATCATCGACCACAAAGAAACATGCTTGCACGCCGGGAGAAACAAAACAAACATCCAAACTAGTTGTGGCCACTCTGGACAAAGCTGTAGATTCGAGCAGGTGGTCGAGGAGACCCGGTAAGCATACCCACGTGTGGTTAGAGCGCTCGGTCTCGGAACGGATAACGAGAACTCGGGTCCTAAGTTATTAAGGAAACACAAGTGAGCCGTCATAAAACAATCAGCTGACCCACCGATGCCTCCGCTAAACAAAAGTCAACAACTAAAGTAACCATGATTCTTCCCAACATATAACCCGATAAGATAACAATAACGGTAACAAGATAAAACAGCACTAGCATGCACTACGACACGCAAGGCAGACCCGATAACCAAACAATAGCTGTAGGAGGTGGTGGTGGCAATATGGGCTGCTTGAGGTAACAAGTGGAAGGGACACGTGACAAGAACGCAACTTAAGGATAGCATGAGGAAGAAGGCAAAATAAAATAGGTGAGCGACTCCTGCAGGGGCAGGAGTATAGGGGAAATGCTTGCCTGTTAAAGCTTGCCGAGGGACATCCGGAGAACTTGGCGTATCTCACCACATCACTTCGCGATCCTATCCGGGAAGAAGCAAATGCTGGAACAAACAACGGATGCAAATCTTACAACTACGGAGAAGAATCAGCATGCTCATGATATGATATGCATGCATAACATGGCAAACATGATGCGGCGATGCAACTTATCCAATTTAAGCGGAATCGGAATCCCGGACAAACAATTATTAGGTTCAAGTTATTTATCTACCGGCAATATTAAATGTTGATTAGCATGGCAAGACATGGCAAGGGTGAGCTACTTCAATATTAAACGGAGCGGGGAAAACCATAGTCGGTGTCCGAAATACTCCGCATATATGTTAGGTGAACATGCATAACTATCATCGAACGACATGATGCGAGATGCAAACAGATGAATGGATGGCATAATCTTGTTCCTTATATTTTTCTGATCAATGTTCATATAAAATACTTTGCATTCCGACAAACGCTTTGAGAGATATGAATTTTGCAAGATATAACATCTTCTAAAAAAAAGAAAAGGCCGATGAATAACCAGAGAGGACGATGAGCCGGATCTGGCCTGGTTCTGCGTCTGTGAGAGACTGGGCCGAGGCTGGCCCGGGAGAGGATCGGGACCATGGCCCGTGGTGGCGCCGGATCTGGTGAAAAAAAAGAGAGGTAAAGGTGGGATTAATCCGCTGTCACCGTGTCTTGAACCTGGGTGTCACAGAATCAGACCAAGGGACAAACCAGTGGGTTATTGGTTTGGATCGTGTCAAGAGGAGGGCGCTCGACTATAAGAACAAAGCGTTAGCGGAGCTTACGCATACACTGCCATGGCGGACAAGATCTGGCCGAGGCCGAATCCGGCGATTCAAGGCGAGCTAGGATGCGCGGGACGGTGCGCTAGACGCGGAAGTTCAAGGGGAATCTAATGGGGGTGGTCTCGGCGTCGGGGAACCACCGGAGGAAGGCCGGCGGCGAGCATCTGCAAGCAAAACCGATGGTCAATGGTGGTAGGTCGAAATAGAAGGGGAGGGAGACGATGGAGAGGTCCGGGAGGAAGTTGAGCTCACCGTGAATGTGTAGCTGCGGCCAGAGAGGACGGAGGAGGCGTGAGGCGGCCGGAATCGGAGAAGAAAGGCGGCGACCCGCGCAGGGAATTGGCGACCTTGTGCTCGATTCGGGAAACTCTAGCTCGATTCCTTGTACGGGGACGTAGAGGACGACGAGGCGGTTCGGTGGGTGGTCTCAGAGTGGCGAGGGGAGCCCTGGAGTAGCAGCGCCATGGTTGTATGTGAGGGTGTTGTTCACTGCTTCGTCTTCTCACAGAGAACAGAGAAGGTCAAGAAGAAACGAGGGAGTGGCGGCGCAACGGAGGAGGAAGAGGAGCGTCTAGGGTTTCTGGTGGCGTGAGAGGGATTAAAAGGAGAGGGGAAAAGCGTGGGTGCGGTGGTGGTTGAGAGGGGGAGGACCACGGCAAGGCTCACGCCATCCTTGTGCTCGCTTCTGGAGATGACCACAAGAGAAAAAAACGAAGGCGTACGGGCCAAGGGGAAGAGAGATGGGCCGACTCGGGCCTGCGGTGGAAGGAAGGGAGATGGCTGCCAGAGGGGGGAAAGGAAGAAAAAGATAACTGGGCCAGAGAGAGAGTGGCCCAATGAAAGAGAGGTTTTATTAAAAGAAAAGGAAGAGGAGGTTTGATATAGAAACCATATGAAAATCATATGTGAGGGAAAACAAAATAATTTGGGTTTATAAAATAATTTTGTTTGATAAAAATATGGATGATATGATGCATGATGCATGATGATGCATAAAAGAAAAGAACAAGCAATTCTAATATGGGTGCTACCCGGGGCCGTTACACAACACACCATCACAAAAATCACACAGGCCAACAAACAAGAGGTCGCCAAAAGCAAAATAACTTATGTACAACTAACACCCACGAGTCACACGCTCGCAGGGACAAAGTTTTTCATACAGGTCAGAAGGGCGTCCTTGTACAAATGACCAACTACTTGGAGGGCTGATGGCGCGTGAGACACACGTCTGTTGGGAACCCCAAGAGGAAGGTGTGATGCGTACAACAACAAGTTTTCCCTCAGTAAGAAACCAAGGTTATCGAACCAGTAGGAGATGAAGGCCACGTGAAGGTTGTTAGCGGAGGAGTATAGTGCGGCGCAACACCAGGGATTTCGGCGCCAACTTGGAACCTGCACAGCACAACCAAAATACTTTGCCCCAACTTAACAGTGAGGTTGTCAATCTCACCGGCTTGTCAGTAAACAAAGGATTAAACGTATGGTGTGGAAAATGATGTTTGTTTGCGAAGAACAACGAGAGAACGAGTTTGCAGTAGATTGTATTTCGTATGTAAAAGAATGGACCGGGGTCCACAGTTCACTAGTGGTGTCTCTCCAATAAGAAATAGCATGTTGGGTGAACAAATTACAGTTGGGCAATTGACAAATTGAGAGGGCATAACAATGCACATACATATCATGATGACTACTATGAGATTTAATTAGGGCGTTACGACAAAGTACATAGACCGCTATCCAGCATGCATCTATGCCTAAAAAGTCCACCTTCGGGTTAGCATCCGCACCCCTTCCAGTCTTAAGTTGCAAACAACAGACAATTGCATTAAGTATGGTGCGTAATGTAATCAACACAAATATCCTTAGACAAAGCATTGATGCTTTATCCCTAGTGGCAACAGCACATCCACAACCTTAGAACATTCTGTCACTGTGCCAGATTCAATGGAGGCATGAACCCACTATAGAGCATAAATACTCCCCCTTGGAGTCACAAGTATCAACTTGTCCAGAGCCTCTACTAGAAACGGAGAGCATGAAAGAACATAAACAACACATATATGATAGATCAATAATCAACTTGACATTGTATTCCATATTCATCGGATCCCAACAAACACAATATGTAGCATTACAAATAGACGATCTTGATCATGATAGGCAGCTCACAAGATCTAACATTATAGCACAATGAGGAGAAGACAACCATCTAGCTACTGCTATGGACCCATAGTCCAAGGATGAACTACTCACACATCAGTCCGGAGGCGATCATGGTGATGTAGAGTCCTCCGGGAGATGATTCCCCTCTCCGGCAGGGGTGCCGGGAGCGATCTCCTGAATCCCCCGAGATGGGATTGGCGGCGGCGGCGTCTCTGGAACTTTTTCCGTATCGTGGCTCTCGGTAATAGGGTTTTCGCGACGGAGAGTATAAGTAGGCGGAAGGGCAGAGTCGGGAGGCGCACGAGGGGCCCACACCATAGGGCGGCGCGGGCCTCTCCTTGGACGCGCCGCCTTGTCACTACTAGGAAAAGGGCAATCAGTGGCGCACCACTTTTACCCATCACGCCACTGCTAACTTTTAGTAGTGGCGCACTAGTGGTGCGCCATTGCTATTTGGCTTAGCAGTGGCGCATCAGGTAGTGCGCCACTACTAAAATTTTAAATTTCTAGATCTGGATCTGGATCGGGATCTGGATCTGGATCTGGCACATTTTGTTTCGAAATTTTTTGGCTCGTTATTTTTTCTCGTCCTTGTTGCTAGAATTATTTGTGCAATGTTCATTCTCATCTTTGTTAGCCTAGCCGCCGGTGATGATGGATGAGGGACGTAGGAGAGGTGAGGAGAGGAGGAGGTCGCCGGAGGTCACCATAGTGGAGGAGGTCACCATAGTGAGGAGAGGAGGAGGTCACCGGAGCTCGACATAGTGGAGGAGGTCGCCGGAGTGAAAGGAGGAGAGGAGAGGAGGAGGTCGCCGTGAGTGAAAGGAGGAGAGGAGGGGAGGAGGTCGCCGGAGTGAAAGGAGGAGAGGAGAGGAGGAGGTCGCCGGAGTGAAAGGAGGAGAGGAGAGGAGGAGGTCGCCGGAGTGAAAGGAGGAGAGGAGAGGAGGAGAGCAGGGGGAGGAGAGGAGAATATGTGGAGGAGGAGGGAGGAGGGAGGAGGGAGGAGGGGGTTAAGTGGCCGGCTCCTCCCATTTTGAAATTCGTGGGCGGGAAGCTTAGCGAGTGGCGCACCAAGGCATGGGTGCGCCACCGCTATTTTTTTTCTATTTTTTGCCCAAAATCTTAAACCTGGAAAAAGTCCTGTTTCTGTTTTGAATTTGACGAATCCATTTTTTGTCGAAACGGCCGTAGGCCGTTGAATTCGAATAGGAAATTTCGCGTAGATCGATTTTTGCATAATATATCAAAATTCATTTTTTTCAATTTTCCCTAAACCTAGATGACATATTACATGGGCGTTTCAAAGGATTTAATTTTTTGAATTTTCTATCTATTTCTTTTATTTTTTCCAAACTCGAAAAGGCGATCCACGGGGGGTGGGGTGTGTGTGGAAATGTTTGGACACCACTTAGCAGTGGCGCACCAAGCATGGTGCGCCACTACTAAGTGATGCCCAAACATGTCCATCCTCCCCTTTACATAGTAATGGCGCACCATGTAGAGGTGCGCTACTGCTACAAAACTTAGTTGTGGCGCACCTCTGCACGGTGCGCCATTGCTATGTATAAGGCTGGGTCAAACCCATGGTCAAACTTAGTGGTGGCGCACCGCAGGAGAGGTGCGCCACTACTACATTTTTAATAGTGGCCCACCACTTTCCGGTGCGCCACCGCTAAGTAGTAGTGGCGCACTGCCCTCCTGGTGCGCCACTAACACCCATCTTACGGCTAGGCCTTTTCCTAGTAGTGTGTGGTGTCGCCACCTCGTGGCCCCACTTCGTATCTCCTTCGGTCTTCTGGAAGCTCCGTGGAAAAATAAGACCCTGGGCGTTCGTTTCGTCCAATTCCGAGAATATTTCCTGTGTAGGATTTCTGAAACCAAAAATAGCACAAAACAGGAACTGGCGCTTTGGCATCTCGTTAGTGGGTTAGTGCCGGAAAATGCATATAAATGATGTAAAGTGTGTATAAAACATGTGAGTATTATCATAAAACTAGCATGGAACATAAGAAATTATAGATACGTTTGAGACGTATCAAGCATCCCCAAGCTTAGTTCCTACTCGCCTCGAGTAGGTAAACGATAACAAGGATAATTTCTGAAGTGACATGCTATCATAATCTTGATCAATACTATTGTAAAGCATATGAGATGAATGAAGCGATTCGAAGCAATGGTAAAGACAATGACTAAACAACTGAATCATATAGCAAAGACTTTTCATGAATAGTACTTTCAAGAGAAGCATCAACAAGACTTGCATAGGAGTTAACTCATAAAGCAATAAATTCTTAGTAGAAAGTTTAGAAGCAACACAAAGGAAGATATAAGTTTCAGCAGTTGCTTTCAACTTCAACATGTTTATCTCATGGATGTATATCTCATGGATGATTGTCAACACAAAGTAATATGATGAATGCAAATAAACAAGTATGTAGGAATCAATGCACACAGTTGACGCAAGTGTTTGCTTCTAAGATAGAAGGAAATAGGTAAACTGACTCAACATAAAGTAAAAGAAATGGGCCCTTCGCAGAGGGAAGCATGGATTACTGTTTTTGTGCTAGAGCTTTTCATTTTGAAAACATAGAAACAATTTTGTCAACGGTAGTAATAATTCATATGTGTTATGCATAAGACATCCTATAGTTTGCAAGCCTCATGCATAGAATACCAATAGTGCTCGCACCTTGTCCTAATTAGCTTGGATTTACATGGATTATCATTGCATAACATATGTTTCAACCAAGTGTCACAAAGGGGTACCTCTATGCCGCCTGTACAAAGGTCTAAGGAGATAGATCGCATTTGATTTCTCGTTTTTGATAGATCTCAACTTAGGACATCCATACCGGGACAACATAGACAACAGATAATGGACTCCTCTTTAATGCTTAAGCATTCAACAACAGATAATATTCTCATAAGAGATTTGAGGATTAATGTCCAAACTGAAACTTCCACCATGATTCATGGTTTTAGTTAGCGGCCCAATGTTCTTCTCTAACAATATGCATACTCAAACGATTTGATCTTGATAAATCACCCTTACTTCAGACAAGACGAACATGCATAGCAACTCACATGATATTCAACAAAGGTGTAATAGTTGATGGCGTCCCCAGAAACATGGTTACCGCTCAACAAGCTACTTATAAGAAATAAGACACATAAGCTACATATTCAATACCACAATAGTTTTTTAAGGCTATTTTCCCATGATCTATGTATTGCAAAGACAAAGAATGAAATTTTAAAGCTAGCACTCAAGTAATTTACTTTGGAATGGCATAGAAATACCACGTAGTAGGTAGGTATGGTGGACACAAATGGCATAGTTTTTGGCTCAAGGATTTGGATGCACGAGAAGTATTCCCTCTCATTACAAGGCTTTGGCTAGCAAGGTTGTTTGAAGCAAACACAAGTATGAACCGGTACAGCAAAACTTACATAAGAACATATTGCAAGCATTATAAGACTCTACACTATCTCCTTGTTGTTCAAACACTTCACCAGAAAATATCTAGACTTTAGAGAGACCAATCATGCAAACCAAATTTCAACAAGCTCTATGGTAGTTCTTCATTAATAGGTGTAAAGTACATGATGCAAGAGCTTAAACATGATCTATTTGAGCACAAAATATGCAAACTATAAAATTATTCAAGACAATATACCAATTACCACATGAAGCATTTTCTGTTTCCAACCAAATAACAATGAACGAAGCAGTTTCAACCTTCGCCATGAACATTAAAAGTAAAGCTAAGAACACCAGTGTTCATATGAACGAGCGGAGCATGTCTTTCTCCCAAACAAAGAATGCTAGGATCCGATTTTATTCAAACCAAAACAAAAATAAAAGCATACAGACGCTCCAAGTAAAGCACATAAGATGTGACGGAATAAAAATATAGTTTCACTAGAGGTGACCTGATAAGTTGTCGATGAAGAAGGGGATGCCTTGGGCATCCCCAAGCTTAGATGCTTGAGTCTTCTTGAAATATGGAGGGATGAACCACGGGGCATCCCCAAGCTTAGACTTTTCACTCTTCTTGATCATATTGTATCATCCTCCTCTCTTGACCCTTGAAAACTTCCTCCACACCAAACTCAAAACAAACTCATTAAAGGGTTAGTGCATAATCAAAAATTCACATATTCGGAGGTGACATAATCATTCTTAACACTTCGGACATTGCACAAAGCTACCGAAAGTTAATGGAACAAAGAAATCCATTCAACATAGCAAAAGAGGCAATGCGAAATAAAAGGCAGAATCTGTCAAAACAGAACAGTCCGTAAAGACGAATTTTTCAGGGGCACTTAACTTGCTCAGATGAAAAAGCTCAAATTGAATAAAAGTTGCGTACATATTGATACGCGTACATATTGATACGCGTGAAGCACACGTCCCTTGGGAACCCCAAGAGGAAGGTGTGATGCGTACATCAGCAAGTTTTCCCTCAGTAAGAAACCAAGGTTATCGAACTAGTAGGAGCCAAGAAGCACGTGAAGGTTGTTGGTGGCGGAGTGTAGTGCGGCGCAACACCAGGGATTCCGGTGCCAACGTGGAACCTGCACAACACAATCAAAGTACTTTGCCCCAACGTAACAGTGAGGTTGTCAATCTCACCGGCTTGTTGTAAACAAAGGATTAAATTAATAGTGTGGAAGATGATGTTTGTTTGCGAAGAACAGTAAAGAACAGAGTTTTGCAGTAGATTGTATTTCAGATGTAAAGAATGGACCGGGGTCCACAGTTCACTAGTGGTGTCTCTCCGAGAAGAAATAGCATGTTGGGTGAACAAATTACAGTTGGGCAATTGACAAATAAAGAAGGCATAACAATGCACATACATATATCACGATGACTACTATGAGATTTAATCAGGGAATTACGACAAAGTACATAGACCGCTATCCAGCATGCATCTATGCCTAAAAATTCCACCTTCAGTTTATCATCCGAACCCCTTCCAGTATTAACTCGCAAACAACAGACAATTGCATTAAGTATGGTGCGTAATGTAGTCAACACAAATATCCTTAGACAAAGCATTAATGTTTTATCCCTAGTGGCAACAGCACATCCACAACCTTAGAGCTTTCTCGTCACCGTCCCGCATTCAATGGAGGCATGAACCCACTATCGAGCATAAATACTCCCTCTTGGAGTTACAAGTATCAACTTGGCCAGAGCCTCTACTAGCAACGGAGAGCATGCAAGAACATAAACAACACATATATGATAGATTGATAATCAACTTGACATAGTATTCCATATTCATCGGATCCCAACAAACACAGCATGTAGCATTACAAATAGACTATCTTGATCATGATAGGAAGCTCACAAGATCTAACGTGATAGCACAATGAGGAGAAGACAACCATCTAGCTACTGCTATGGACCCATAGTCCAGGGGTGAACTACTCACACATCGATCCGGAGGCGATCATGGCGATGAAGAGTCCTCCGGGAGATGATTCCCCTCTCCGGCAGGGTGCCGGAGGCGATCTCCTGAATCCCCCGAGATGGGATTGGCGGCGGCGTCTCTGGAAGGTTTTCCGTATTGTGGTTCTCGGTACTGGGGTTTCCGCGACGAAGGCTTTAAGTAGGCGGAAGGGCGGAGTCGGAGGGCTGACGGGGGCCCCACACCATAGGGCGGCGCGGGGCCCACCCTGGCCGCGCGGCCCTGTGGTGTCGGCGCCCCGTCGCCCCACTTCGTTTTCCTTTCGGTCTTCTGGAATCTTCGTGGAAAAATAAGACCCTGGGCATTGATTTCGTCCAATTTTGAGAATATTTCCTGTGTAGGATTTCTGGAACAAAAAATAGCAGAAAACAGCAACTGGCTCTTCGGCATCTCGTCAATAGGTTAGTGCCGGAAAATGCATAAAAATGACATAAAGTGTGTATAAAACATGTGAGTATCATCATAAAAGTAGCATGGAACATAAGATATTATGTATACGTTTGAGACGTATCAAGCATCCCTAAGCTTAGTTCCTACTCGCCCTCGAGTAGGTAAACGATAACAAGGATAATCTCTGAAGTGACATGCTATCATAATCTTGATCAATACTATTGTAAAGCATATGAGATGAATGCAACGATTCGAAGCAATGGTAAAGACAATGAATAAACAACTGAATCATATAGCAAAGACTTTTCATGAATAGTACTTTCAAAACAAGCATCAATAAGACTTGCATAAGAGTTAACTCATAAAGCAATAAATTCTTAGTAGAAAGCTTTGAAGCAACACAAAGTAAGATATAAGTTTCAGCGGTTGCTTTCAACTTCAACATGTATATCTGATGGATAATTGTCAACACAAAGTAATATAACAAGTGCAATAGGTAAACATGTAAGAATCAATGCACACAGTTCATACAAGTGTTTGCTTCTAAGATAGAAAGAAGTAGGTAAACCGACTCAACAATAAAGTAAAAGATAGGCCCTTCGCAGAGGAAGCATGGATTACTATTTTTGTGCTAGAGCTTTTCATTTTGAAAACATAGAAACAATTTTGTCAACGGTAGTAATAATTCATATGTGTTATGTATAAGACATCCTATAAGTTGCAAGCCTCATGCATAGATTACCAATAGTACTCGCATCTTGTCCTAATTAGCTTGGATTAACATGGATTATCATTGCATAATATATGTTTCAACCAAGTGTCACAAAGGGGTACCTCTATGCCGCCTGTACAAAGGTCTAAGGAGAAAGATCGCATTTGATTTCTCGTTTTTGATTATTCTCAATTTAGACATCCATACCGGGACAACATAGACAACAGATAATGGACTCCTCTTTTAATGCATAAGCATTCAACAACAGATAATATTCTCATAAGAGATTGAGGATTAATTGTCCAAAATGAAACTTCCACCATGATTCATGGCTTTAGTTAGCGGCCCAATGTTCTTCTCTAACAATATACATACTCAAACCATTTGATCATGAAAATCGCCCTTACTTCAGACAAGACGAACATGCATAGCAACTCACATGATATTCAACAAAGGTGAAATAGTTGATGGCGTCCCAGAAACATGGTTACCGCTCAACAAGCAACTTATTAAGAAATAAGATACATAGCTACATATTCTTCACCACAATAGTTTTTAAGGCTATTTTCCCATGAGCTATATATTGCAAAGACAAAGGATAGAATTTTTAAAGGTAGCACTCAAGTAATTTACTTTGGAATGGCAGAGAAATACCATGTAGTAGGTAGGTATGGTGGACACAAATGGCATAGTTTTTGGCTCAAGGATTTGGATGCACGAGAAGAATTCCTCTCAATACAAGGCTAGGCTAGCAAGGTTGTTTGAAGCAAACTCAAGTATAAAACGGTGCAGCAAAACTCACATATGAACATATTGCAAGCATTATAAGACTTTACATCGTCTCCTTGTTGTTCAAACACCTTAACCAGAAAATATCTAGACTCTAGAGAAACTAATCATGCAAACCAAATTTTAACATGCTCTATGTAGTTCTTCATTAATAGGTGCAAAGTACATGATGCAAGAGCTTAAACATGATCTATATGAGCACAACAATTGCCAAGTATCAATTTATTCAAGACATTATACCAATTACCACATGCAGGATTTTCTGTTTCCAACCATATAACAATGAACGAAGCAGTTTCAACCTTCGCCATGAACATTAAGAATAAAGCTAAGAACATATGTGTTCATATGAAACAGCGGAGCGTGTCTCTCTCCCAAACAAAGAATGCTAGGATCCGATTTTATTCAAACAAAAACAAAAAATAAAAGCAAACAGACGCTCCAAGTAAAGCACATAAGATGTGACGGAATAAAAATATAGTTTCACTAGAGGTGACCTGATAAGTTGTCGATGAAGAAGGGATGCCTTGGGCATCCCCTATCTTAGATGCTCGAGTCTTCTTAAAATATGCAGGGATGAACCACGGGGGCATCCCCAAGCTTAGACTTTTCACTCTTCTTGATCATATTGTATCATCCTCCTCTCTTGACCCTTGAAAACTTCCTCCACACCAAACTCAAAACAAACTCATTAGAGGGTTAGTGCATAATTGAAAATTCATATATTCAGAGGTGACATAATCATTCTTAACACTTCTGGACATTGCACAAAGCTACTGAAAGTTAATGGAACAAAGAAATCCATCAAACATAGCAAAACATGCAATGCGAAATAAAAGGCAGAATCTGTCAAAACAGAACAGTCCGTCAAGACGAATTTTTCAGGGGAACTTAACTTGCTCAGATGAAAATTCCCAAATTGAATGAAAGTTGCGTACATATCTGAGGATCACGCACGTAAATTGGAAGATTTTTCTAAATTTCCTACAGAAGGGGCTGCTCAATTTCGTGACAGTAAGAAATTTGTTTACGCGCGATAATCCACATCTAGTATTGACTTTACTATCAAAGATTTTACTTGGCACAACAATGCTATAAAATAAAGATAAGGAGAGGTTGCTACAGTAGTAAAAATTTCCAAGACTCAAATATAAAATAAAAGTGCAGAAGTAAAATAATGGGTTGTCTCCCATAAGCGATTTTCTTTAACGCCTTTCAGCTAGGCGCAGAAAGTGTGAATCAAGTATTATCAAGAGATGAAGCATTGATAGAGGGGTTTGGAGTTTTCTCAACTATGCATTGTATCTTTTCTATGTAAGTTTCAGAGGCCCCTTTTTCATTACTCTTAGGCTTGCTATTCTCATCAAACAAATTTTCATGAACAAGCCAACCATAGTTATTTTCTAGAGCTTCATGCATTCCTAGGAGCTTACTAGGTATCGGTACTTTAATCTCCCCTCCATCATTGACATTATTAGTGTACTTTATTCTATCTATGTCCATCTTTTCAAGTGTTTTTGTGACATCGGTATAAAAACCAAGCCTCTTATGCTTAATAAAAACTTTTCTAGCTTCTTTAGCTATATCACCAAATTCTCTAAGAAGGACCTTTAAAACAAAATCTCTCTTTTCTCCCCTTTCCATATCAGAGATTGTAAGAAACATATGTTGAATTATAGGATTAAGATTAATGAATCTAGTTTCCAACATGCGTACTAAAGAGGCAGTAGCACTTTCATAAGTAGGAACAACTTTCACCAAGGATCTATCTTCAAAATCTTCAACCTTACTAACATGAGTGAAAAATGCTTCTATATTATCTCTTCCAATGATAGACCCTCGTCCTACCGGTATGTCTTTTAGAGTGTATTTAGGAGGAAACATGATGAAATAAGCAAAAGGTAAATAAAGTAAATGCAAGTAACTAATTTTTTTGTGTTTTTAATATGGAGATCAAGACAGTAAATAAAGTAAAACTAGCAACTATTTTTTTGTATTTTTGATATAAGGAGCAAACAAAGCAGTAAATAAAGTAAAGCAAGACAAAAACAAAGTAAAGAGATTGGATGTGGGAGACTCCCTTTGCAGCGTGTCTTGATCTCCCCGGTGATGGCGTGTAGTCGACACGTCCGTTGGGAACCCCAAGAGGAAGGTGTGATGCGCACATCAGTAAGTTTCCTCAGTAAGAAACCAAGGTTATCGAACCAATAGGAGTCAAGGAACACGTGAAGGTTGTTGGTGGCGGAGTGTAGTGCGGCGCAACACCAGGGATTCCGGCGCCAACGTGGAACCTGCACAACACAATCAAAGTACTTTGCCCCAACGTAACGAGTGAGGTTGTCAATCTCACCGGCTTGTCGTAAACAAAGGATTAGATGTATAGTGTGGAAGATGATGTTTGTTTGCGAAGAACGATGAACGAACAATTGCGATAGATTGTATTTCGGATGTAAAGAATGGACCGGGGTCCACGAGTTCACTAGTGGTGTCTCTCCCATAAGATAAACAAATGTTGGGTGAACAAATTACGGTTGGGCAATTGACAAATAAAGAAGGCATAACAATGCACAAACATATATCATGATGAGTACTATGAGATTTAATCGGGGCATTACGACAAAGTACATAGACCGCTATCCGAGCATGCATCTATGCCTAAAAAGTCCACCTTCGGATTATCATCCGAACCCCTTCCGGTATTAAGTTGCAAACAACGAGACAATTGCATTAAGTATGGTGCGTAAAGTAATCAACACAAATATCCTTAGACAAAGCATCGATGTTTTATCCCTAGTGGCAACAACACATCCACAACCTTAGAACTTTCTGTCACTGTCCCAGATTCAATGGAGTCATGAACCCACTATCGAGCATAAATACTCCCTCTTGGAGTCACAATTATCAACTTGGCCAGAGCCTCTACTACCAACGGAGAGCATGCAAGAACATAAACAACATATATGATAGATTGATAATCAACTTGACATAGTATTCAATATTCATCGGATCCCAACAAACACAACATGTAGGATTACAAATAGATGATCTTGATCATGATAGGCAGCTCACAAGATCTAACATGATAGCACAATGAGGAGAAGACAACCATCTAGCTACTGCTATGGACCCATAGTCCAGGGGTGAACTACTCACACATCGATCCGGAGGCGATCATGGCGATGAAGAGACCTCCGGGAGATGATTCCCCTCTCCGGCGAGGGTGCCGAAGGCGATCTCCTGAATCCCCCGAGATGGGATTGGCGGCAGCGGCGTCTCTGGAAGGTTTTCCGTATCGTGGCTCTCGGTACTGGGGTATTCGCGACGAAGGCTTTAAGTAGGCGGAAGGGTAGAGTCGGGGGCGTCACGAGGGACCCACACGCTAGGGCCGCGCGGGCCAAAGCCTGGCTGCGCCGCCCTAGTGTGGCGTCGCCTCGTGGCCCCACTTCGTATCTCCCTCGGTCTTCTGGAAGCTTCGTGGAAAAATAAGACCCTGGGCGTTGATTTCGTCCAATTCCGAGAATATTTCCTTTGTAGGATTTCTGAAACCAAAAACAGCAGAAAACGACAAGCGGCTCTTCGGCATCTCGTCAATAGGTTAGTGCCGGAAAATGCATAATAATGACATATAATGTGTATAAAACATGTGAGTATCATCATAAAAGTAGCATGGAACATAAGAATTATAGATACGTTTGAGACGTATCAAGCATCCCCAAGCTTAGTTCCTACTCGCCCTCGAGTAGGTAAACGATAACAAAGATAATTTCTGAAGTGACATGCTATCATAATCTTGATCATACTATTGTAAAGCATATGAGATGAATGCAGCGATTCGAAGCAATGTCAAAGATAATGAGTAAACAAATGAATCATATAGCAAAGACTTTTCATGAATAATACTTTCAAGACAAGCATCAATAAGACTTGCATAAGAGTTACTCATAAAGCAATAGATTCAAAGTAAAGACATTGAAGCAACACAAAGGAAGATATAAGTTTCAGCAGTTGCTTTCAACTTCAACATATTTATCTCATGGATAATTGTCAACACAAAGTAATATAACAAGTGCAATAGGTAAACATGTAAGAATCAATGCACACATTTGATACAAGTGTTTGCTTCTAAGATAGAAAGAATAGGTAAACTGACTCAACAATAAAGTAGAAGAATGGCCCTTCGCAGAGGGAAGCATGGATTACTATTTTTGTGCTAGAGCTTTTCATTTTGAAAACAAGAAACAATTTTGTCAACGGTAGTAATAAAGCATATGTGTTATGTATAAGACATCCTATAAGTTGCAAGCCTCATGCATAGATTAGCAATAGTGCTCGCACCTTGTCCTAATTAGCTTGGATTAACATGGATTATCATTGCATAGCATATGTTTCAACAAAGTGTCACAAAGGGGTACCTCTATGCTGCCTGTACAAAGGTCTAAGGAGAAAGTTCGCATTGGATTTCTCGCTTTTGATTATTCTCAACTTAGACATCCATACCGGGACAACATAGACAACAGATAATGGACTCCTCTTTAATGCATAAGCATTCAACAACAGATAATATTCTCATAAGAGATTGAGGATTAATTGTCCACACTGAAACTTCCACCATGGATCATGGCTTTAGTTAGCGGCCCAATGTTCTTCTCTAACAATATGCATACTCAAACCATTTGATCATGAAAATCGCCGTTACTTCAGACAAGACGAACATGCATACCAACTCACATGATATTCAACAAAGGTGAAAGTTGATGGCGTCCCCAGAAACATGGTTACCGCTCAACAAGAAACTTATTAAGAAATAATACACATAAGTACATATTCTTCACCACAATAGTTTTTAAGGCTATTTCCCCATGAGCTATATATTGCAAAGACAAAGGATATAATTTTTAAAGGTAGCACTCAAGTAATGTACTTTGGAATGGCGGAGAAATACCATGTAGTAGGTAGGTATGGTGGACACAAATGGCATAGTTTTTGGCTCAAGGATTTGGATGCACGAGAAGAATTCCTCTCAATACAAGGCTAGGCTAGCAAACTGGTTTGAAGCAAACTCAAGTATAAAACGGTGCAGCAAGATTCATATATGAACATATTGTAAGTATTATAAGACTTTACATCGTCTCCTTGTTGTTCAAACACCTTAACCAGAAAATATCTGGACTCTAGAGAAACTAATCATGCAAACCAGATTTTAACAAGCTCTATGTAGTTCTTCATTAATAGGTGCAAAGTACATGATGCAAGAGCTTAAACATGATCTATATGAGCACAACAATTGCCAAGTATCAAATTATTCAAGACATTATACCATTTACCACATGCGGCATTTTCCGTTTCCAACCATATAACAATGAACGAAGCAGTTTCAACCTTCGCCATGAACATTAAGAATAAAGCTAAGAACATATGTGTTCATACGAAACAGCGGAGCGTGCCTCTCTCCCAAACAAGGAATGCTAGGATCCGATTTTATTCAAACAAAAACAAAAATAAAAACAAACAGACGCTCCAAGTAAAGCACATAAGATGTGACGGAATAAAAATATAGTTTCACTAGTGGTGACCTGATAAGTTGTCGATGAAGAAGGGATGCCTTGGGCATCCCCAATCTTAGATGCTTGAGTCTTCTTGAAATATGCAGGGATGAACCACGGGGGCATCCCCAAGCTTAGAATTTTCACTCTTCTTGATCATATTGTATTATCCTCCTCTCTTGACCCTTGAAAACTTCCTCCACAACCAAACTCAAAACAATCTCATTAGAGGGTTAGTGCATAATTGAAAATTCATATATTCAGAGGTGACATAATCATTCTTAACACTTCTGGGCATTGCACAAAGCTACTGAAAGTTAATGGAACAAAGAAATCCATCAAACATAGCAAAACAGGCAATGCGAAATAAAAGGCAGAATCTGTCAAAACAGAACAGTCCGTAAAGACGAATTTTTTAGAGGCACCAGACTTGCTCAGATGAAAAAGATCAAATTGAATGAAATTTGCGTACATATCTGAGGATCACGCACGTAAATTGGAATATTTTTATAAATTTTCTACAGCAGGGGCGGCTCAATTTCGTGACAGCAAGAATTCTGTTCCTGCGCAGCAATCCAAATCTAGTATTGACTTTACTATCAAAGACTTTACTTGGCACAACAATGCAATAAAATAAAGATAAGGAGAGGTTGCTACAGTAGTAACAACTTCCAAAACTCAAATATAAAACAAAGTGCAGAAGTAAAATAATGGGTTGTCTCCCATAAGCGCTTTTCTTTAACGCCATTCAGCTAGGCGCAGAAAGTGTGAATCAAATATTGTCAAGAGATGAAGCATCAACAGAGGGGTTTGGAGTTTTCTCAACTATGCATTGTATCTTATCTATGTAAGTTTCAGAGGCTCCTTTTTCATTAGTCTTAGGCTTGCTATTCTCATCAAACAAATTTTTAGGAACAAGCCAACCATAGTTATTTTCTAGAGCTTCATGCATTCCTAGGAGCTTGCAAGGTATTGATGTCTTAATCTCCCCTCCATAATTAACATTATTAGTGTACTTCATTCTATCCATGTCCATCTTTTCAAGTGTTCTTGCAAAGTCGGTATAAAAGCCAAGCCTCTTATGCTTAATAAAAACTTTTCTAGCTTCTTTAGCTATATCTTCAAATTCTCTACGAAGGACTTTTAGAACAAAATTTCTCTTTTCTCCCCTTTCCATATCGGGGAGTGTAAGAAACATATGTTGAATTATAGGATTGAGATTAACAAATCTAGTTTCCAACATGTGTATCAAACAGCGAGTAGCACTCTCATAAGTAGGAGCAACTTTTACTAAGGGTGTATCTTCAAAATCTTCATCCATACTAACATGGGTGAAAAATGCTTCTATATTATCTCTTCCAATTATGGATCCTCGTCCTACCGGTATGTCTTTTAGAGTGTACTAGGACAATACCCGTGCTTCGCTACGGTCCTACGGACACCTCCTGCTAGACCACAAGTGCAGGCGAGTTTATTTTGTAAAAAAAAGTATTTTATAGAAAGATTAGGAGAATAGAAAAAAGAGAAATAGGCTTGTTAGTGTGCGTGTGAGAGAGCATCGCAGATATTGGCCGGACCTAGCCGGCAACCAACCGAAGGATTTCCTTTTGTTAGCTTTCTATTCCGCCCGCTCCATCTTTTTCATTTTTGGCCCAGCAACCATCGGACCTGAATAAACATCAACAACTAATTTTAGTGTCTTAAGATCGCCAACAACGGCCGCCAACTCTGCTTTGTAAAAGTGTGGTAGTCTGCTCGGGTTGAAGCAATCTCAAGCCATCCGCGTCTCACAGGACCTCTACCCAAGCTCACGAGCCAGGAAGAGTTGGCGCCAAAATTAAATTTCAGATATCACTGTCACCTTGGTCTAGTAACACATCACATCTCACTTTGCTAGAGAATTCCTTGGATCCGTGTAAGATTGTAATATTTTTTTCAAATCCAATAAAAAAAATTCAAGTAGCAAAAGAATAGCATCACACTTGTGAACCAATAAAAATCACAAGAGACAGAAATAAATGGAGACTACACGGTATAGCATACCAATCACCTGCCAGAGGAGAAACATCAGCCTGATGCGTTAGGTACATCGACATGTATGAGGGGAAAAAAATAAACTTCCGTGATGGATCAAACGTGTGGTTGTAGGAGCCGCTCTCGCTCCCATCTCAGTATCTCACAGAGTCACAGTCCTCCTCTCTCTGACCGTCTGCAGGCTTCGATTCCCGCGTGGACCTTCGCGCACACCCACGGGAGACCCGCGGCCGACCAGCAATCAGAGCAGCGCGTCGCACCGCGTGGTCGACGGGATGGAAGTGCCACGCCCGGTGCTCCTCTCGCCGGCGCGGCCTTCTCGCTGGACGGTCGGCAACTTTGATTTGGCTCTGATTCTTCTCAGATTCAGATTTTTTTTCCTTCCTTCCCTTTCCATCTTAGCATCCTTCCCTTTTCATCTTAGCATGGATGACGACGGTGGGTACCAATCAATGGTTCGTGTTAGGCGCGTCCGGCGTCCGGCGTCCTCTTAATTCGTCTCAAGTATCGATCCGTCTCCAGATTCCCGCAGAAGCGATCATCGTCGCCGGCGGCAAGCCCTCACACAATCCCTTCCGTTTTTTTTGGGCTCACATAGCATACAGAGATTAACCTAGTAACGATGCTGCTGAGTATTCCCAACTTGGCTTGCTGATAGGCAGCTTTGGAGCGTATTTAAACAGGAGAATCTCGATGTAAACAAGCAGGGTGGGACTAAAACATGTTTCCTGTAACACCCCAACTTTTGCAACCTTGATTAGTTATCCTTATTGCAAAAATTAGGGGGAACAAAAACTTTTTCTTTATACTAATTAAGATGAATTGCCTTGATCTGTTTGTTATGATGAATTGCCTTGATCTGTTGGTAGATGAATTGTCTTGATTTGCTTGTTGAGTTTTGTCTTGAGCTGCCTCATAGATCAACACCTCTAGTGGTCAAGCAAGCAACTCACCTAATAAAACACCTATGTGACTTAGGAAAAGTTGTTTTCCTTCTTCTTCACAGCAAACTTTTCTACTCATGGCAACATGGGTGTGCCTACTTAAAATTCCTCTTTGTGTTTAAGCTAGCTCAAAATCATCCTTGATTCCAAACATGCACCCTTCTCTTTTCTGGCCACTCATCCTTGTTGGTTTTGAGGCCATGTCGACCATCTGTGTTGACAGGCTTTGAATGTCCAGATTTTGGCAGTTGATCTCCTAGCACCCACAATTATTTTTTTGGTAGCCTCAATACATGGATCTCATCTATGCATCACCATCTGCAACTCCCACGTCTTGCATGTCCCATTCTACTCTTACAACTCTTATACTCCATTGATCTTGTACCCTATCCAATGTTTAACCCCAAGATCACTTCCTGCATTTTTTGTCTCTTGTTTTAATCCAAGTTTAATCTTCACAAAACCAAGAGTGAGAATGATGGGTACATTTTGTAGCCATCATCTGCCCTTGAGAACACTCCTCCCTAAATTAGATTTTCTTTCTCAAAACCCTATTGTTTTTCCTTCTCAAGTTTTGATCACAAAAACTACTTCTAGTTTTATTAAATCTTTTCAAGATATTTCTTCAAAGAAAACAAGGAACTGAAATGGGTTATGTTTTTCTTCCCATTTCTACCAAGTACTGATTTCTAAAAACATTACTCTCTATTTGGCTTTCTTTTTAACAAAAAGCTTGTTTATGGTACCTACACCATTTCTTGTTTCCTCTTTCTTATTTTAAGTTTGGGAAAACTCTACTTCACTTAAGAAAGCAAGTAGAATATTTTGAACTCCTATGTTCCAACTAGTTTTCTCTCAACCTTTTCAAATTCCATTTCCACTTGGGTTCTTGCACATCTTGTGTACATCTCTCGATCTACCACATTGAATCCCCTCCATCCTCCAATTGTTGATCAAATGGATGATCATTTGATACTTTCAAATCACTCCCAATTGACCTCTTACTCGAAAGAGCAACTTATATTTCATCATACCCATCTCAATCCTCCATTCTTTTCCATCACCACCTTGACCTCATGAATTGGTGACTCATGTCAATATATATTCATCCTTGTGAGTATATTGATACTTCACTCACCATTCCTCTTAATCTTGCTCTATCATTGACTAAGCCACCATCACCATCCCATCTACCTTGACCTGCTCATGCATTGTTGCATGTGGTCAATCCCAATCCTTCCAAAATTGAATTCAAATAAAAAGCTCTAATCATCAAATATACCTTAGAAACTATCTTCATCATAAGTTGGTCTTAACCCAAGTGGTGGAGATTATTCTCATGGCACATGTCACCTTCATACTCCTTTTTATCTATATGTATCTACTCCTATTTTTATCATCATCAAAGTCACTCATAGACATTATCTCCTCAACATCATGCTTTGATCTACTCACATAGATGTTGTGTCTCCCTCTCACATTTCTCACTTGTACTTGGCAAGGAAGGAGCCGACCATGGCAAGAATTTCGGCCAGCCCTTCCTCTTCTTTTTCTTCTCTTGCAAGCCTTGCCTCCCAACTACCCCAATCACTAAATGGGCAGCCACCCACCTTGACCAATCAAGTAAGGAGGCAGCCACCCCTCTCCCTCTATAAATTGGCCCTTGGCCGGCCACTCCTCCCCTTTGGTCATTTCTTTTCACTCTCCACTCCCTCACACTCTTCTCCCACCTCTCCCCACGAGCTGCTTCTCCTCCTAAGCTCCATGGCCGGCCATGGCCATGGAAATCCACCAAGATGAAGCTCTCCTCCTCCCTCAAGCTTCCCCTCACCATGAGAGCCTCCCTCTCCATCTTCTCCCCAACCCTAGATGGTTTAATCTCCTCTTCTTCTTCTTCCTCCATTGCAAAGATTGGATCTTGATGCAGGTGCATGTTGGTCCAAGCATGGAGAAGTTTGAGCAATCCTCAGATCTGAAGTTCTTGAGCAAAGTTCGTCCAAAAACTTGCAGTAATTTCTGTAATCTTGCTGTTTCAGATTCTGGTACGAACTTGTAAAATCCGCCAAAACTCGTGTGCAGATCCAAATCGAGTGATTCAAAGTTCCACAGATAGATACGGAAAAGATCTACAACTTGGCGTTGGTCTAATCCTCAAATTCATTACGGATTGACCGTGCTAAATAAAGTTCTGTAAACCTGCAGATTCACTGTTTGTTAGATTTGTTCCGATTTACAAAACCTTTTTGAACAAACTCAACTGTAGGTGAAAGCCCTCTTCAATACCTTTATTTTGGCGGTGGTTTCACTTCGATTGACCTCATGAAACTGAAATGGTTCACAGATCAAGATCTGGTCAGATCTGACTTTGTCGAATTAAACCAGGAGCTTGGGAACGAATTTTTGAGGGAAAACAGTTGGGTAAGAACCATCTTCTCAATACCTTTCAGATGCAGCTTACCTCATATTTTTATGATTGATGTACGATTTGTGGTGAATTAAACTTGTTCTGTGTGTTCTGCAGACATGACTGTTAGCTTTTAAATCACCAAAAATCCATTTTTGAACCTAATTGAGTGATTCCAATTCGGTAGGACTACTGGATGTTTTCTTAATCATCTCAAACAAGTTTCAAACCCTTATCTGTTCTGTAACTCCAGAGGTAAAGCAAATGGTATAGACATGCAGTAATTTTGTCAATCCATTTGTGAGAGTTTCAGAAACAATTTGAACCCAAATCCAATTGTTTATGCATCTCTGTTTAAATATCTTTCAAATGCCAGTGGTCTCATATTTTTAGGATTTTTCTACGATTTATGGCTTACAGATCTTGTTTTCTGTACAGTCAGATTCAAAGAAATTCCTAAAATTGTAGGTTTAATATTTTTAGGTGATTCCAATTGGGTTAGTCTTGTATTAGTACTGGTCATCAAGGAAAAATATTATTATTCTCTGTTCATGCATATTTGTTGCTGTTAGTAATGTATTTGTGTGACATGCATTGTTGAAGCAAAACTTTTTCGGTTTATTTAAAACCCTTGACCAACTCTTTTTATTAGAAATGGACAACCTTTATTTTATGTTTGCAAAACAAAACCTCTGCAACTTAACATTAGTCCTATTGTTTTGCTTAAGTTTTCAAATGATGTGGAATATGGTTTGCTTCCTATTTTGGATGTTGTGTTATGTGAGCAAACTAAGTTAGGAAAACTGTTTTCTACTTTTCCAAAAATGTTTGAAAATGTTTTGTGAATGTATTTGATGTCAAACTAATGCTCTTGTCCTCTTTATGATGTTATCTACCAGGGGATGTTTGGTTCATACCTTGGTGATAACCGAGAGAGGCAATTGCTAAGTTGTGATACTCTCATACCTTTACTAGGTAAATAAAATGGGTTTTCTTTTAGTTGCTTTGTAGTACCTATAAGTCTTTTGTATGTTAGCCCTTAGTAAAGTGGTTAGCTATTGATTGTTGAATGTTGCATGCTTGTTATGTTTGGAGCAATGTGATTGATTGTGTTCCTTTTATATTTTCCGGTGATAGATGCGAACAATTCCGGAGAAGAAGAAGAAGTGGATCGAACAAGGATTCTTTTTATGTTGTTGGGATTCTTATATTGATGGTGTTGAAGAAGTCCGGGGAGAAATAAGCCAAGGCAAGCCATCTTTTGATCTCTGATATGATGTCTCCTTGGATGTCATCCTGTGCTATCAATAGCATCTTGGTTCTATGTGTGATAATCTTCATATTGTTGTCATCTATGCTTGGATGCAAGCATGGTACCTCTAGTAGTTTTGTCTTGTCAAAGACTTGGTGCTTGGTTGGGTGTATGGTATCATGGCCATTGCTACCCAACTGGTTTTCTATTTTTATCTTGAACATGTTCCACCTCGGGACAAGATTCATACTACACCACCTTCTAGTGTAGACGTATCAACACCACGATCTTGGTGTATTCTCAAATTGTGGAGTATGCCTAATTCCCTAAATGGTGTTGGTATTGGTCAATTCTCATCCCCATCTATTGATTTGAGTTAGATAGCACCACAAATCTGAAAGTATATTTCCTCTTATGTTGTCATAATACATGCTTAGCCCAAGCAAGTATGATCCACTCCAATACCTCTTTTTCACACCCTCAATGGTGTGATGACCCTCATCTGGCCATAGTGTTGTACTAGTTCGACTCATGAAACTTTAGGTTGGGAACCCCTCAAGGTTTACCTTGTTGTAAATTTTTATAAAAACCTTGGGTGAGGCAACCTTACCCAAGCGTATGGTTTATGAAAGGAAAGGATCTTGACAAAGATGGTTGGAAAGAGGAAAGTGTGTGTGACTTGGGTTTTTGAGAAAAACGACACATGGTTCTCTGTATTCGCCCGGAACAATTAACCCGCGCAACCACACTACTCCAACGTGGGCACGGGGCTTAGCTTGACGTTTGTTCTTCTTAGCATGAGGCACCGCACAACTATACAAGGGTACAGCTTACCCCGAGTCCGGGTTGTCGTAGTTGGAGACAATCGTATAACGGGAGGCCTTCGGGGCTGACCCGTCCGAAGACACTATGGGTCTCCCGGCTTGGCGGTGGAGCCACGCTCAAGAGGAGGTGAGCTGCCACGGTGCCGGGGAGGTACATACTCCATAGGGTAGGACCTCTTGCTAAGTTGAATGGGCGAAAGGCTTCGACTGATTATCCGAGACCCGCATACTTTCGTATGGCGAACCGGGGATGATCCCGGCGGATTTATCAGATCTTGTGGGGAAAGTGCACACACTCTGCAGAGTTAAAACTATTCGAATAGCCACGTCCGCGGTCATGGACGGTTGGGATGGCCGTTACCGAGCTGTGTCGAGTTTTGGTTTAGAAAATGATTTCCAAAGGAAATGTGTGTGTTGGATGTACCGGAAGGGTACGGAAAGGTTGGTGCCGACCATATGGAGATGGTCAAGGAAAAATGAGACCACGTGGGGGACTCTTACCTAATGTTTCATGTAGAACAACTCTTCTTTAACAAAGATATAGAGATGTCATAGAACCTTCCCTCGCATATCCATCACTTGAGATGGAGGAATGCAACTCTTCTTCTATAAATATATAGAGATGTCATAGGAGGTCTTTTGAAGTATCTTCTTTAACAAAGATATAGAGATGTCATAGGGCACCAATAGTGTTCCCTTCACTTGAGAAGCCGGGATGCTATGTCGGCACTAGAGGTTGATGCATGCTATATCCACAAGAGAAACTATTCTCCCTCTCTTGTCTCTTTTAGATAGTTATGTTAGCACCCCTTTGTGATGGTTTGCGAGTACAATTCCAAATGTACTCACGGCTTTGTCCCTGGCTATTTACTTGGCCAGACTTGGAGGAACACGATGGATGCAAAAGGAGTTGGCAACGTGTATGCGAGCTAGGAACGTCTTCCCAGTCAGTTGCCTGTAGGGTTATGGCAGATGACTTGGGTATTGCGCTGCTGAAGTGATGATGCTACTCTGATGTTTAGTTAAGCCCTTTGAGGCTATTATGTAAGTATTGGTCATGTGACCATGTTGTAATTTTCTTATTTCGCTTTGTAATGGATGGTGTAATTTGATATCAGTTCAGTTATGTGTTCGCGACGCACTGATCATGGGATCGTGAACTGTATACATAACATGGATTTTGGACAGCTAGTCTGGGGTCCCCATAGAGCTGGTATCAGAGCTATCCTGACTGTAGGAGACCTTAGTTAGCATGGACGTTAGTTAGGAAACAAGTATTTGGGAAAAACTATTTACGACACAAATTCTTTCTTTAGTCGGAAGCCTAGCTTCTACTCCTCTTATTTCTTCAAAACTTTCAAATACTTATCCCTCCGCTTTATCGAAATGTTTGAAAATTCTTACTCTATTGTCTCATCGACTTCTAACCTACATATTGGACGATATCCCCAACTCAGACCTGAGACCCGACCTCAAATATGGATCAATCCCTAAGGAAGACTCATGAATCTCCAACAGCGGCTATTGAAGATTGGATGCCAACTTAGTCGAGCGCATGTATGGATGATAACATCATGTCTTTGGTTGTCACCAAAGTATGTCAAGGAGCTGACCCTGTTCCTCCGTGGACATGCACTTTTTGCAGTCGTCAGGGATCATGTCCTCAGTTTCTTGACTAGTAATTGTTAGGCTAGCAACGAGAAGATCTTGAATTCGGGAGCACCTCAACAGCTACCCCTTCGAAGACCTCACATCCCCGGGATGTTGAGCAAGAAGACTACACAGTTTTAGCCTCTGCCTCAACATCGACAACTCAACACCAGGCCCCTTCACCACCAACTGCTACAAGGATCCAAGTTGAAGCTGATGCTGACGATATGAAGATGTCAACATATGCAACCATCCCCAAACCTATAGGATGGATAGGACAAACTCAATCTCTTCGATTGAGCTACCCCCGCGCATTAGGAATTTTTGGGTACTTAGAGTACCATGTCTGGTTTGATGGTTGCTTGTAGTTCCCTAGTGTGTTGCCTTGAGTGTTTGTATCTGTTTGTTGTGTGCTTGTATGTCTTGCTATTTAGACGTTCCCGCCCTTTTTAATTGTTTGAAATTTGTGAAACAGAAATTAAAAATGGAAATCTGCCAATGTACTGTTTTGCTAATAAAAATAGTTTGGTAGCTCCGATTGATGTGATTCCAATTGCACTAGAACCACTATGAAATTATCTTTCAGACGCCACTGACCTTGTATTTTTAGGATTTTTTTGCGATTTTTAATAAATAAAACTTGATCACTGTTTCTGGTTAGTATTTTGAGTCTTAAAAATTGAAAAATAAATATTTTTGAATGATTCCAACTGTGTTGATCTTGTTTTGTTACTGTGCATCTAGGAAAAATACCAGTAGCCTCTGTTAGTGTTATTTTGTCTCTGGTTATGGTTGTATGGGTGTCACATGTAATGATAGGATTAAAATTTGCCTCGCCGATGTATTGCTAACTGCTAGTTAGTTGGGTAGATTAACGAAAGACTCTAACTCTAAACCCGTTAGCAGTTGTTTTTCAACCGTCAGGTAAACTAACTCAGGCCCCTATCTACGCCGACTACTTCCAAGGTCATCTGAAGCTTCTTGATACGTCCCCGACGTATCCATAATTTCTGTCGTTCCATGCTTGTTTTATGACAATACTTACATGTTTTGCTTGCACTTTATAATGTTTTTATGCGTTTTCCGGAACTAACCTATTAACAAGATGCCACAGTGCCAGTTCCTGTTTTCTCGCTGTTTTTGGTTCCGTAAAGCCTCGTTCGGGCAATATTCTCGGAATTCGACGAAACGAAGACCAAACCTCCTATTTTTCCCGGAAGCGTCCAGAACACAGAAGAAGAGTCGGAGAGGGGCCAGAGGGCCACCACACCATAGGGCGGCGCGGCCTGGCCTGGGCCCGCTCCGGCTTGTGGTGTGGAGCCCCCATGTGCCCCCCTGCGCCGCCTCTTCGCCTATAAGATCCATTTCGACCAAAAAACACCGTAACTCTTGACGAAACTCCAGAAAGACTCCAGGGGCGCCGCCACCATCGCGAAACTCCAATTCGGGGGACAGAAGTCTCTGTCCCGGTGTTGACGTCAGAAACCCCCTGGCGGGCAGAGACGGTCAACACGGTAGAGCCGGGAACAACTAGGGCTGCGGCTGGCCCCAGTCCCTCAGAGCGACGGCCCGCAAAGCCTCCTGGTCGCACGTCCGATGCTTATCACAAGGGCGTGCCACCCGACCTATACCTGGTCGGGAAGGTGTGGATGATGCCTCGCTTAGTTTCCCGCATGGCATACACGTAAACATTAAATACGAGCCTCGATCGGCTCTCGAGTTATCCCGTGAATCGGCTCAAAGAGCCGATCCACCCATGATTCGGACAAGGTGTCCGAATATATGGTGGTCCCGCTTGATCAAGGTGAAGCTAATGAGATCTACGACGATTTAGGGTTTTCACCGCATAATCGGATCATCCTACTCACGATTGGGCCTCGCGCTCGCGCACGGTGACCGTAAGCCGATCCTAGACAGGGCCTAAAAACCAACACGAGGTTGATCCCCGGAACGTCCTTTCTAGGGCTAGCAAACGCCACCCTACACGCTGCTGGATCCTCCAACCCTTTGTAAGGCCTAACTATTGCGGATGTTAAACTAATCCTTGATGAAACAAGGAGCAACCGTAACGGATCAGATCTACTAAACTATGATCAAGCGGGGTGCCGCCCCTACACCTAAGATAGGTGTAAGGGCGGCTAGATGTGCAAGGGTCGCATAACGAAAGCATGTAATTCGAAGAACAATGCTAACCCTAACACATCTAAGATAACTACGTTGCTCGCCATCAAAAAGGCTTCGATACGAGCAACGCATGAACAACGTGGGCAGGCTTGTGCTGCCTAGATCGCAAGATGCGATCTAGGCAGCATGGTGCTTACCGGAGAAACCCTCGAGACGAAGGAGTTGGCGATGCGCCGAGATTTGTTTGTGGTTGAACGTTGGTTGTTGTTTATTCCATAAACCCTAGATACATATTTATAGTCCAGTGGACTTTCTAATTTAGACGTGCACCTAACCGTGCACGGGTAAAACTCTAACTTTTAATCTAGATACAATCTACTGTAATTAAAGATACACGGGCAACCTAGCCCAAATTCTCCGTGCAAGGCCGCTTCAGAGATCTTCCATGTGTAATCTTCCAAGCCCATCTTGATCGCGGCCCACCTCCCGATTTAGCCAAAATCTGGTGATAACACATGCCCCCTGGTTTTGGTAATGATAATTTCAAAACCACTCTGTTTTTCCTCTGAGGGGTCATGTCGTGGCAGAGCAGAACCGTCGCAGTATGCTTCATCATGATGACTTGCCTTCCCAACTTCTCTGCACGATTTGACAGTTTTGGTACCATGCCCTCGAAAACTGCTCGAAAATTAAATCACCATCTCCTTTTATTTAACCGCATCGAACAGTTCTCCTCTTCACCCCCTCCGCATTAGCACTCCAAAAAACCCTCCCCTGCAACCATGTCTTCTTCCTCTTCCTCTTCTTCTTCATCGGATCTTTCCTACGTGTCCTCTCCCATCCGAGAGTCGACGCCCGAGTGGGGTACGCAGGCGGCGTACGATCTCCTCGCCCCAACGGCGTGGGACAAAGAGGACCACGACTCCTCCGTCTGGTCCGAGGATGACAAATCCTTGACCGACGGGGAGAGCGACCTCCGCTTCCTTGCTGACGGGGAATCGGAGGAGGAGAGCGATGACGATCGTTTCTCCTGGGCAGACTTCACCACCTCCGAGGAGGTGAAGGAGGAGGAAGGGGAGGAGGACGACGACGACAGCCTCCCCGACGAGCCGCCGGCCAAGCGCCATTGCCCCTGGCCGGGGAATCTGAGTGACTTCGACAGCGACGGCGATGTCGACGACGAGGAGGATGAGGACAACGAAGGTCCTGCCGGCGGCCGCCGGAGCAGCCGACGACGAGCCGGCCGGGAGCAGCGCCGACGGCGGCGATGAAGGCGATGACGAGGGCTGCAACAGCCCGTAGATAGGACCCCTAGCTAGGATCGTAGCGATGAGACGGGGCAATGTATCCCCTTAGTACTCCCTTTTGAGAGTAATCAGCTCTTCCATGTAAGAAATCTTGCTTATGAAGAAATTCCCCAATTCGATTTTGCCGATTTCCCTTATGCCAATTTAGCCGATTTTCCTTCATACTGATCCCGTTGATCGCCACTTAGCCAATGCTTAATGAGCCGATGACAATGCATCGGTCCCTCATGATCCATCTTTCACCTCTTCGACTGATGAATCGAAGCCCTGGTGGACAATGAGGCAGACCAACGCCTTCCACAGAGTCCTAAAACCGCTGCTGAAACAACTTGCTGTTGAAACCGAGACCCCTGTAGTACAGATATCCTCTGCTCTGTTCCCTTGCAGCAACCAGATAGCCCAGAACCAATTCTCCATCGGTGATGATGGATCTCTCTTTTGCAAGAACCCATCGCCTTTGAGAGTAATCGCGTTGCCTTGCCAGCCGATGACTCTTCAATCGGCTTCTAAAAATAGAGTATCCACGAGGCCATCTGCCCCCCGAGCCTCAGCCGGGGTGGAAACAGTGATGAGGACCCGTAACTCAAGAAAACAGGCCTGGGCTCAACAACGTCTGAGAGCGCTATCGTGCGGGGCCAACCGGTTGACCACCTTTTATCCGTCGACAGCCGATACAGTCGATCCAGCGAGGCTGGTAATCTGGTGTTGAGTAGGTATCTCCAACGAGCCCCGGGTTTGTCGCTGAATCGATCGGCATGCTGAAAACTGATAATTTTGCAATATCAGTACCATTCTTCAGACAAGTTGTGACGCAGAGCCAGCCGATTCCAACAGAATCGGCTTCCTGTAGCAAAGGATCCTTCGGGGCAAGCTGCCCCCCGAGCCTCAGTCGGGGCGAGAATAGCAGTGAGCCGACCACGTCGGTCATCCTCGGTTTCCAACTCGTAATGCAGCATCAGCCGATTCCAACAAAAATCGGCTCTTCAGAGCGAAGAAATTTCAGGGCGAGCTGCCCCCCCCCCCCCCGAGCTTCTCCAGCTCACATCTTGCACCTGGCTGATCAGATCGGCTCATCGTCTTTGGCAGGCTGAGACAACTCCCGGTGGGGATGTCTTTGAATCTCTGATGCCCTCCAAAACTCTGGACGTAACACCCCCTAGAAGTGACAGCTACCAAGTCACCACCTTGGTCAAAACGTTACAGCCGATTGCTTCGTCATCGGCTGTTCTCCTGGTCTTAGGAGAGATATGCTCCCTTCGTTAGGCTCATCCCTACCCTGACTTGCACGTTTATGCTGCCCTTGCCGTTAGTCAGGGTTACGATCCTCAATCCTGCAGTCCTGGTTCTAGAAGATGTCACGTTCCTCGCTGCTAACGCCGCTGAACTTGAAGACTTGCCAATGGGAATTAGGGGTCCTTGAAGGGAAGACCCACTTCCTGCTCCATTGATCCTTAAGTCGATGTCTGCACATCGGCTGTGCTTAAAAAAATTTGAATTTTCGGCCGATTTGTGTATCGGCCCCCATACTCCAATACCCATCGCCAAAGGATGAGACACTTCTACTGCATATCCTCGTGTTTTATCCACCTGGGTGTCCCCCCGAGCCGATTCTGTCAAGAGAATTGATGGTATCGGCTCTGTTGGATAATATGTTGAACCCAGGCAGAATGGATGGTGAGGATAATCTCGGCCGATTGCTGGAATCGGCCTCCACGTTGTTTGCTCGGTGAAGGTTTTGTAATGCCCCTTCATAAATTTTTTGGGGCCGATCACAAGGATCAGCCTTGCCACGTTCGCCCATCGACGTTTGTTTTATTACACGGTCAGGCCGGTGGATAAAACTAGCCTGACCCCGTTCTTTGTCACGTCGATGCGCTCGCAGTCGTCCAAATTGATGCCTGAGAGCGGCTCTTGGCCTGATGTCTCCCAAATGTCCATGCCGGCTGTTGAAACCTCGACCGAATCATCTGCATGGACGACTTCTACTTCATCTCCATCCCACTGCATTAGGCATTGGTGCATCGTGGATGGAATGCAACAGTTGGCGTGGATCCAATCTCTCCCTAGTAGGACAGCGTAGGTACTCTTGCTGTCGACAATAAAGAACGTTGTAGGGACAGTTTTCCTTCCTACGGTCAGATCCACATTCAGAACACCTTGTGCGTCAGATGCTTGGCCGCTGAAATCGCTCAGCGTTACATTGGTCTTGATCAGATCTGAGCTAGAGCGTCCCAACCGACGTAGCATGGAGTATGGCATAATGTTAACTGCCGCGCCGGTGTCTACCAACATCTTGTTGACAGGCTGCCCATTGATGTAACCTCGCAAGTACGGGGCCTTCGGATGCCCGTAACTTCTTTCTTTGGCTTCTCAAAGATGACCGGCCGTGGGCCGCAATCCAATTGTGCCACAGGTGCTTCATATAATCTTGGAGCGCTAAACTCCGTTGGAAGAATGAAGACCATGTTTGTGCCAGCCGATGTGTCATCATCGGCTTTCCTCTGCTTGGGGCGCCACTCTTTTCTTTGTGGCCGACCTTCTTCGCCCAGGGTTTGCTGAATTTTGGCGGCCAAATCAGGCCGTGCCTTCCTCAGCGTGTGCAGGTACAATCTTTCGGCTTCTTCCAACCCGCGCAGACGCTGAACCCTTCGCTTCTGGGAACGGCTGAGCCCATCAGGGCACCACCTGGGCCGATGATATTTGTCTTCTTCATCATCGTCCTCTAGTTCCTCGAGATCTTCCACCCGAGTGGACTCAGCATGCTTGTTCCGAGGCGGGAGAGGCCCTAGACGCTTGAACACGGACACGTTAGCGGCATCCTTCTTCCTTTGTTTGCATTCAGGCGGTTCTCGATTGTTGGCAATCGGCTCATTCCCGAGTCCCAGCAATGTTTGAAGAACGGACAGTCCCGAGTGCCGATCCATGGCATCCTGCCCCCTCGACCTTCCTTCGGCCGTGACGATCGTACCCGCCGTTGTTTCTATCATGCCGACGGTACCTCCTGTCCTCTCGCATCGGACCGACAATTTCTCTCATCGTTTACGTCGTAGCGCCGACGTCGGTCGTACTGCTGCTCATATTTGTTGAGGAGATGCTCGGAGAGTGGATGTTGATACCGCACGCTTCTCACCTCCTCCTCTGTCAGGTACCGTCTGTCATCATCTTGGGGCCGGTCGCGTGGATCGGCCTCCTCTTTATCCTTGCCACGGGAGTGGCTGCTTTCTGCTTCATCTTTGCCATGGCGGCTTGCAAACCCTGCCATGTTGACGCCAAAGGAGAACTCTGGCTGGCATATGGAGTGGCTGAGATCCCCCATGTTGTCGCCAGGCAACAGACGTGTGTCTTCATTGAGCCCGTTGCCGCGCGCACGGGTCTTCTCAAAGGAGCCGATGAGTTCGGCTTCGAGGGTTGCCTTGATCTCGTGATGTTTCTTCTTGAGCTCATCAGGCAGATCCTCGTACTTGACCGGAGTGCTTCCCGCCATCTCGGATGCAGACGGCAATGTGGTGGATGTCGAAGGTTGTCCCACCGGGCGTGCCAGAATGTGTTGACGTCAGAAACCCCCTGGCGGGCAGAGACGGTCAACACGGTAGAGCCGGGAACAACTAGGGCTGCGGCTGGCCCCGGTCCCTCGGAGCGACGGCCCACAAAGCCTCCCCGGTCGCACGTCCGATGCTTATCACAAGGGCGTGCCACCCGACCTATACCTGGTCGGGAAGGTGTGGATGATGCCTCGCTTAGTTTCCTCGCATGGCATACACGTAAACATTAAATACGAGCCTCGATCGGCTCTCGAGTTATCTCGTGAATCGGCTCAAAGAGCCGATCCACCCATGATTCGGACAAGGTGTCCGAATATATGGTGGTCCTGCTTGATCAAGGTGAAGCTAATGAGATCTACGACGATTTAGGGTTTTCACCGCATAATCGGATCATCCTACTCACGATTGGGCCTCGCGCTCGCGCACGGTGACCGTAAGCCGATCCTAGACAGGGCCTAAAAACCAACACGAGGTTGATCCCCGGAACATCCTTTCTAGGGCTAGCAAACGCCACCCTACACGCCGCTGGATCCTCCAACCCTTTGTAAGGCCTAACTATTGCGGATGTTAAACTAATCCTTGATGAAACAAGGAGCAACCGTAACGGATCAGATCTACTAAACTATGATCAAGCGGGGTGCCGCCCCTACACCTAAGATAGGTGTAAGGGCGGCTAGATGTGCAAGGGTCGCATAACTAAAGCATGTAATTCGAAGAACAATGCTAACCCTAACACATCTAAGATAACTACGTTGCTCGCCATCAAAAAGGCTTCGATACGAGCAACGCATGAACAACGTGGGCAGGCTTGGCTGCCTAGATCGCAAGATGCGATCTAGGCAGCATGGTGCTTACCGGAGAAACCCTCGAGACGAAGGAGTTGGCGATGCGCCGAGATTTGTTTGTGGTTGAACGTTGGTTGTTGTTTATTCCATAAACCCTAGATACATATTTATAGTCCAGCGGACTTTCTAATTTAGACGTGCACCTAACCGTGCACGGGTAAAACTCTAACTTTTAATCTAGATACAATCTACTGTAATTAAAGATACACGGGCAACCTAGCCCAAATTCTCCGTGCAAGGCCGCTTCAGAGATCTTCCATGTGTAATCTTCCAAGCCCATCTTGATCGCGGCCCACCTCCTGATTTAGCCAAAATCTGGTGATAACACCCGGCACCCTGCCGGGACGGGGAAGTGCCCCCGGAAGCCATCTCCATCAACACCATCGCCTCCATCATGCTCCGTGAGTAGTTCCCCCATGGACTACGGGTTCTAGCTGTAGCTAGTTGGTATTCTCTCCCCCATTTACTTCAATACAATGATCTCATGAGCTGCCTTACATGATTGAGATTCATCTGATGTAATCGGTGTTGTGTTTGTCGGGATCCGATGGATTGTTACGTTATGATTGTCTATCTACAAATTTTATGAAGTTATCGTTGCTGCAATCTTGTTATGCTTAATGCTTGTCACTAGGGCCCTAGTGGCATGATCTTAGATTTGAGCTTTATATTATTGCTTAGATTGTATCTACAAGTTGTATGCACATGTCACTGTCCGGAACCAAAGGCCCCGAAGTGATAGAAATCGGGACAACCGGAGAGGATGGCGGTGATGTGAGGGACACATGTTTTCACGGAGTGTTAATGCTTTGCTCCGGTGCTCTATTAAAAGGAGTACCTTAATATCCAGTAGTTTCCCTTGAGGCCCGGCTGCCACCGGCTGGTAGGACAAAAGATGTTGTGCAAGTTTCTCATTGCGAGCACGTACGACTATTATTGGAAAACATGCCTACATGATTAATGATCTTGATATTCTGTCTTAATGCTATTTCAATCCTATCAATTGCCCGACTGTAATTTGTTCACCCAACACTTGTTATTGGAGAGTTGCCACTAGTGTAGATAGTCTGGGAACCCCGGTCCATCTTTCATCATCATATACTCGTTCTATATGTCAACTCGTTTTCTCGGTGCCATTGCTCTCATATTACTGCTATCTGCTGCTGTATTACTCGTTACTATTGCTCTCATATCATTGCTACTTTCACATCACCCCTGTTGCTAGTGCTTTTCCAGGTGCAAGCTGAATTGACAACTCGATTGTTAAGGCTTATAAGTATTCTTTACCTCCCCTTGTGTCGAATCAATAAATTTGGGTTTTACTTCCCTCGAAGACTCGTTGCGATCCCCTATACTTGTGGGTCATCAAGACTATTTTCTCGGCGCCGTTGCCGGGGAGGCATAGCTCTACTCATAAGTTCACCCGGGGAGTACACTCTACATCTCTCTCTGTTTTATTTTGTTTTGTTTTGCTTAGTTTACTTTTGTCTAGTTTATTTGTGCTTAGTTTATTTCTGTCTAGTATTAGTTTGCTTAGTTTACTTTTGCTTAGTTTATTTTTGTCTTGTTTTATTTTTCTCATATACCCAAAAATCCATAAAAATTTGAAAAACCAAAAAATTGAAAACTGCTGTTATGGGAGAACCAACAACCTACTTGGAGCTTATAGAATGTTATAATTGTTATAGAGAATCAAGAACTGGTAAAATAATGAGTGCTATGATAGAACAATTGAATACAATTGCTAAAATCTTGCTTAAATGCCATGATATAAACTGTTGCTCTCAACGGGATACTAAACATCTTAAATTTCAATGTGGCTTTAGTGAGGAATTTTTAATTAAGAACTATAATCGGAATTGCTATATTCATTATGGGTTCGAAGAGGTAGAACAATTTGTCTTATTTATGGGAGCCTCCGAGATAGAATCCTTCATGGTTGAGAATTATGAAACTTGTGTTGTTTGTAAGGACCTTAAAGATTATGTCTCTACTATCCTTAATTCTTGCATAGAATGCTACGAGTAGGAATCCTTATATCCTTGATTATAAAGAGAGACACATTAATGCACAAGAATGCACTCACAATTTGCGGGAACCGGTAGAAGAAGAAATTGATGAACCCGAAAGCTCATTGGATGAAAAAGAGGAGGAAATTGATGAACTTGAAAGCTCATTGGATGAAAAAGAAGAAGAGAGCGACGAACAAAAGGAGGAAGAATGGATTAGCTACCCATGTCAACCTTCTAATGAGAGTAACTCTTTATTTCTTACACTATTTGATTGTCCTCCATGCTTACCGGAAGAGGTTGAATGTTATGTTCCCGTGGATTCTCTTGAAATAGTACCTATGAGTAATACTTGTGAGAATGATTATGCTACCGTTATCTATGATAATCCATGCTACTTTGATAAATCTTATGATAATGCTTTGTTTGTGCCCGATGTCGAAATGCATGGTACTAAAGAATTTTGTTTGGCAAATGTCTATGATAAAGCTCTAGATGATGGTCCTATGTTACTTGATAATATTAATTGTACTACTAATGAAAATGGGATTGGAGAGTTCTTGACTTATTCTATGAGTCCCATATCTATTGAGATTGATCAACTACCTTGTTATATTATTAATAAAAGTAAGTTTGAAAGTTTTAATTCCACTATTCTTGAACTTGATAAAAATTATGTGTTTGGAAATCATGAAAAGTATGCTGCATGTGATAGTTATATTGTTGAGTTTGTTCATGAAGCTACTGAAAATTATTATGAGAGAGGAAAATATGGTAGTAGAAATTTGCATGGTACTAAAACACCTCTCTATATGCTTAAAATTTTGAAGCTACACTTGTTTTATCTTCTTATGCTTGTCACTTTGTTCTTCATGAATTTATTTGTGTACAAGATTCCTATGCATAGGAAGCATGTTAGGCTTAAACTTGTTTTGGATTTGCCTCTTGATGCTCTCTTTTGCTCCGAATACTATTTCTTGCGAGTGCATCATTAAAACTGCTGAGCCCATCTTAATGGCTATAAAGAAAGCAACTTCTTGGGAGATAACCCATGTGTTATTTTGCTACAGTACTTTGTTTTATATTTGTGTCTTGGAAGTTGTTTACTACTGTAGCAACCTCTTCTTATCTTAGTTTTGTGTTTTGTTGTGCCAAGTGAAGCCTCTAATCGAAGGTTGATACTAGATTTGGATTTCTGCGCAGAAACAGATTTCTATATGTCACGAATCTGGGCTGCTTTCCCTGTAGGTAACTCAGAAAAATATGCCAATTTACGTGCGTGTTCCACAGATATGTACGCAACTTTCATTAGTTTTGAGTTTTCTGATTTGAGCAACGGAAGTATTTTATTAAAATTCGTCTTTACTGGCTGTTCTGTTTTGGCAGATTCTGTCTCTGTTTTTTGCATTGTCTCTTGTGGACTTTAAGCGAGGTTTTCTAGACGTAGAGGGCTGTAGCTAATGTTTTATTGAGTTCTTGCAATGTGCCACTACAGGACCAAGGTGGATTCAAATTTTTTGAGTACTAACCCCTCTAATGAAGTTTATGAGAAGTTTGGTGTGAAGGAAGTTTTCAAGGGTCAAGAGAGGAGGATGATATATGATCAAGAAGAGTGAAAAGTCTAAGCTTGGGGATGCCCCCGTGGTTCATCCCTGCATATTTCAAGAAGACTCAAGCGTCTAAGCTTGGGGATGCCCAAGGCATCCCCTTCTTCATCAACTTATCGGGTTCCTCCCCTGAAACTATATTTTTATTCGGTCACATCATATGTGCTTTACTTGGAGCGTCTGTGTGTTTATTTTCGTTTTGTTTATGTTTGAATAAATTCGGATCCTAGCAATACTTGTGTGGGAGAGATACACGCTCCGCTTTTTCATATGAACACTCGTGTTCTTCGTTTTACTTTTAATGTTCAATGATAAAAGTTGGAAGCTATTGCACTTATTTATATTTGGTTGGAAACAGAAAATGCCTCATCATGTCTTGAATAATTTGACACTTGGCAATTGTTTTGAGCTCTCAAGTAGATCATGATTAAGTTTTTTTCATGTAGTTTAAACCTATTAATGGAGAACTACTGTAGAGCTTGTTGAAATTGGTTTGCATAATTGATCTCTCTTAAGGTCTAGATATTTTCTGGTAAAAGTTTTTGAGCAACAAGGAAGACAGTGTAGAGTATTATAATGCTTGCAATATGTTCTTATGTAAGTTTTGCTGTACCGGTTCATACTTGTGTTTGCTTCAAATAACCTTGCTAGCCCAAAGCCTTGTACTGAGAGGGAATACTTCTCATGCATCCAAAATACTTGAGCCAACCACTATGCCATTTGTGTCCACCATATCTACCTACTATGTGGTATTTCCTGCCATTCCAAAGTAAATTGCTTGAGTGCTACCTTTAAACAATTCAAAATTTATCACCTCAATTTGTGTTAATGTTTTATAGCTCATGAGGAAGTATGTGGTGTTTATCTTTCAATCTTGTTGGGCAACTTTCACCAATGGACTAGTGGCTTCATCCGCTTATCCAATAATTTTGCAAAAAGAGCCGGCAATGGGATTCCCAGGTCCCAAATTAATTAACCAAAATAGACACTCCTCCATGGTATGTGATTGTTGGACGGCACCCGAGGATTCGGTTAGCCATGGCTTGTGTAAGCAAAGGTTGGGAGGAGTGTCATCATAATGAAACTAAAATAAAATGGCACTCCTTCATAGTATGAGATTGTTGGCAGGCACCCGAGGATTCGGTTAGCCATGGTTTGTGAAAGAAAGGTTGGAAGGAGTGCCACCCAAAAATAAAAATAATTCATGGGAGCCGCTCTTGAAGGTTTGTCTCGGCAAGGGGGTTAGAGTGCCCACTACCATTCGTTGACAACAACAAACACCTCTCAAAACTTTACTTTTATGCTCTCTTTATGTTTTCAAAACCAAAGCTCTAGCACAAATATAGCAATCGATGCTTTCCTCTTTGAAGGGCCATTCTTTTACTTTATGTTGAGTCAGTTTACCTATTTCCTTCCATCTTAGAAGCAAACACTTGTGTTAACTGTGCATTGATTCTTACATACTTGCATATTTGCATTCATCATATTACTTTGTGTTGACAATTACCCATGAGATATGCATGTTACAAGTTGAAAGCAATCGCTGAAACTTATATCTTCCTTTGTGTTGCTTCGATGCCTTTACTTTGAACTTATTGCTTTATGAGTTAACTCTTATGCAAGACTTTTGATACTCGTCTTGAAAGTACTCTTCATGAAAAGTTTTGCTATATGTTATCTATTTGTTAGCAACTATAGATCATTGCCTTGAGTCACTTCATTCATTTCATATGCTTTGTAATAGTATGATCAAGGTTATGTAAGTAGCATGTCACTACAGAAATTATTCTTTTTATTGTTTACCTGCTCGGGACGAGCAGGAACTAAGCTTGGGGATGCTGATACGTCCCCGACGTATCCATAATTTCTGTCGTTCCATGCTTGTTTTATGACAATACTTACATGTTTTGCTTGCACTTTATAATGTTTTTATGCGTTTTCCGGAACTAACCTATTAACAAGATGCCACAAGTGCCAGTCTCCGTTTTCTCGCTGTTTTTGGTTCCAGAAAGGCTGTTCGGGCAATATTCTCGAATTCGACGAAACGAAGACCAAACCTCCTATTTTTCCCGAAGCGTCCGTAACACGGAAGAAGAGTCGGAGAGGGGCCGAGGGCCACCACACCATAGGGCGGCGCGGCCTGGCTCGGGCCCGCGCCGGCTTGTGGTGTGGAGCCCCTGTGTGCCCCCCGCGCCGCCTCTTCGCCTATAAGATCCCTTTCGACCTAAAAACACCGTAACTCTTGACGAAACTCCGGAAAGACTCCGGGGCGCCGCCACCATCGCGAAACTCCAATTCGGGGACAGAAGTCTCTGTCCCAGCACCCTGCCGGACGGGGAAGTGCCCCGAAGCCATCTCCATCAACGCCATCGCCTCCATCATGCTCCGTGAGTAGTTCCCCCATGGACTACGGGTTCTAGCCGTAGCTAGTTGGTATTCTCTCCCCATGTACTTCAATACAATGATCTCATGAGCTGCCTTACATGATTGAGATTCATCTGATGTAATCGGTGTTGTGTTTGTCGGGATCCGATGGATTGTTACGTTATGATTGTCTATCTACAAAGTTTATGAAGTTATCGTTGCTGCAATCTTGTTATGCTTAATGCTTGTCACTAGGGCCCGAGTGGCATGATCTTAGATTTGAGCTTTATACTTATTGCTTAGATTGTATCTACAAGTTGTATGCACATGTCACTGTCCGGAACCAAAGGCCCCGAAGTGACGTAAATCGGGACAACCGGAGGGGATGGCGGTGATGTGAGGGACACATGTTTTCACGGAGTGTTAATGCTTTGCTCCGTGCTCTATTAAAAGGAGTACCTTAATATCCAAGTAGTTTCCCTTGAGGCCCTGGCTGCCACCGGCCGGTAGGACAAAAGATGTTGTGCAAGTTTCTCATTGCGAGCACGTACGACTATTATTGGAAAACATGCCTACATGATTAATGATCTTGATATTCTGTCTTAATGCTATTTCAATCCTATCAATTGCCCGACTGTAATTTGTTCACCCAACACTTGTTATTGGAGAGTTGCCACTAGTGTAGATAGCTTGGAACCCCGGTCCATCTTTCATTATCATATACTCGTTCTATATGTCAACTGTTTTCTGGTGCCATTGCTCTCATATTACTACTATCACCGCCGTGTTATCACGTTACTATTGCTCTCATATCACTCGCTACTTTCACATCACCCCCGTTGCTAGTGCTTTTCCAGGTGCAGCTGAATTGACAACTCAGCTTGTTAAGGCTTATAAGTATTCTTTACCTCCCCTTGTGTCGAATCAATAAATTTGGGTTTTACTTCCTCGAAGACT
>NC_061513.1:199608236-199648001 GCF_022539505.1 Lolium rigidum
GATTTATTGCTTTATGAGTTAACTCTTATGCAAGACTTATTGATGCTTGTCTTGAAAGTACTATTCATGAAAAGTCTTTGCTTTATGATTCATTTGTTTACTCATGTCATTACCATTGTTTTGATCGCTGCATTCATTACATATGCTTACAATAGTATGATCAAGGTTATGATGGCATGTCACTCCAGAAATTATCTTTGTTATCGTTTACTCGCTTCGGGACGAGCAGAACTAAGCTTGGGGATGCTGATACGTCTCCGACGTATCGATAATTTCTTATGTTCCATGCCACATTATTGATGATATCTACATGTTTTATACACATTATATGTCGTATTTATGCATTTTCCGGCACTAACCTATTAACGAGATGCCAGAAGAGCCGATTCTTTGTTTTACGCTGTTTTTGGTTTCAGAAATCCTAGTAAGGAAATATTCTCGGAATTGGACGAAATCAACGCCCGGGGTCCTATTTTTGCACGAAGCTTCCGGAAGACCGAGGGGAAAGGAAGTGGGGCCACGAGCGCCGCCACAGCAGGGCGGCGCGGCCGGCCCCTGGCCGCGCGGCCACCGGTGTGTGGGGCCCTCGTGTGCCCCCGCGTTGCCCTTCCGCCTACTTAAAGCCTTCGTCGCGAAACCCCCGATACCGAGAGCCACGATACGGAAAACCTTGCCGAGACGCCGCCGCCGCCAATCCCATCTCGGGGGATTACGGAGATCGCCTCCGGCACCACTGCCGGAGGGGAATCATCTCCCGGAGGACTCTTCACCGCCATGGTCGCCTCCGGAGTGATGAGTGAGTAGTTCACCCCTGGACTATGGGTCCATAGCGAGTAGCTAGATGGTTGTCTTCTCCTCATGTGCTTCATTGTCGGATCTTGTGAGCTGCCTAACATGATCAAGATCATCTATCTGTAATTCTATATGTTGTGTTTGTCGGGATCCAATGGATAGAGAATACTATGTTATGTTGATTATCAATCTATTACCTATGTGTTGTTTATGATCTTGCATGCTCTCCGTTATTAGTAGAGGCTCTGGCCAAGTTTTTGCTCTTAACTCCAAGAGGGAGTATTTATGCTCGATAGTGGGTTCATGCCTCCATTAAATGCAGGACGAGTGATGAAAGTTCTAAGGTTGTGGATGTGCTTGTTGCCACTAGGGATAAAACATTGATGCTATGTCCGAGGATGTAGTTATTGATTACATTACGCACCATACTTAATGCAATTGTCACGTTGTTTTGCAACTTAATACTTGGAAGGGGTTCGGATGATAACTCGAAGGTGCACTTTTTAGGCATAGATGCATGTCTGGATAGCGGTCTATGTACTTTGTCGTAATGCCCAATTAAATCTCACAATACTCATCATATCATGTATGTGCATTGTCATGCCCTCTCTATTTGTCAATTGCCCGATCTGTAATTTGTTCACCCAACATGCTATTTATCTTATGGGAGAGACACCTCTAGTGAACTGTGGACCCCGGTCCATTCTTTTACATCAAATACAATTTCTTCGCAATACTTGTTCTACTTGTTTTCTGCAAACAATCATCATCCACACTATACATCTAATCCTTTGTTACAACAAGCCGGTGAGATTGACAACCTCATCTGTTTCGTTGGGGCAAAGTACTTTGGTTGTGTTGTGCGAGTTCCACGTTGGCGCCGGAATCCCTGGTGTTGCGCCGCACTATATCCCGCCGCCATCAACCTTCAACGTGCTTCTTGGCTCCTCCTGGTTCGATAAACCTTGGTTTCTTTCTGAGGGAAAACTTGCCGCTGTACGCATCACACCTTCCTCTTGGGGTTCCCAACGGACGCGTGCTGTACGCGTATCATGGACACACACTCTTTTTCTATTTCTTTTTTTTCACTTTTTTTCTATGCTTAGAAGCTTTATTTTTCTCTATGTCACACTTTTTCTTCTTTTGTGTATCTTTCTCACCGATCTTGCTTCGGAGCTTTGCTCAACAGAACGCACACACACACCCTCTCACGGTCGTGACACTTGTGCAATGCTTCGCAACACTCGGAAAGCCACTCTCAATGGGATAGGTACAGAAAGAAAGAAACGGGGCTACAAGTGGTGGGGCAAGTTATACCTATTGATGTTAGGTGGTGTCAAGCACACGAACTTGCGATGATCGAGGTGGTGTCGATGATGGTGTCGAAGTTGCGCCGGAATCCGGGGTGCCCAAGGTGTCGTCGCGGTGTTGATGTAGGCGCGGAAGCGGATTAGACAACCAATGCACTCCACAAGGAAATCCGAACACAAAAGTCAATGCCCGAAAAGTTGGGTCAAAACGAGCGATCGAAGTGGTCAAATTTTGGAGTCAAATGGGCTCGGGAAAATTGTCAAAATTTGGAGTCAAGATGGTGGTACTATGGTCAAAATTTGAGGTCAAACGGGCTCCGGAAAGTTGTCAAAAGTTGGGTCAAAGTTGGGGGTCAAAAATTACTGAAAAATGGATCAAAATCTGACCCGGGTGGAACTTCCGGTCAAGTTCCGGTCAACTTCCGGAAATACTTCTGCTGTATCCAGGGACAAAAACGTGCATTTTCGGAACTTAGACGGAAGTTGGGCGGAAGTACCGCTGGGGCGGAAGTACCGCTCGTACAGGCCGGAAGTTCCGGTTATGCAATTTTTCTGCGCGTTGGTGATTTTCTTCGTTGAGCTGAGCGGAGACAAGAATTTTGGTCTGTGGTTGTGCTTGGTGCGGGCGGGAGCTGAGCATGGCAGCGTTTGGATTGGAGCAGCGCAGGCTGGAGCTGATTTGCACGAGGAATTACTGGGCGAAAATTGGGGAAACGAGCGGAGGAAATCTTGCGCGCGGATGGTGTTTGGCGATGTTGGGCTCGAGGCTGGCGTGCGGCGTTTGCTGGGGATCGAGGCGTGGTGTCTGGGCGTGCAATGCGGGCGGAAGCAGGCACGGCGGTTGCTGTGCGGGGCGAGCGGCAGCGATTGGAGCGGCCTCGCGCGGTGGGCCTGGCGGCGGTTGTTGCAGCACAGCGGCGAGCGGTGCGGCTTGGAGTGGGCTAGGCGATGATGGGCCAAGTCGTGCGTGCGCGATGCGGGCGTGGTGGTGATGCGGCTGTAGGCGCGGCGCTGCCCGTGGGTCAGATCGAGGCGGTTGTGCTGCTGGGCGCGAGCGCTGCGAGCAGTTTTGCTGGGGAAGACGATGGATTTGGGCTGATTTGGCCTAGGCGGAAGTTCCGGTGCCCAAGGCAGGTAGTTCCGGAAATATCAGATTTTCCAGATCTGAGATCTGCGAGACGAACTCTACGAACTCGGGGCGGAAATATGGGGCGAAAAACGTCGGATTTGGCGAGGAATAGATGGAATTGACCGGTGAAATTTTGGGGAAACGTAGATCAACACCAAAGACAACAGATCTGTGGATCAAAACCACAAACAACGCAACAAATCCTGAGATCCAAATTCGAGCTATTTTTTGGGGAATTTTTTTTGGGCAAATAGGCGAAATTGGTGGAATCGGAGGGTCAAATCCGTGGCAACCTTTGCTCTGATACAATATGATGCGGGCTAACACCGAGGGTGTGCCCAATCTTCACGGATTGACCCGGATGAATGTGATTGCGGAGGGGGATTCGCGGGGAAGTGGATGAACGCGAAGAACACGATACAAACACACGCACACACACAAATCGGTTATCCTCGTTGGCCCGAACCACCAACTCGATAGAAGTGCGAGAGAAAGACCAAAGGTAGAATCTCTTGCAAAAGATCGACAAATCCAAATAGAAGTCCAAAGAGTAAAAGACCAACTAAGAATAGAGTTGCAAAGCAAGAGATTCTCAATTGATAGAATTACTAGAATGGAAAAGATCCGCATAAGGAGTGATACAATAGATGGATCATCTAAGGTGGGGGTTTCCCAAATCCACTAAGGGATAATAGAGGCATAAGCCAATTCATCTAAACATCATCTCTCCCTCATGAAGGTGAGGGTAGGTTCCTATTTATAGGTAAGGGGATGAAGGGGTAAGTTACAAGCCAAAGGGGGCTGAGATCTAGCTGAGGTTCGATGGGGCGGAAGTTCCGACCGTCCTGGGCGGAAGTTCCGGTCCTGGGTGGAAGTTCCGGCCATCAGGGGCGGAAGTTCCGGCTGCATCTCCACTGTGCGAGCATCTTTGGTCTTGGCAGCATTTGGGTGGAAGTTCCGGCGAGGTCGGGCGGAAGTTCCGGCCTGGGGCGCGTCTGGGCGCAAGTTCCGGCGAGGTCGGGCGGAAGTTCCGGCGAGGTCGGGCGGAAGTTCCGGCCTGGAGCGTTCAGCTCCTCTTTCTCCTTCTCTTCCATGCTTCCGTGACATCGGCCTTGCGTCCTCGGGTCTCCATGGCATCCTCTCCTCTCCCCGTACTTGTCGTCGAGTTCCTATCATCAAGATATGACGGGGTATGAAGTAGTATATCGTCCCAAATAGGCGATTCGAGGCACGCGTAAAGGAGAAGATTCACCTTAGTGTGCCGTCTTGGCGATGAAGCACATGATGCGGTGAAGACCGTAGGTCGCCCCGTATCATCTTTACTTCCTGCAATATTACTACCATCAACTGCACGCCATCAAGCTATTTTCTGGCGCCGTTACTACTGCTCATATTCATTCATACCACTTGTATTTCACTATCTCTTCGCCGAACTAGTGCACCTATACATCTGACAAGTGTATTAGGTGTGTTGGGGACACAAGAGACTTCTTGTATTGTGATTGCAGGGTTGCTTGAGAGGGATATCTTTTACCTCTTCCTCCCTGAGTTCGATAAACCTTGGGTGATTCACTTAAGGGAAACTTGTCTGCTGTTCTACAAACCTCTGCTCTTGGAGGCCCAACACTCGTCTACGGGAATAGAAGCGTGCATAGACATCAAGCTATTTTACGGCGCCGTTGCCGGGGAGGTAAGGTAAAAGGTATTCACATCCTCCGACTACTAAGCTATCTCCTAGTCTTGTTGCCGGTGTGTGAGTGCTCGAAGCTATTTCCTTTAGATCCTGCAATTGCATCTTTTTGTTTCTTGTTTACACTAGTTAGGCTTAATGGAAAACAACAAAAATATCAGAGATCTTTATAGTATCTATCTTGAATTAGGACATGATGTGTTTGAAGAGAGAATTAAAAAACCCATGGAACTTTGTTTGCAAAATAGAAATGTTATTAGCATGAACTCTTTGAACACTATTATTGCTAATGCCATGGAATAATTTAAGCTTGGGGAAGCTGGTTTTGATGAGCATGATATTTTTAGTCCCCCAAGCATTGAGGAGAAAATTTTCTTTGATGATACTTTGCCTCCTATTTATGATGATTATAATGATAGTGGTCTTTTGGTGCCACCTACTATGGAGAGTAAATTTTATTATGATTATACTATGCCTCCTACACTTGATGAGAATAATAATGATAGCTACTTTGATGAATTTGCTCCCACTATTACTAATAAAATTGATTATGCTTATGCGGAGAGTAATAATTTTATGCATGAGACTCATGATAAGAATGTTTCATTTGATAGTTATATTGTTGAGTTTGCTCATGATGCTCCTGGATATTATTATGAGAGAGGAAAATATGGTTGTAGAAATTTTCATGTTACTAAAACACCTCTCTATATGCTGAAATTTTTGAAGTTACACTTGTTTTATCTTTCTATGCTTGTTGCATTATGCTTCATGAATTTGTTTATTTACAAGATTCCTTTTCATAGGAAGTGGGTTAGGCTTAATTTTTTTTTGAATTTTCTTCTTGATGCTGTCTTTTGCTTCAACTCTTATTTCTTGGGAGTGCATCATTAAAACTGCTGAGCCCATCTTAATGGCTATAAAGAAAGCACTTCTTGGGAGATAACCCATGTATTTATTTTACTACAACACTTTTGTTTTATATTTGAGTCTTGGAAGTTGTTACTACTGTAGCAACCTCTCCTTATCTTTATTTTATTGCATTGTTGTGCCAAGTAAAGTCTTTGATAGTAAAGATCATACTAGATTTGGATTACTTAGCGAGAAGCAGATTTCTTCTTCGTCACGAATTTGGGCAGGGTTCTCTGTAGGTAACTCAGAAAAATCTGCCAATTTACGTGCGTGATCCTCAGATACGTACGCAACTTTCATTCAGTTTGAGCATTTTCATCTGAGCAAGTATGGTGCCTCTAAAAAATTCGTCTTTACGGACTGTTCTGTTTTGACAGATTCTGCCTTTTTTTCACATTGCCTCTTTTACTGTGTTGGATGGATTTTTTTGTTCCATTAACTTCCAGTAGCTTTGGGCAATGTCCAGAAGTGCTAAAATGATTGTGTCACCTCTGAATATGTGAATTTTTGATTATGCACTAACCCTCTAATGAGTTTGTTTTGAGTTTGGTGTGGAGGAAGTTTTCAAGGGTCAAGAGAGGAGGATGATATATGATCAAGCAGAGTGAAAAGTCTAAGCTTGGGGATGCCCCCGTGGTTCATCCCTGCATATTTCAAGAAGACTCAAGCATCTAAGCTTGGGGATGCCCAAGGCATCCCCTTCTTCATCAACTTATCAGGTTTCTTCTATTGAAACTATATTTTTATTCCGTCACATCTTATGTGCTTTACTTGGAGCGTCTTTATGTTCTTGTTTTTGTTTTGTTTGAATAAAATTGGATCCTAGCATTCATTGTGTGGGAGAGAGACACGCTCCGCTGTTGCATATGAACACATGTGTTCTTAGCTTTACTTTTAATGTTCATGGCGAAGGTTGAAACTGCTTCGTTAATTGTTATTTGGTTGGAAACGAAAAATGCTACATGTGGTAATTGGTATAATGTCTTGAATAATTTGATACTTGGCAATTGTTGTGCTCATGTTTAAGCTCTTGCATCATGTACTTTGTACCCATTAATGAAGAACTACATAGAGCTTGTTAAAATTTGGTTTGCATGATTAGTTTCTCTAGAGTCTAGATATTTTCTGGTTAAGGTGTTTGAACAACAAGGAGACGATGTAAATTCTTATAATGCTTACAATATGTTCATATGTGAGTTTTGCTGCGCCGTTTTATACTTGAGTTTGCTTCAAACAACCTTGCTAGCCTAGCCTTGTATTGAGAGGAATTCTTCTCGTGCATCCAAATCCTTGAGCCAAAAACTATGCCATTTGTGTCCACCATACCTACCTACTACATGGTATTTCTCTGCCATTCCAAAGTAAATTACTTGAGTGCTACCTTTAAAACTTCATTCCTTGTCTTTGCAATATATAGCTCATGGGAAAATAGCCTTAGAAACTATTGTGGTGAAGAATATGTAGCTATGTATCTTATTTCTTATAAGTTGCTTGTTGAGCGGTAACCATGCTTCTGGGGACGCCATCAACTTTTACCTTTGTTGAATATCATGTGAGTTGCTATGCATGTTCGTCTTGTACCGAAGTAAGGGCGATTTTCATGATCAAATGGTTTGAGTATGCATATTGTTAGAGAAGAACATTGGTCCGCTAACTAAAGCCATGATCCATGGTGGAAGTTTCAGTTTGGATAATTAATCCTCAATCTCTTATGAGAATTTTAACTGTTGTTGAATGCTTATGCATTAAAGAGGAGTCCATTATCTGTTGTCTATGTTGTCCCGGTATGGATGTCTAAGTTGAGAATAATCAAAGCGAGAAATCCAATGCGAGCTTTCTCCTTAGACCTTTGTACGAGCGGCATAGAGGTACCCCTTTGTGACACTTGGTTGAAACATATGCTATGCAATGATAATCCATGTTAATCCAAGCTAATTAGGACAAGGTGCGAGCACTATTGGTACTATGCATGAGGCTTGCAACTTATAGGATATCTTATACATAACACATATGCTTTATTACTACCGTTGACAAAATTGTTTCTTGTTTTCAAAATAAAAGCTCTAGCACAAATAAAGTAATCCATGCTTCCCTCTGTGAAGGTCCTATCATCTACTTTATGTTGAGTCAGTTTACCTACTTCCTTCTATCTTAGAAGCAAACACTCGTGTCAACTGTGTGCATTGATTCTTACATGTTCACCTATTGCACTTGTTATATTGCTTTATGTTGACAACTATCCATGAGATATACATGTTACAAGTTGAAAGCAACTGCTGAAACTTAATCATCCTTTGTGTTGCTTCAATTCCTTTACTTTGAACTTATTGCTTTATGAGTAACTCTTATGCAAGTCTTATTGATGCTCGTCTTGAAAGTACTATTCATGAAAAGTCTTTGTTATATGGTTCAGTTGTTTACTCATTGTCTTTACCATTGCTTTGAATCAGTTCATTCATCTCATATGCTTTACAATAGTATGATCAAGATTATGTAAGAAGCATGTCACTTCAGAAATTATCCTTGTTATCGTTTACCTACTCGAGGGCGAGTAGGAACTAAGCTTGGGGATGCTTGATACGTCTCAAACGTATCTACAATTTATGATGTTCCATGCTAGTTTTATGACAATACCTACATGTTTTGTTCACACTTTATGATGATTTTATGCGTTTTCCAGAACTAACCTATTGATGAGATGCCGAAGTGCCAGTTCCTGTTTTCTGCTGTTTTTGGTTTCAGAAACCTAGTAAGGAAATATTCTCGGAATTGGACGAAATCAAAGCCCAGTATCTTATCATTCCACGAAGCTTCCAGAACACCGAAGAAGTACCAGAGGGGAGCCAGGGGGCCCCACACGCCAGGGCGGCGCGGCCAAGGGGTGGGGCGCGCCCCCCTATTGTGTGGCCCCACCAGGGCCCCTCCGAGGCTGCCCTTCCGCCTACTTAATGTCTCCGTCGCGAAAACCCTACACGAAAAAGCCACGGTACGAGAAACCTTCCAGAGCCGCCGCCATCGCGAAGCCAAGATCTGGGGGACAGAAGTCTCTGTTCCGGCACGCCGCCGGGACGGGGAAGTGCCCCCGGAAGGCATCTCCATCGACACCACCGCCATCTTCATCAACGCTGGTGTCTCCCATGAGGAGGGAGTAGTTCTCCTTCGAGGCTAAGGGCTGTACCGGTAGCTATGTGGTTAATCTATCTCCCATGTACTTCAATACAATGATCTCATGAGCTGCCTTACATGATTGAGATCCATATGATGAGCTTGTAATCTAGATATCGTTATGCTATTCAAGTGGATTTTACTTATGTGATCTCGCGGAGACTCCTTGTCCCACGTGTGTAAAGGTGACGAGTGTGTGCACCGTCCGGGTCTCTTAGGCTATATTTCACAGAATACTTGTTCTTTGAGTTATGATGTGAGTTGGATGTCTCTATGAAATTGTGGTGTGTTAGTACCTCCTATGAATGCTCACGGTGACGGCGTGGGGTGTTTATTAGTACTTGGGAATACATCTTTAAGGTTTGCCTACATGATGAATTAGAGTTCGTTATCTTGCCGAGAGTAATTCAGAATAGCATAGTGAAGTGCTTATTTATATTCCTTTATGATTGCAATGTGCTTTATATCACTATTAATCTATGTGCTACTCTAGTGATGTTATTAAAGTAGTCTATTCCTCCTCCATGATGTAATGGTGACAGTGTGTGCATCATGTAGTACTTGGCGTAGTTTATGATTGTGATCTCTTGTAGATTATGAAGTTAACTATTACTATGATGGTATTGATGTGATCTATTCCTCCTTTCATAGCTTGATGGTGACGAGTGTGCATGCTATGTTAGTACTCGGTATAATTGCGTTGGTCTATCATGCACTCTAAGGTTATTTAAATATGAACATCGAATGTTGTGGAGCTTGTTAACTCCGGCATTGAGGTGCTCTTGTAGCCCTACACAATTAATAGTGTTCATCATCCAACAAGAGAGTGTAGAGTGGTTTTTATTATGTGATCAATGTTGAGAGTGTCCACTAGTGAAAGTATGATCCCTAGGCCTTGTTTCCAAATACTGCAATCATCGCTTATTTACTTGTTTTACTTGCATCTTTAATTCCTGCAATATTACTACCATCAACCGCACGCCAGACAAGCTATTTTCTGGCGCCGTTACTACTTGCTCATATTGATTCATACCACTTGTATTTCACTATCTCTTCGCCGAACTAGTGCACCTATACATCTGACAAGTGTATTAGGTGTGTTGGGGACACAAGAGACTTCTTGTATTGTGATTGCAGGGTTGCTTGAGAGGGATATATTTGACCTCTTCCTCCCTGAGTTCGATAAACCTTGGGTGATTCACTTAAGGGAAACTTGCTGCTGTTCTACAAACCTCTGCTCTTGGAGGCCCAACACTGTCTACAGGAATAGAAGCGTGCGTAGACATCAAGAGGTCAAAGATATCCCTCTCAAGCAACCGTGCAATTACGATACAAGAAGTCTCTTGTGTCCCCAACACACCTAATACACTAGTCAGATGTATAGGTGCACTAGTTCGGCGAAGAGATAGTAAAATACAAGTAATATGGATGATTGTAAATAGTAATTGCAATCTGAAATAAAGATGGCAGCAAGCAAACATGTAACAGAACTTGTTGGAAACGGTGTTTCAATGCTTAGAAACAAGGCCTAGGGATCATTCTTTCACTAGTGGACACTCTCAACATTGATCACATAACTGAATAAATAAATGCTACACTCTCTTGTTGGATAACAAACACCATTCATTGTGTAGGGCTACAAGAGCACCCTCAAGCCGGAGTTAACAAGCTCCACAACGTCATAAAGGAAACACACACGATGCGCACACTGTCACCGTCACACCGTGGAGAGTGAATCCGGAATTCATATTAAAGTAACCTCTAGAGTGTATAATAGTGCTACCCTGGATAACTCTCCTAATGGAATCACTAATCGTGTAGTGGCTACAAAAGCTCCGCTCAGAGTTCATCAAGTACTTGACAAACACCACTCATAGGGATATCCACGTCAAATCATAAATCCAAGATAATATATTATCATAGTGATTGTTAACTTCATAATCTACAAGAGATCACAATCATAACCTACGCCAAGTACTACATGATGCACACACTGTCCACTTTACATCATGAAGGAGGAATAGACTACTTTAATAACATCACTAGAGTAGCACATAGATGATATTCAACTAGATCACAAAGCTCATGATCACATAAAGATCACATGAGAGAGAGAGATGAACCACATAGCTACCGGTAGAGCCCTTAGCCTCGAGGGAGAACTACTCCCTCCTCATCATGGGAGACAGCGATGGCGATGGAGATGGCGGTGGTGTCGATGGAGATGGCTTCCGGGGGCAATTCCCCATCCCGGCGGCGTGCCGGAACAGAGACTTCTGTCCCCCGAACTTGGCTTCGCGATGGCGGCAGCTGCGTAACTTTTCTCGTATCGTGGCTTATGTTCTTAGGGTTTTCGCGGCGGGGAGACTTTATAGGCAGAAGGGCAGCCTCGGAGGGGTCCTGGGGACCCACACCATAGGGGGGCGCCCCCCCTTGGCCGCGCCGCCATGTGGGGTGGGGCCCCCTTGGCTCCCCTCTGGCCCCTCTTCGGTGCTCTGGAACCTTCCGTGGAAAATAGGACCCTGGGCATTGATTTCGTCCAATTCCGAGAATATTTCCTTTGTAGGATTTCTGAAACCAAAAACAGCACAAAACAGGAAATGGCACTTCGGCATCTCGTTAATAGGTTAGTTCCGGAAAATGCATCAAAACGATATAAAGTGTGAACAAAACATGTAGGTATTGTCATAAAACTAGCATGGAACATCAGAAATTATAGATACGTTGGAGACGTATCAGGCGGCTACGAGAGCCGCCGAGGCGAAGAAGGCGGCCGAACTGAAGAAGGCTGCAGAGGCGAAGAAGATGGCGGCCGACCCCGCGAGCATGGCTTCGTCGCGTGAGGAACCCGCCGCCGCGAGCAAGGCGGTGGGTGCAACCGCTAGCTCAGCTGGGCCAATCACCGGGAGCGCCCCCTCGGCGAGTGCGAGCAGCGGTGAGGTGGCGAAGGCGGGCGTCGAGCCTACCACAGCGCGAGGTCCTGACGTTACTCCACCTGTGGCGGAGGAGGAGATGGCTGGTGCCGAGTCGGCGGCGGCTCGGAGCCCAGGTGACGCACCACCCGGAACGTGGAAGGAGAAGGGCGCTGCGGAGGGGAGCGGCCTGTTGGTGAAGATGAGGGAGCGCCAGACTAAAGCCGCCAGGGATCATGCTCACCCCATCAGCCCCGAGGCGCTGGGCGAGGAGACGCCATCGACCGAGGCGATGGTACAGGGGGGGCGGGACGCACGAGTCCTGTCGGCCTCCGATATCGTCTTTATCCTTTACCGAGCTTCACACGGCGCTCGGCAAGGTTCATGTGGTAAGCTCTTCTTATTTGTGGTCCGGTCTCCCCCCCCCCCCCCCAGTCCCCGAGGGTCGACTTGGGCTGAAGGGGCGAGTCGAGCCTTTTTTTTTGGATCTGGACTACTCTTTCTTTATGTTGCTTACAGTCGCTCCTCTTGTTCGTGCATGCGGAGGTGAAGCGTCTGACGGCGCTCGTGGAGGAGGCGGCGAAGAAGAACCGCCAACTCATCGCCATTGGCAGTGAGTTTCTCCCCCCTTTTTTTGTTTTTGCACTTGTCTTCTTGTTTTTCCGCGTGGTATTGAATTGATCTCATTAACATCCACTTCATGTAGCAGAGGCGCAGCAGAGGGCACTCGCCGAGGCCCGCAAAGGGTTCGTGAAGGAGTCCTTCTATCGGGAGGCTGAATTCCGGGCGACCCAGGCTGAGGAGGCGAAGAAGAAGGCGAAGGCGGAGATTGCAGACCTTACCAAGGTCCTGGAGGACAAGAGTAAGGAGCTGGAGGACGTCATCGCCGAGTACCAGGGCAAGCTTGATGCTGCGGCGGAGGACAGGGACACAGCCCGGGGCGCTGCGGCGGCGCTGCGGGAAGAGCTTGCGGCCCTGAAGCAGCAGCACGCTAAGGAGCTCGCCACGGAGAAGGCGACGTCGGAGGGTGTTGTCTTGGCGGTGCAAGCCGAAAAGACCAGCTTCGAGGCCTTCGTCCGCGAGATGTCGCGGCAGCTTCTTGGTAAGTTTTCCTCCTTGTTTTCCTTTTTTGGTGGGGCCAGTCGCTGAACACGGCGGGTCCGCTGGGAGGGCGACCCGAATGCAGTGAGTCCGTCTCGGGTGCCAGTCCCCGAGCGTGGCGAGTCCGTCTCGGGTGCCAGTCCCCGAGCGTGGCTAGTCCGTCTCGGAGGGCCAGTCCCCGAGCGTGGCGAGTCCATCTCGGAGGGCCAGTCCCCGAGCATGGCGAGTCCGTCTCGGAGGGCCAGTCCCCGAGCGTGGCGAGTCCATCTCGGAGGGCCAGTCCCCGAGCGTGGCGAGTCCGTCTCGGAGGGCCTGTCCCCGAGCGTGGCGAGTCCGTCTCGGGGGCCAGTCCCCGAGCGTGGCGAGTCCGTCTCGGGCGCCAGTTCCCAAGCGTGGTGAGTCTCCCCTTTTTATTTTTTGTATGACGTTGTTGTTTGATGTTGACCCCGTTTTGTTTCCAGGCTAGTGCGAGCTCGTGGAGTCGGCGACCCCGCGGGAGTGCCTGGAGGCTGCGACCACGCGCATCATCGCTTGTGCTGGCGAGATTCTGGCGGCGGTCCAGTACCTTAGTCCGCGGGAGGTAATTCCTCGCGATGCGCCGTCGGTCTTCAAGGCCGTCTCCGACATCCCGGCGGTGGTCGACTGGCTCCGCCGATATTCTTGCCGGGTGGGCGTTACCATGGCGTTGAGCATGGTACTTGCCCACTACTCGGAAGGCTTCGACGTGGAAGAAGTGACGGCCGGCTTCCCATTGGAGACCGGCGAGTTCGATGTCGCCGAGGTGCTACGGCTGATGGAGCCGGTGCGCCCTTATGCCGACCGAGTGCTGGCGACTGCGGACTTGGAGACGCATATCGTCAGCCAGTCTGCTCCTGAGGATGCGGAGAAGGAGGCGGGCCCGAAGGACTTCCCCGCCGAGCGTCTATTCCATGCTGCGGCCACCAATGCCTTATCCACCTATCCGGTCGTCCGGTACACCCCTAAGTTCCGCCATGGGGAGGATGGAGCCGAGCCGGTGATAGAGGAGAACCCTGGGCCCTTGATATGTCTCAAACGTATCTATAATTTCTTATGTTCCATGCTAGTTTTATGATAATACTCACATGTTTTATACACACTTTACATCATTTATATGCATTTTCCGTCACTAACCCATTAACGAGATGCCGAAGCGCCAGTTCCTATTTTGTGCTGTTTTTGGTTTCAGAAATCCTACACAGGAAATATTCTCGGAATTGGACGAAAAAACACCCAGGGTCTTATTTTTCCACGGAGCTTCCAGAAGACTGAAGGAGATACGAAGTGGGGCCATGAGGTGGCGACACCACAAGGCGGCACGGCCAAGGAGGGGCCCGCGCCGCCCTATGGTGTGGGCCCCTCGTGCGCCTCCCGACTCTGCCCTTCCGCCTACTTATACTCTCCTTCGCGAAAACCCTATTACCGAGAGCCACGATACGGAAAAAGTTCCAGAGACGCCGCCGCCGCCAATTCCATCTCGGGGGGATTCAGGAGATCGCCTCCGGCACCCTGCCGGAGAGGGGAATCATCTCCCGGAGGACTCTACATCACCATGATCGCCTCCGGACTGATGTGTGAGTAGTTCATCCTTGGACTATGGGTCCATAGCAGTAGCTAGATGGTTGTCTTCTCCTCATTGTGCTACCATGTTAGATCTTGTGAGCTGCCTATCATGATCAAGATCGTCTATTTGTAAGGCTACATGTTGTGTTTGTTGGGATCCGATGAATATGGAATACAATATCAAGTTGATTATTGATCTATCATATATGTGTTGTTTATGTTCTTGCATGCTCTCTGTTGCTAGTAGAGGCTCTGGCCAAGTTGATACTTGTGACTCCAAGAGGGAGTATTTATGCTCGATAGTGTGTTCATGCCTCCATTGAATGCGGGACGAGTGACAAAAAGTTCTAAGGTTGTGGATGTGTTGTTGCCACTAGGGATAAAACATCAATGCTTTGTCTAAGGATATTTGTGTTGATTACATTACGCACCATACTTAATGCAATTGTCTGTTGTTTGCAACTTAATACTGGAAGGGGTGCGGATGCTAACCCGAAGGTGGACTTTTTAGGCATAGATGCATGTTGGATAGCGGTCTATGTACTTTGTCGTAATGCCCTAATTAAATCTCATAGTAGTCATCATGATATGTATGTGCATTGTTATGCCCTCTCTATTTTTCAATTTCCCAACTGTAATTTGTTCACCCAACATGCTATTTCTTATTGGAGAGACACCACTAGTGAACTGTGGACCCCGGTCCATTCTTTTACATCTGAAATACAATCTACTGCAAACTCTGTTCTCTGTTGTTCTTCGCAAACAAACATCATTTTCCACACCATACGTTTAATCCTTTGTTTATAGCAAGCCGGTGAGATTGACAACCTCACTGTTAAGTTGGGGCAAAGTATTTTGGTTGTGTTGTGCAGGTTCCACGTTGGCCCCGGAATCCCTGGTGTTGCGCCGCACTACACTCCTCCGCCAACAACCTTCACGTGGCCTTCATCTCCTACTGGTTCGATAACCTTGGTTTCTTACTGAGTGAAAACTCATGTGACCTTCCTCTTGGGGTTCCCAACAGACGTGTGTCTCACGCGCCATCAAGCGATTTTTCTGGCGCCGTTGCCGGGGAGATCAAGACACGCTGCAAGGGGAGTCTCCCACATCCAATCTCTTTACTTTGTTTTTGTCATGCTTTACTTTACTTTATTTACTGCTTTGTTTGCTTTCTCTATATCAAAAATACAAAAAAATTAGTTACTTGCTTTATTTATTACTGTCTTGTTTGCGTTCTTTATATCAAAAACACAAAAAATTAGTTACTTGCATTTACTTTATTTAGTTTGCTTTATTTACTATTGTTAAAATGAATACTCCTGAGAACACTAAGTTGTGTGATTTCACTAGCACCAATAATAATGATTTTATATGCACTCCTATTGCTCCACCTGCTACTACAGCAGAATTTTATGAAATTAAACCTGCTTTACTAAATCGTGTTATGAGAGAGCAATTTTCTGGTGTTAGTTCTGATGATGCTGCTGCCCATCTTAATAATTTTGTTGAACTTTGTGAAATGCAAAAGTACAAGGATGTAGATGGTGACATTATAAATCTTAAATTGTTTCCTTTCTCCTTAAGGGGAAGAGCTGAAGATTGGTTGCTATCTTTGCCTAAGAATAGTATTGATTCATGGACTAAATGTAAAGATGCTTTCATTGGTAGATATTATCCACCTGCTAAAATTATACTTTGAGAAGTAGCATAATGAATTTTAAGCAATTGGATAATGAACATGTTGCTCAAGCATGGGAAAGAATGAAATCTTTGGTAAAGAATTGCCCTACCCATGGACTGACTAGTTGGATGATCATCCAAACCTTCTATGCAGGATTGAATTTTACTTCGCGGAACCTATTGGATTCAGCTGCTGGAGGTACCTTTATGTCCATCACCTTAGGGGCGGCAACAAAACTTCTTGATGATATGATGATCAATTACTCTGAATGGCACACTGAAAGGGCTCCACAAGGTAAGAAGGTAAATTCTGTTGAAGAAACCTCCTCCTTGAGTGATAAGATTGTTGCAATTATGTCTATGCTTGTTAATGGTAGATCTAATGTTGATCCTAATAATGTTCCTTTAGCCTCATTGGTTGCTCAAGAAGAGCATGTTGATGTGAACTTCATTAAAAGTAATAATTTCAACAACAACGCTTATAGGAATAATTCTGGTAACAACTATAGGCCATATCCTGCTAGTGGTAATCCTTATGGTAATTCTTATGGTAGATTTGTTTTACCTAATGAGGAAAAGATGCTAGAAATTAAAAGAGCTAATAAGAGCTTTATGCAATCACAATATTGAGCAAAATCAATTGTTTACTAAAACTATGGATGAACAAACTGCCTTGTTGAAAAATATAGGGAATCAACTTGAAAATTTGAATATGGAGATTTCTGGTTTGCAAACTAAGCTTTCAAATGCTGAAAACCGAATCTCATACATGTCTGAGTCACAGTCTTCTTTAATTAATAAAATGGCTGCTAAACCTGAGGATAATGATAACAAAAATGTTACTACAGCAAAAGCTATACAAGTTCGAATTAATGAAAATATTAGATTGATGGCTGAATTGCATGCTAGGTGGGAAAAAGAAGAAAAACTAGCTAAAGAGAATAATGTAGCTAAAGTTTTGACTATTACCACCACTAGTAATGATGATGCTTCACATGTTGCTAAACCTCCTACTATCAATGGTAAAGTAATTGGTGTTGGCAATGTTTCTACTCCTAGTGCAAAGCGTGCAAAATTTCCTGAAACTGCTAAAACTGCTGAAACTGCTTGTGATAAAACTGCTGAAATTTTTCAAAATGTTGAGGACAATGATCCCATTGCTTTAGATCATAATGGTTTAGATTTTGATGATTGTCATATCTCTGAAGTTATTAAGTTCTTACAAAAACTTGCTAGATGTCCTAATGCTAGTGCTATAAATTTTGCCTTTACAAAACATATTACAAATGCTCTCATAAAAGCTAGAGAAGATAAATTAAAACTTGAAACTTATATTCCTAGGAAGTTGGAAGATGGTTGGGAGACCATCATTAAGATGAAGGTCAATGATTTTGATTGTAATGCTTTATGTGATCTTGGTGCAAGTATTTCTGTTATGCCTAAGAAACTCTATGATATGCTTGACTTGCCACCATTGAAAAATTGTTATTTGGAAGTTAATCTCGCTGATAATTCTATAAAGAAACCTTTGGGGAGGATTGATAATGTTCGCATTACGGTTAACAATAACCTTGTCCCCGTTGATTTTGTTGTCTTGGATATTGAGTGCAATGCATCTTGTCCCATTATTTTGGGAAGACCTTTTCTTCGAACTGTTGGTGCTATTATTGATATGAAGGAAGGGAATATTAAGTATCAATTTCCTCTCAAGAAAGGTATGGAACACTTCCCTAGAAAGAGAATTAAGTTACCTTTTGATTCTATTATTAGAACAAATTATGATGTTGATGCTTCATCTCTTGATAATACTTGATTCACACTTTCTGCGCCTAGCTGAAAGGCATTAAAGAAAAGCGGTTATGGGAGACAACCCATTATTTTACTTCTGCACTTTTGTTTTATATTTGAGTCTTGGAAGTTGTTACTACTGTAGCAACCTCTCCTTATCTTTATTATATTGCATTGTTGTGCCAAGTAAAGTCTTTGATAGTAAGGTTAATACTAGATTTGGATTACTGCGCAGAAACAGATTTCTTGCTGTCACGAATTTGAGTAGACCTCTCTGTAGGTAACTCAGAAAAATCTGCCAATTTTCGTGTGTGATCCTCAGATATGTGATACGTCTCAAACGTATCCATAATATCTTATGTTCCATGCTACTTTTATGATGATACTCACATGTTTTATACACACTTTATGTCGTTTTTATGCATTTTCCGGCACTTACCTATTGACGAGATGCCGAAGAGCCAGTTGCTGTTTTCTGCTGTTTTTTGCTTTCAGAAATCCTACAAAGGAAATATTCTCGGAATTGGACGAAATCAACGCTCAAGGTCTTATTTTTCCATTAAGATTCCAGAAGACCGAAAGGGAAACGAAGTGGGCCGACGGGGCGCCGACACCATAGGGCCGCGCGGCCAGGGTGGGTCCCGCGCCGCCCTATGGTGTGGGGCCCCCGTCAGCCCTCCGACTCCGCCCTTCCGCCTACTTCAAGCCTTCGTCGCGAAAACCCCAGTACCGAGAACCACGATACGGAAAATCTTCCAGAGACGCCGCCGCCGCCAATCCCATCTCGGGGGATTCAGGAGATCGCCTCCGGCACCCTGGCGGAGAGGGGAATCATCTCCCGGAGGACTCTTCATCGCCATGATCGCCTTCGGATCGATGTGTGAGTAGTTCACCCCTGGACTATGGGTCCATAGCAGTAGCTAGATGGTTGTCTTCTCCTCATTGTGCTATCACGTTAGATCTTGTGAGCTGCCTATCATGATCAAGATCGTCTATTTGTAATGCTACATGTTGTGTTTGTTGGGATCCGATGAATATGGAATACTATGTCAAGTTGATTATCAATCTATCATATATGTGTTGTTTATGTTCTTGCATGCTCTGCGTTGCTAGTAGAGGCTCTGGCCAAGTTGATACTTGTAACTTCAAGAGGGAGTATTTATGCTCGATAGTGGGTTCATGCCTCCATTGAATCTGGGACAGTGACCGAAAGTTCTAAGATTGTGGATGTGCTGTTGCCACTAGGGATAAAACATCAATGCTTTGTCTAAGGATATTTGTGTTGATTACATTACGCACCATACTTAATGCAATTGTCTGTTGTTTGCAACTTAATACTGGAAGGGTTTCGGATGATAACCTCGAAGGTGGACTTTTTAGGCATAGATGCATGCTCGGATAGCGGTCTATGTACTTTGTCGTAATGCCCCGATTAAATCTCATAGTAGTCATCGTGATATATGTATGTGCATTGTTATGCCTTCTTTATTTGTCAATTGCCCAACTGTAATTTGTTCACCCAACATGCTATTTCTTATCGGAGAGACACCACTAGTGAACTGTGGACCCCGGTCCATTCTTTACATCGGAAATACAATCTACTGCAAAACTCTGTTCTTTACTGTTCTTCGCAAACAAACATCATCTTCCACACTATACATTTAATCCTTTATTTACAACAAGCCGGTGAGATTGACAACCTCACTGTTACGTTGGGGCAAAGTACTTTGATTGTGTTGTGCAGGTTCCACGTTGGCACCGGAATCTCTGGTGTTGCGCCGCACTACACTCCGCCACCAACAACCTTCACGTGCTTCTTGGCTCCTACTGATTCGATAACCTTGGTTTCTTACTGAGGGAAAACTTGCTGCTGTACGCATCACACCTTCCTCTTGGGGTTCCCAACGGACGTGTGCTTCACGCGTATCAAGCTCTTTTTCTAGCGCCGTTGCTGGGTGATACGTCTCAAACGTATCTATAATTTCTTATGTTCCATGCTACTATTATGATGATACTCACATGTTTTATACAGATTATATGTCATTATTATGCATTTTCCAGCACTAACCTATTGACGAGATGCCGAAGAGCCGCTTGTTGTTTTCTGCTGTTTTTGGTTTCAGAAATCCTACAAAGGAAATATTCTCGGAATTGGACGAAATCAACGCCCAGGTTCTTATTTTTCCACGAAGCTTCCAGAAGACCAAGGGAGATACGAAGTGGGGCCACGAGGCGATGCCACACTAGGGCGGCACGACCAGGCTTGGGCCCGCGCGGCCCTAGCGTGTGGGTCCCTCGTGACGCCCCCGACTCTACCCTTCCGCCTACTTAAAGCCTTCGTCGCGAATACCCCAGTACCGAGAGCCACGATACGGAAAACCTTCCAGAGACGCCTCCGCCGCCAATCCCATCTCGGGGGATTCAGGAGATCGCCTCCGGCACCCTCGCCGGAGAGGGGAATCATCTCCCGGAGGTCTCTTCATCGCCATGATCGCCTTCGGATCGATGTGTGAGTAGTTCACCCCCGGACTATGGGTCCATAGCAGTAGCTAGATGGTTGTCTTCTCCTCATTGTGCTATCATGTTAGATCTTGTGAGCTGCCTATCATGATCAAGATCATCTATTTGTAATCCTACATGTTGTGTTTGTTGGGATTCGATGAATATTGAATACTATGTCAAGTTGATTATCAATCTATCATATATGTTGTTTATGTTCTTGCATGATCTCCGTTGCTAGTAGAGGCTCTGGCCAAGTTGATACTTGTGACTCCAAGAGGGAGTATTTATGCTCGATAGTGGGTTCATGCCTCCATTGAATCTGGGACAGTGACATAAATTCTAAGGTTGTGGATGTGTTGTTGCCACTAGGGATAAAACATCGATGCTTTGTGTAAGGATATTTGTGATGATTACATTACTCACCATACTTAATGCAATTGTCTGTTGTTTGCAACTTAATACTGGAAGGGGTTCGGATGATAACCTGAAGGTGGACTTTTTAGGCATAGATGCATGCTGGATAGCGGTCTATGTACTTTGTCGTAATGCCCTGATTAAATCTCATAGTACTCATCATGATATATGTATGTGCATTGTTATGCCTTCTTTATTTGTCAATTGCCCAACTGTAATTTGTTCACCCAACATTTGTTTATCTCATGGGAGAGACACCACTAGTGAACTGTGGACCCCGGTCCATTCTTTACATCTGAAATACAATCTACTGCAATTGTTCGTTACTGTTCTTCGCAAACAAACATCATCTTCCACACTATACATCTAATCCTTTGTTTACAGCAAGCCGGTGAGATTGACAACATCACTGTTAGGTTGGGGCAAAGTGCTTTGATTGTGTTGTGCAGGTTCCACGTTGGCGCCGGAATCCCTGGTGTTGCGCCGCACTACACTCCGCCACTAACAACCTTCACGTGTTCCTTGACTCCTACTGGTTCGATAACCTTGGTTTCTTACCGAGGGAAACTTACTGCTGTGCGCATCACACCTTCCTCTTGGGGTTCCCAACGGACGTGTCGACTGCACGCCATCAAGTAAATTTCTAGCGCCGTTGCCGGGGAGATGAAGACACGCTGTAAGGGGAGTCTCCCACATCCAATCTCTTTACTTTGTTTTTGTCTTGCTTTGTTTTACTTTATTTACTGCTTTGTTTGCTCTCTATATCAAAAACACAAAAAAATTAGTTGCTAGCTTTACTTTATTTACTGTCTTGTTCTCCATATTAAAAACACAAAAAAATTAGTTACTTGCATTTACTTTATTTACCTTTTGTTTATTTCATCATGTTTCCTCCTAAATCTATACCTAATAATAAAGGAGCTAAGGTTTCTGCCAAAAAGTTTCGTCAACGCTTTTTTTTGGACGGTTTTGCCCTCCCACCAAAACACATAATACTGCTGTGTGCCATTGTACCGGTTCAAGTTTTATTCCTTCCGACCTTTGCTCCCGAACGATCCCCTCCGGTCATCCGATGCTAGCCGGCTTGGATGGAACCTATCGTGCTTGCAGCTTGCCCATTACAGATGTATTCTTGGGCCGGCCCAATCGAACGGCTCGCACGAGTGAAGATCGCGCGGCAAGAAAACCCAGCGCCTGGAGCGATTCCACGAGAGGAAATGTGGGGACCCCAGACTAGCTGTCCAAAATCCCTGTTATGTATACAGTTCACGATCCCATGATCAGTGCGTCGCGAACACATAACTGAACTGATATCAAATTACACCATCCATTACAAAGCGAAATAAGAAAATTACAACATGGTCACATGACCAATACTTACATAATAGCCTCAAAGGGCTTAACTAAACATCAGAGTAGCATCATCACTTCAGCAGCGCAATACCCAAGTCATCTGCCATAACCCTATAGGCAACTGACTGGGAAGACGTTCCTAGCTCGCATAGACGTCGCCAACTCCTTCTGCATCCATCGTGTTCCTCCAAGTCTGGCCAAGTAAATAGCCAGGGACAAAGCCGTGAGTACATTTGGAATTGTACTCGCAAACCATCACAAAGGGGTGCTAACATAACTATCTAAAAGAGACAAGAGAGGGAGAATAGTTTCTCTTGTGGATATAGCATGCATCAACCTCTAGTGCCGACATAGCATCCCGGCTTCTCAAGTGAAGGGAACACTATTGGTGCCCTATGACATCTCTATATCTTTGTTAAAGAAGATACTTCAGAAGACCTCCTATGACATCTCTATATATTTATAGAAGAAGAGTTGCATTCCTCCATCTCAAGTGATGGATATGCGAGGGAAGGTTCTATGACATCTCTATATCTTTGTTAAAGAAGAGTTGTTCTACATGAAACATTAGGTAAGAGTCCCCCACGTGGTCTCATTTTTCCTTGACCATGTCCATATGGTCGGCACCAACCTTTCCGTACCCTTCCGGTACATCCAACACACACATTTCCTTTGGAAATCATTTTCTAAACCAAAACTCGACACGACTCGGTAACGGCCATCCCAACCGTCCATGACCGCGGACGCGGCTATTCGAATAGTTTTAACTCTGCCGAGTGTGCGCACTTTCCCCACAAGATCCGATAAATCCGCCGGGATCATCCCCGGTTCGCCATACGAAAGTATGCGGGTCTTGGATAATCGGCCGAAGCCTTTCGCCCATTCAACTTAGCAAGAGGTCCTACCCTATGGAGTATGTACCTCCCCGGCACCGTGGCATCTCACCTCCTCTTGAGCGTGGCTCCACCGCCAAGCCAGGAGACCCATAGTGTCTTCCGGACGGGTCAGCCCCGAAGGCCTCCCGTTATACGATTGTCTCCAACTACGACAACCCGGACTCGGGGGTAACTGTACCCTTGTATAGTTGTGCGGTGCCTCATGCTAAGAAGAACAAACGTCAAGCTAAGCCCCGTGCCCACGTTGGAGTAGTGTGGTTCCGCGGGTTAATTGTTCCGGGCGAATAAAGAGAACCATGTGTCGTTTTTCTCAAAAACCCAAGTCACACACACTTTCCTCTTTCCAACCATCTTTGTCAAGATCCTTTCCTTTCATAAACCATACGCTTGGGTAAGGTTGCCTCACCCAAGGTTTTCATAAAAATTTACAACAAGGTAAACCTTGAGGGGTTCCCAACCTAAAGTTTCATGAGTCGAACTAGTACAACACTATGGCCGAGATGAGGGTCATCACACCATTGAGGTTGTGAAAAAGAGGTATTGGAGTGGATCATACTTGCTTGGGCTAAGCATGTATTATGACAACATAAGAGGAAATATACTTTCAGATTTGTGGTGCTATCTAACTCAAATCAATAGATGGGGATGAGAATTGACCAAGACCAACACCATTTAGGGAATTAGGCATACTCATCACAATTTGAGAATACACCAAGATCGTGGTATTGATACGTCTACACTAGAAGGTGGTGTAGTATGAATCTTGTCCCGAGGTGGAACATGTTCAAGATAAAAATAGAAAACCAGTTGGGTAGCAATGGCCATGATACCATACACCCAACCAAGCACCAAGTCTTTGACAAGACAAAACTACTAGAGGTACCATGCTTGCATCCAAGCATAGATGACAACAATATGAAGATTATCACACACAGAACCAAGATGCTATTGATAGCACAGGATGACATCCAAGGAGACATCATATCGGATATCAAAAGATGGCTTGCCTTGGCTTATTTGTCCCCGGACTTCTTCAACACCATCAATATAAGAATCCCAACAACATAAAAAGAATCCTTGTCCGATCCACTTCTTCTTCTTCTCCGGAATTGTTCGCATCTATCGCCGGAAAATATAAAAGGAACACAATCAATCACATTGCTCCAAACATAACAAGCATGCAACATTCAACAATCAATAGCTAACCACTTTACTAAGGGCTAACATACAAAAGACTTATAGGTACTACAAAGCAACTAAAATAAAACCCATTTTATCACTACAAAGGAAAACATTTTTTTTGACAAATCACTTCGTCATGTTAAGGCCAATTTTCGTCAAGGATTACTTCGCGGTGACAAAATTTGATCGTCATGGGGTTCGTCAAGGAAGCTCCGTCATAAAATATCGGGGGTGACGATATGCTTTTTTTCGTCAACGTCAAATGTTTGATGGTGACGACCTGCAAATTCGTCAACATCAAAGGTTCATTGTTGACAGACAGGTTTGTCACGAAAAATTGCAACTTTCGTCAATATCTAAATCTTGGGAAGTTTCTGATTGGTCCAAAAAAAGCATACGTGGCCTTACATGTGGGTCCATTTGGCTTCTGACAACATGGGTCCGACGGCGCTGACATGGATATCTATCATGTGGGACCGGCATGGTGCTGACTGATGGGACCCACAAAATATTATGACAAGCTGGACCCACAATATTCTGACCGGTGGGATCCACAAAATTTAGACAAGTGGGACCAGGTTGTTGCCGACATATGGGTCCCAATAATGCTGACTGGTGGGACCCACAAATTCTGACAAGTGGGACCGTAAATTGGTGCCACGTGGTTTCATTTAATAGTGACGTTGTGACATTTTCCGTCACCTTTTGAATTTGACAAAATTTGAGAGCATTTGAATTATTTGCGAAATTTGGGAATCAAAAAAGCTCGGCGAAATATCAAAAAATAGACAATAAATATCATGCATAAATGGTGGCACAAGAAGTATATATGTCTCTCACAGTACCGAAAGATTCATAAGAAAAATTACAATTGGAACACAAAGAAATTAAAAGACCTATGATTAATAATGTTGTAGGACGGTGGTGCAATAGATTAGTTGCCCTGGGATTGAGACATGGATGGTGGCTGGGATGTCCTCAAGAGAAAATTAAGCACGGCATCCATTTCAGTCAGCCTCTTTTCATAAGCCAGAGTCTTTTCTTCTTGGGCTTTCTTCACAGCTTTAAGTTCTTCGTCCTGGTTCTTCCTGATCTCTTCAAATTTTTGATCTATTTCTTGCAGTCTTGCCTGCATCTCACTGTGGTACGTTTCAGCTGCCTGTATGGAGTTCTGCTCTTGATCTCGCCGCCTTTGTTGTAGCTCTCGGATGCGTGTAGCCGAGACGAAGACTTCCTGGAACTTGTTGCGACGCCCAATCTTGGTAGGAATGTGTCTGTTTCAGGTTGTGGATGGGCTTTTCTCGCTCGTAACTAGCCGAACAATTTGCAAATCAGTCAAATCAGGTTCATCTTCATTGCGTGGCGCCGCTTTTTTGCCACCATTTGATCCCGCATAAAGATTACAATCATTGCATGGACAACATACAAAACTTGATTATATTATATTGTGCTAATAAGAAATATTTCTTACATATGCACTTTTTGCTTCAGCACTCATAATGTTATCCTTGTTAGTGTGTGTGATTCTAAAAAATTCAATTGGAGAGGTTTCTTCTTCCTGCTGGCTAGCCTTCCGCTTGAAAAATGTAGACTGCACATTACCATTGTACACCGTGTATGACGAAGTATGAACCGTATTGGGAAATTCGGAACACTTACTAGATGTTGCCGAGTGAGCAACATAGCTTCGAGATCCAGTGGTATGGAACTCGTTTCACGACTTCTCTCGTTCTTTCCATTTATTACACACAATCCCTATGTTCAAGTACATGCATTTTATTTATCCGGATCGTATAAATGTAAGAATTCAGTAGCTGTTATTGAAAGGAATAACGTTTATGTACCTGGTACTTCTCATCAAACCATCTTTTCACCAGTTCTTTCCAGCTTTTCTCTTCTACATGATCTGGCTTCTTGAGATATGCTTGCTCTAGTGTGAGATTTTTAATTTTCGGCCAATACTCCTTTTTAAGCCTATATCGGAACTGCCGAATACTAACTTGCAGCATATCAGTGCACACATCTTGAGCCACCTCATCATTTTTGTCCATACTAAACTTTCCCTGCAAAATAGTGAGGCATTAATCAGTAGATTCTTAGATAGTTGATCATGTAGCATACTAATTAGGTTAAACCAATATTGTACAGGACTCACCGCTACAGTACTTATAGCATGAGGAATGACATGTCTGAGAGTTACATCTTTCTTGTACTGTGTCCAGTGTGTTGCAAGCGGCATTTTTTGACGGATGTGAATACCAACCTCATTGCTCAGCTTTGCTGACTGGACATAATCCTTGGGTCTCCTGACACCAGCAGTGAATTCAATTGGCATCTTATTGCCACCATTTCTTCTTGTGTACTCATGTAGTCCATGGCCCATGGTACGTCTGCATCCACCTCTCTTTCTCTTACTACCGCCAGATGTTGTCAATGTCTCTGAAATAAGAGATATGAAATGATTCTCTTTTATATGAAAATATGCGGTACAGTGTTTAGTTTTTACAAACTTTCATACCTTGCCACTCAAAGTTTACAATTTGATTGTCCTCGGGAGATGAGGTGCTGCCTCCAGATGTCATGATTTGGTTAGGTGAGGGTGCTCCTTCAGTGTTCGGACCAAGCAGTGGCCGTCGGCTCATCGGATGACCCAGCTTCAGTGTTCGGTTGTTGCCATTGATCTTGTTGCAATGTTGGATGATGCAACTTCGGGTATGGATCGCTTCTTCTGTGCAACTATTGCAGAAGAAGCAACTATCTGCAAGCATAGTAGAGGGTACATTAGTAGGAAACATTTAGCATGTACGTATTTCCTATCATAGTTCAGACATAGTTCCACGGACCTGAGCTGAAGTTTTGCCGACAGTGCGCTGATCCTCATCTGAATGAAGATCATCATCACCAGTAGCTATCTCTTCTGGATTCGGTTCATACGAAGGGTCCTCTTCGACCTCCGTCTCTTCGCAGTCTGTGTCCTTTAGATTGTTACTACTTCCTATTTGTACCCCACCATACACTAATGTACGTGCAAAACCAGAGAAATCTTTCTCGAAATTTGTGGCCAGGTCCATATTTTTCAGCTGAATTTTTTTCCATGCGTACTACATTTTCTTGCATTTGTTTCTCCTTGGCAAGCTCATATGCCGGCTTGACGGGGTTTTGTGTCTCCGCTGAAATAATCGGAAGAGCGGAGCGTGAACAAAACATAAGAGGGGGCCAATTCCGATACAAGTTCAGATATGTGCTGATAGAAGTTCGGATATGTGTTGATAGAAGTTCAGATATGTGCTGATAGAAGTTCAGATATGTGCTGATAGAAGTTCAGATATGTGCTGAAATAGACTGATGAAACAAAGTACATGATTAAAAAAACTTCATTACATTGTTAAGACGTGCATTGCACGTGCGAACTAACTAGTTCCATAGAAAACAACAAACAACTGTTCTAGATCAAACTCTGCTTCCCTCTGAAACTGAGGAATAAAAGTATGAAGCAATGTCGTTGTTCACCGTAGCTCGTCGAGCTGTTTTCGGCAACGACCGGAATTAGTTCAGTTAAGTGTTTCGGCAAACAATTGTCTATGCAAAATATTGCACAGAGAGCGGGATGGCAAAGATTGTATAGCACGGCATGATTGTCTCTGGAATAAAAACGATAAACCCTATACGTATGATGTTGGGATTGGATCTATCAAATATGCAAGATCTACATATAGGTCAAACGGGCGTGGTAGACATGTAAAACCGATCTATCGATCTAACCATCCGAAAAACACAACAACAAGCCGATCACCGACAGATTTACCTTGGCGTTTCTTCGAGCTGGGCGCCTTCTTCGGCGTGTGTGCGCGATTTTCCTTCCCCCCGACCGTTTCGACGGCTGCCGGCCATGGCGACCACCGGCCGGGGAGATAGATGCGAGATGGAAGAACGTCCGGCGAAGACACCGGATCGGGGTGAGCACGAGAGGATGAGGTCGGGGGGGGTGGGGAGTTAAGATGCTCGTAAATCATGGGGGAGAGGCACGACGTATATAAGGGAGGGCGAAATATTTGATAGGTGGGGTGCGCGGGAGGAGTGGAGGGAACGAAAAATTTGTGCGTTTTGGCAGCCGTCGTACTAAAATTTGGAGGGAACAAGGTTTTGCCGTGGAAGAAAAGATATTACTCTGAAAATGGAACTGTACATGCATATTTTAATTAAAAAAATACCAGAACATGAATGGGGACACCATGCCACCAACTCAAAAAAATCAAAACCCATAGCAACCAAGGTGTCATATCACAATGTGCACAAGGGTGCCAAATCTTGCCCCAATCCATGGTGGTTTGCTCAGTTTTTGGCCATTCCCCCCTCTTTTCGTCCGAAAACCCCTCTTTCGACACATCTACAGCATGGGGACACCATGCCACCAACTCCAAAAAATCAAAACCCATAGCAAACAAGGTGTCATATCACAATGTTCACAAGGGTGCCAAATCTTGCCCTAATCCATGGTGGTTTGGTCAGGTTTTGGCCATTCCGCCCTCTTTTCGTCCGAAAACCCCTCTTTCGACACAACTCCACCATGGGGACACCATGCCACCAACTCCAAAAAATCAAAACCCATAGCAACCAAGGTTTCATATCAAAATTTGGCACAAGGGTGCATCAACATGTGGGTAATGACGCTAGCATGCTATCTTGGCGCTTTGGTTTGAAAATTTTCAAAAATTCATCCCCTAAACTCAAGAAGAGGCATCACTTGTCAAGCATGTACATCTTAGGGTATTGGGAAAATTGGGAGCACGTGTTGGTCTGATTTGGCATCACCACATTACCCTAGAACAGAAGTTTCACTTTGAAAAGGTTTGACAACCTCTTAGTACAATGGGGTCAACCTAGGTTTGACCAAACACTCAAAATTCCAGCCCAAATCATGGTATGAAATTCTTAGAAATTTTAAAGAATTTACATACTCGATTCATTTTTTATTTATTTCTTTCTATGTGTGATCACTAATTCGTATTTAAAATATTTTATAGTTTTTAATACCCATCTTGAAAATTCTGTGCCTGCCCATCCGTCATGCGTGGGACCCATGTCAAAGTAATGGGAAAGTGGACTACATGCGGGAATCCACGTTTTCACACGCACGCGTCACACGGAGGAACCCAAACGGCAGCATCTACCGTATATCCATCGGCCCCATCGTCTCTCCCACCCGCAACTTCTATTCCCCAATCCGGCAAAAACCCCGCTTGCACCTCCACCAGCGCACCACCGACCTCCCCTTCCACCGAAGATCCCGAAGATGAAGCGTGTTCGCGGAGACGAGCCGGAGGCGAGTGCGGTCGTCAACGTCGACAGAGGCGACGGCGATGCTCCGGTAGTAGTCGACGCCGCGGAGGCGGGATCTTCTTCCGGAACTAGAGCCGCTCTTCGCCGCGCCGTGACCGTGGAGGGCTCCGCCCAACCGGCCGTGGTCGCCGTCGCTGATGAGGCCAAGGGAGACGTCCTCGCTCCCGCGGCACAAGCAGATGACCAGGGCTTCGATCCGAATGACCCGTTCTACCGCCACTCCAAGCAGTACCGCGAGCTATATGGTCCCAGAGAGTGCGACGAGTTCGAAGAGGAGGCCTCCGACAACTGCAGCGAGGTACTCTACTATTCCGATCGATCCCTTGTTTTTCTTGATCTTACTGTTCGCCATAGGGTTTGCTCATAGGGTAGATTGATTTTCCCTGTCTGCTACTTCTTGTACAAATTGATGATTCTGGGGTTCTTACTCATCTGATTTATGATTTGTAGTTACTAGATTTGTAATATTTGATGCACATCTTGAATCAACTGTACCAAAGTATCAACCAAATGATTTATGGTACCATGAATATTCATGCATGTTTCAAATTAGTAGATGACAGTTATCTTAATTAGGTCATGATTCCTTGTGTATGAATATGAATCATACCAGAGTGATTATGATTACAAGAATTATATTATAGGTACTATTAATTGATCTGATCCATGGATTTTATAATCACCATTTGTCTTAAACTGGTGCTTATTTATACGATGAAACCATAGTGTGTACATCATTTTTATTTAGGGAACAAATGAATGATCGGATGCATGTAATTTATGACCACCATTTTTCTTGAATTCCTCGCTTATTGACGTCATGAATCCATATTGTTTTATGAATCAGTACATCTTCAGGGAACAAATGATTGATCCCTAATCCATGATATTTATAATCACCATTTTCTCTTAAATTGGTGCTTAGTTATATTACTGAAATAATGATTGGACTACCCATGTACAATTTGTGACAACGGTTTAAATTGGTGCTTATTTATATTAGTGAACTAATTATCTATGGTTGGATCTGGATCATAAATGTTGATTGTACATGATGATTAATTCTTAATAATGTTCATACAAAAATATTTAATGCTTGAATTGTATTTCAGTTAATTTCCTTCTCTCACTTCTTCTTTACTTTGAAAATCGCAGGAAGACTCTGAGGACGTTGACAGCGACAAGGAGGACCGGGACCGGAAGAGCCGCTTCGTTCGAAGAAGCCGAAGACAGAGCCGGATCCCTTTCCGTCGGAGCGGAAAGCCTAATTGCCCATTCTGCGGCAGGGTTTTCCCGAACGATATTGAGTGTCTGATCCAGCACGCGACGGGAGATGGACAAGGTAGCGCGCACAAGCACAAGCCTGCTAGCAAGGCGAAGCACGCTGCCTTTGGCAAGTTCCTCAGGGACTACGTGAAGACTGGCCTCATCCCGCTCGTCGGTCCAGGTGTTGGCCCTCATGGTGTCCACTAAATTTAGTTTCTGTTTAGTTGTTCCCCTGGAGGTTCATTGATAAACTATGTCATGTTTCAAAGACTATGTTCTACTTTTGTTATTTGGAACCTGGGCAATCATACCCAGTTGTTTAAGACTATGTCATGTTTATATGTTGTTTGTTGTTGCAGAAGCATTACTGCTGCACATCTTATCTCTTTTTTCATGTTGATGCACGCTGCATTTGTGTAGATGTTTTATTCTGTAGCTAAGCAAGTTTCGAGTTAATTTCGACTACCAATGTTTGGCTACAGCAGAGTTGTGTAGATTACATATCCCTTTGTCCCACAAGTTTACTACTTTTATGTCTCCTTTTTTCGACTTGTAGTTGTTGTTGTTAGTTTCAAGTTTTGTTTTCATAAATACAATCTGTGTTGGTAATCAGCAAAATTGAAGCCTCACAGGACAATTTGGAGGATGTGGTGCTCGAATAATAGTGGAAATGTGATATTATTTTTTACATGCATAATATATAGAAAATAGCTAGATCTCTAAATCGATGCATATGAAGCTACATATATATTCTTGGTCATAATCCCCTTATCTAAAGGGGATGGATGCATGGCTTCACGTCGTCGTCGCTTTCATCGTCAGTATCTTCGTCGTCTGAGTAGTAGTACCTCCTGCACATTGTTCCGTCGAACACCTTCACTGTGAGCACATCATCGCCTTCATATTTTAAGTGTACGAACCAGCCGAAATCCACACCGTGCGCGATGGCGAATTTCTCCCAGCCCTTGTCGAGGTACATTCGGCCTTGTCCGTCAAATAGGACCTCCACGGTCCAGAGACGAGGACCGCAGTCAGCTGCTCGCAGATACACCTTAGCTGGCTCCTGGCCGTCAAGATAGTCCGCAAATTTTTTTGGTAGTTCCTGCAAAGAGATCGAGCGCCGATCGTTTGAAATTAAAGGTTTTTAAGAACATGCCCATAATTAATCACATGCATCATATATGTGGGAACGCGTACATACCTTCTTGACCAAAGGGTCTTCATACACGACGATGAAGAACTCCTCTATGATCAATGGCAGTGTTGACGGTGGTGGTGGCAATGATGATGATCCACTTCCCCTTCCCCTTCCCCTTCCCCTTCCCCTTTCGGTCCGCGTCCGAGACGTGGAAGCCATGGCAATGTGGATCAAGTGTATGTGAACAAAGAAGAGAGAGTCAGAACCTATTGACAGAAGGGATGGCCGTGTGGGTGTTTATAAGGGAGAGATGACCGTTGTAGGTGTTTACACAATAAAATAAGGAGGAGATGACCGTTGTAGGTGTTTCTTCAAATCAATTCTAGCACTAACAGTGTCCTTATTCCTGCCCTCAAGTTCAAGTAGTGTACCAACAATATTGTCACATATGTTCTTCTCAATATGCATCACATCTAAGTTGTGAGCTATCTTAAGTTCGGCCGATACGGTAGATGATGTAAGCTGACTTTCGGGTGCCATGTTGGTTCACCGGGTACGGTTGCACGCTTCCGCTTTCTACTTATTGGATTTTTCCCATGTTGAAAATCCTTAACCCTTTCTACCTTCTCAGCTACCTCTTTGGGTGTGTACTTCCTTGGTGGAGCTCTAGGCTCAGCTTTACCATTGAAAAGTCTCGCTTTTCCCGTATGGGTGACCTTTATCAAGAAATCGCCGATGCCCAATATATCCAATTTTGTTTTTCAAAGATTCATAGCAAGGATTCTCATCGCAATGCACACACGCATGAAATCCTCTTGTGCTTCGGCCCGACATAGTGGCATATCCAGGATAATCATGAATAGACCAAAGAAACGCAGCATGCAATGGGAAATATTCCTCCGTGCATGCATCAAATGTCTGCACACCACTCCATAGCTGCATCATATCTTTTATCGGTGGCTGCATAAATACATGAAAATCTTTCCCCGGGGAATAATTTCCGGGGATTAGCAATGCCATCATGTAATTCGATTGATCCATGCACATCCATGGTGGGAAGTTGTAAGGAATCACAAAAACAGGCCACATATCGTAAGGATTACTCATACTTCCAAAGGACTCGAAGCCGTCCGTGGCAAAACCTAGTCTTATGTTACGAGGATCTTTAGCAAACCAATCAAACCTGCCATCGAAGTGCTTCCATGCCTCACCATCAGCAGGGTGCCTCAGTACATTGGGCTCAACAACCCTCTTCTCTTTGTGCCATCTAATATGTGTCGATATTTCCTTTTTAACAAATAGTCTCTGCAACCTTTTAATTATAGGAAAGTACTTTAACACCTTGTGAGGGATTTTCTTTTTTCCAGTAGGGTCTCTATATCTTGATAATCCACAAACATGGCAGTTCGTATCGTCCTTGTGATCTCCCCAAAATAAAGAACAATCAAACTTGCATGCATGAATTGTCTCATAACCAAGCCCAACATCGAAAGAACACTCTTAGCATCGGCATATGATTTGGGAAAGTCCACATCTGGCAAAGCTGTACGTAAAAGCTGAAGTAAGAGATCAAATCCTCTGTTTGTTATCCGGCTGTATGATTTGACATGAAGGAGCTTAATAATGAACGACAACCTAGTGAAAGAGGTGCATCCCTCATAAAGTTCTTTTTTCGCTGACTCAATTAGATTAGCATACAGATTTGGCAGGTCGGGACCTTTATTTCCAGACTTCTGCAGTTCATCGATCATACTAGACGAATCATCAACATAACAATCACCATTGTCTTCCTCTTCATCGTTGTCACTATCATACGCACCATCATCGTTTCTATCCCGCCCTTCGTCATCACTAAAACCTTCCCCATGTCTAGTCCATCTTGTATACGTCATGGACATACTTGAACAATTGCAGTGATCCTCGACTGTTTTTATATCCCGACGTATCAGATTTAGGCAGTCCTTGCAAGGGCACAAGATTGGTTCATCTGTATTGTCCAAGTGTTCTCGCGCAAACTTGATGAAATCCCTAACACCTGCCATGTACTTTGTTGTGAACTGCCATCAGTTATCCAACTTCGATCCATTGCCTACAATTCAGTTAAGAATATGCCAACGTTCTTCAGAACAGATCTTCACAACTGATTAAAAAATCTAGACCTAGCGAACAATCAGGAGAACTCACCGATGATGCATCTCGCCGCCTCCACAATGGAGCCTTCACGGATTTCTTCTCACCTCGACGAGAACCCTAGTCGATTCGACTGTTAGCAAGATCACCTAGATAGGCCGTGTCTGCTAGCGGCGCGACTTAAACGAGGCACCCGCGGCCGACATAAATATTAATAAGGAAATTATTATGTCGTAACATCTAGATCACACCATTGAAATAAATATGTAGAATAGACTAGTTACGGATCCAGATCAAAACTCCATATCTACCTTAGCGGTAAGACTCCGCGTCGGTCACGCCAAAGCCCTGGTTCGATTCTTCCAAACCACAATTTTTACTTAATTAAATATGTTCCTAACAAGTGGGTCACGCATGATATATAAAACTAATAACATTTAATAAAGTAACTTAGTATTATTTCGTCACCACGATCTTTGATTTCGTCACCTATTAACAGACACGATGGAAGCCCTTCCCGCTTGGGTAATGGGTGACGATTTTTTGTTGACGAAAAATCATACCATCAAGCATTACCTTAAATGCTTGACGAAAGATGAATTCGTCACCTATAAGGACACATCCATGACGGTATGCATTTTTGTCACCAGGGTTTTCGTCAACAAATCCCCCATCTCTTGTAGTGTATTTACCTAGTAAAGGTATGAGAGTATCACAACTTAGCAATTGCCTTTCTCGGTTATCACCATGGTATGAACCAAACATCCCCTGGTAGATAACATCATAAAGAGGACAAGAGTATTAGTTTGACATCAAATACATTCACAAAACATTTTCAAACATTTTTGGAAAAGTAGAAAACAGTTTTCCTAACTTAGTTTGCTCACATAACACAACATCCAAAATAGGAAGCAAACCATATTCCACATCATTTGAAAACTTAAGCAAAACAATAGGACTAATGTTAAGTTGCAGAGGTTTTGTTTTGCAAACATAAAATAAAGGTTGTCCATTTCTAATAAAAAGAGTTGGTCAAGGGTTTTAAATAAACCGAAAAAGTTTTGCTTCAACAATGCATGTCACACAAATACATTACTAACAGCAACAAATATGCATGAACAGAGAATAATAATATTTTTCCTAGATGGCCAGTACTAATACAAGACTAACCCAATTGGAATCACCTAAAAATATTAAACCTACAATTTTAGGAATTTCTTTGAATCGACTGTACTGAGAAAACAAGATCTTTAAGCCATAAATCGTAGAAAAATCCTAAAAATATGAGACCACTCGCATTTGAAAGATATTTAAACAGAGATGCATAAACAATTGGATTTGGGTTCAAATTGTTTCGAAACTCTCACAAATGGATTGACAAAATTACCGCATGTCTATACCATTTGCTTTACCTCCGGAGTTACGAGAACGGATAAGGGTTTGAAACTTGTTTGAGATGATTAAGAAAACATCCAGTAGTCCTACCGAATTGGAATCACTCAATTAGGTTCAAAAATGGATTTTTGGTGATTTAAAAGCTAACAGTCATGTCTGCAGAACACACAGAACAAGTTTAATTCACCACAAATCGTACATCCCTCAAAAATTCGTTCCCAAGCTCCTGGTTTAATTCGACAAAGTAAGATCTGACCATATCTTGATCTGTGAACCATTTCAGTTTCAGGAGGTCAATCGAAGTGAAACCACCGCCAAAATAAAGGTATTGAAGATGGCTTTCACCTACAGTTGAGTTTGTTCAAAAAGGTTTTGTAAATCGGAACAAATCTAACAAACAGTGAATCTGCAGGTTTACAGAACTTTATTTACCACGGTCAATCCGTAACGAATTTGAGGATGAGACCAACGCCAAGTTGTAGATATTTCCCCTATCTATCTGTGGAACTTTGAATCACTCGATTTGGATCTGCACACGAGTTTTGGCGGATTTTACAAGTTCATACCAGAATCTGAAACAGCAAGATTACATAAATTACTGCAAGTTTTTGGACGAACTTTGCTCAAGAACTTCAGATCTGAGGATTGCTCAAACTTCTTCATGCTTGGACCAACATGCACCTGCATCAAGATCCAATCTTAGCAATGGAGGAAGAAGAAGAGGAGATTAAACCATCTAGGGTTGGGGAGAAGATGGAGAGGGAGGCTCTCATGGTGAGGGGAAGCTTGAGGGAGGAGGAGAGCTTCATCTTGGTGGATTTCCATGGCCATGGCCGGCCATGGAGCTTAGGAGGAGCAGCAGCTCGTGGGGAGAGGTGGGAGAAGAGTGTGAGGGAGTGGAGAGTGAAAAGAAATGACCAAAGGGGAGGAGTGGCCGGCCAAGGGCCAATTTATAGAGGGAGAGGGGTGGCTGCCTCCTTACTTGATTGGTCAAGGTGGGTGGCTGCCCATTTAGTGATTGGGGTAGTTGGGAGGCAAGGCTTGCAAGAGAAGAAAAAGAAGAGGAAGGGCTGGCCGAAATTCTTGCCATGGTCGGCTCCTTCCTTGCCAAGTACAAGTGAGAAATGTGAGAGGGAGACACAACATCTATGTGAGTAGATCAAAGCATGATGTTGAGGAGATAATGTCTATGAGTGACTTTGATGATGATAAAAATAGGAGTAGATACATATAGATAAAAAGGAGTATGAAGGTGACATGTGCCATGAGAATAATCTCCACCACTTGGGTTAAGACCAACTTATGATGAAGATAGTTTCCAAGGTATATTTGATGATTAGAGCTTTTTATTTGAATTCAATTTTGGAAGGATTGGGATTGACCACATGCAACAATGCATGAGCAGGTCAAGGTAGATGGGATGGTGATGGTGGCTTAGTCAATGATAGAGCAAGATTAAGAGGAATGGTGAGTGAAGTATCAATATACTCACAAGGATGAATATATATTGACATGAGTCACCAATTCATGAGGTCAAGGTGGTGATGGAAAAGAATGGAGGATTGAGATGGGTATGATGAAATATAAGTTGCTCTTTCAGTAAGAGGTCAATTGGGAGTGATTTGAAAGTATCAAATGATCATCCATTTGATCAACAATTGGAGGATGGAGGGGATTCAATGTGGTAGATCAGAGATGTACACAAGATGTGCAAGAACCCAAGTGGAAATGGAATTTGAAAAGGTTGAGAGAAAACTAGTTGGAACATAGGAGTTCAAAATATTCTACTTGCTTTCTTAAGTGAAGTAGAGTTTTCCCAAACTTAAAATAAGAAAGAGGAAACAAGAAATGGTGTAGGTACCATAAACAAGCTTTTTGTTAAAAAGAAAGCCAAATAGAGAGTAATGTTTTTAGAAATCAGTACTTGGTAGAAATGGGAAGAAAAACATAACCCATTTCAGTTCCTTGTTTTCTTTGAAGAAATATCTTGAAAAGATTTAATAAAACTAGAAGTAGTTGTTGTGATCAAAACTTGAGAAGGAAAAACAATAGGGTTTTGAGAAAGAAAATCTAATTTAGGGTGGAGTGTTCTCAAGGGCATATGGTGGCTACAAAATGTACCCATCATTCCCACTCTTGGTTTTGTGAAGATTAAACTTGGATTAAAACAAGAGACAAAAAATGCAGGAAGTGATCTTGGGGTTAAACATTGGATAGGGTACAAGATCAATGGAGTATAAGAGTTGTAAGAGTAGAATGGGACATGCAAGACGTGGGAGTTGCAGATGGTGATGCATAGATGAGATCCATGTATTGAGGCTACCAAAAAAATAATTGTGGGTGCTAGGAGATCAACTGCCAAAATCTGGACATTCAAAGCCTGTCAACACAGATGGTCGACATGGCCTCAAAAGCAACAAGGATGAGTGGCCAGAAAAGAGAAGGGTGCAAGTTTGGAATCAAGGATGATTTTGAGCTAGCTTAAACACAAAGAGGAATTTTAAGTAGGAACACCCATGTTGCCATGAGTAGAAAAGTTTGCTGTGAAGAAGAAGGAAAACAACTTTTCCTAAGTCACATAGGTGTTTTATTAGGTGAGTTGCTTGCTTGACCACTAGAGGTGTTGATCCATGAGGCAGCTCAAGACAAAACTCAACAAGCAAATCAAGACAATTCATCTACCAACAGATCAAGGCAATTCATCATAACAAACAGATCAAGGCAATTCATCTTAATTAGTCTAAAGAAAAAGTTTTTGTTCCCCCTAATTTTTGCAATAAGGACAACTAATCAAGGTTGCAAAAGTTGGGGTGTTACAGATCTTCCACCCTTAAAATAATCTCGTCCCGAGATTACTGAGTGTAGAACTAGAGGGGTTATAAAGTTTAGCTAAAGTTAAACTCCATTCTTCTGTAGAAGTGCCGTTGTAGAGAAGGTCGTTGCTTCATCTTCTGGGAGACATGATGGATTTCTGCCGATGGCGAGCTTCATGAAGAGGTTGACTACTCCATGCAGGTGTTGGATCTGTAGTTTCTTAACGATCCTAGAGGGAGTTCAAGGCTGTGGGAGGGTTAGTGCACCCAACGGTGCTTGAACAGGGCTGAAAACTTTTTAGAGTTAGCTTGATTTTAGTGGAAGACGAAGTCTTCCACCCTTAAGATTGTTCAGCGGGTTCCTGGAATCATAGAGCCTCAGCCACAGGTCTTGTCGGGCGCTTTTTGGAGAAGTCATTGATCTCCCGTCTTGAGTTGAAAACATCTTCAGAGGGCGTTGTGTAGTCCAAGGCTTCAAGAGGGGTTAGTTCATCCTACGTTTCCAACGGTGTGTTAGAAAGGTTTAAAATGTTAGGGTTAGCTCCATCTTTTAGTGGAAGACGAAGTCTTCCACCCTTAAGATTTTTCATCGGGTTTCGGAAAAACTCTGAGCTTCTGCCTTGTGGTTCTATCGGGCTTCTGAAGAAGTCGTCGATCTCCCTTGTTTAGTTGAAAAATCTTCGGGGCCGACGTGCAGACCACAACTTCAAGAGGCATTCACGGTGTTAACTCAACCATATGGGACACGCGGTGAGTTAGTAAGTTGATGAAACACCTAGTTGGTATCCATATGAAGCAGCAACAGAGGTCATCGAGGACACTCATCAGCTGGCGGGTCGGTGCTGACTTATACCAGTTGGTGAGCGGGTAAGTTGCACCTAGCCTTGAGTTCTTGAGGTATCTTCAGGAGCTTCACTTGAGGAGGACCAGATGAACCATGTGATGTAGCTTGTCTTTGACGCTAATGTTCTCTCATCTTGTTAGACGGTGTGTTAGAGGGTATTTTCAGGAAGGTCTCCTAGAGGTTAGCGCGATTATACCCCCGGGTTAGACCAAGTTAGTAAGTCTCCTGGTAGAGGTGCAGTCACTCTTGAAGGTAGAGGCTTCTGCTTTGTTGGCGTAGTAGAGAAGTGATGACCCACAAGTATAGGGGATCGCAACAGTCTTCGAGGGAAGTAAAACCCAAATTTATTGATTCGACACAAGGGGAGGTAAAGAATACTTATAAGCCTTAACAACTGAGTTGTCAATTCAGCCGCACTCGGAAAAGCACTAG